>NC_024308.1:16133205-16157592 GCF_000523025.1 Cynoglossus semilaevis
CCTGCTTTCGGTCTGTTTATTTGTGCTCTCGATGTTCCTGTCTGCTCCATCTTCCCTCATTTTCACTTAGATTACCTGCCTCGACCTGAGTTGAATTGTTAAATAAACGTCATACGCCAGATTAGTTTCTTAGGTCCTCTAAATGTGAGACTTATGTTTAAATAAAAGAAACATACTGGGTAGATTTATTATCAAGCTTTACTAATGGGAATAAGCTATCAGCTGCTATTGTTTTCATACCTCATGCCGTCATTATTACAAAGTCCTTGCTGATCATTTCCCGTGTCACATTCAGCTCAGCCGCCACATCCTCATCAATTGGTTATCCAAAGGCAAATATCCTGTAGATAATTGTACATTTGCACATTGATTTTTGATTTTTTTTTTAGGCTGTTGTTGTTATTTCGTTGTATTGAACTTGATATCGACTTTTTCGGGAACATTTCTAATTTCCTAATCGTTTGTTTGTTAGGGACAAGAAGTAATTGTGATTCTGATAATGCCTCGTTTGATTGGGATATTGGGCGTCTAATGTGCTCATTTAGAGCTTGGACTCGTGTTGATGATTCAAGTGCATGGGTTTGACTGGAGGAAGAAGTCAGTCTGACTGCAACCATGACCAAAAAGAGTCAAAGAGTACAAGTACTTACCTCTATAGTCAGAGAATGCCTTCATATCTAAGACTAAAATCCACATCAGACCATAGACTATAAACTATACACTGCACTTCTATTATAAACCACTAAAAGCATCAGTGGACCAACAGATTTAGACCATTTATTAAACAGGAAGTCAGCCAAAGATGTAGTTTTTGTGTTGCAAAACCTGTGTAATACTCTCAGCACCCATCAGTCCCTCATTCGCTGCAGTTAATCACTGAATAGTTCCTAGTGTACGTTTGTACAATATAGTATATTGTACAAATGTCAATGTCTATGACTTACTTGAACATCAAACCAAATTGTCACTAAGAAATGCTTGTTTTTTTTTTTGCTGTGGCATTTTAAGTGCCTAAAAACAATTTTCGGGATGACTGGACGTCTTCCACCACCTTATGAGTGGATTGAGTTGCAATGATTTACCGGAAGACGAAACTGATTGTGATACCAAAGAAAGCTGGTAGCCTTTGGCAAAAGAGTTGTGAGTTCCATTCCAAACTGTCAGTCTATGTAGTACTATCCTGCCACAGCCAAATGGTTAATACCAACACCTTAGTAAGAAGTACATTTAATTGTTATATATAAACCCCCCCCCAGAAAATAAAAACCTCCAGTCAATATAATCCTTTTACATCCTTGGTGGAAAGAAAAACTATATCTGTGCTGCCACCATGGGCGAGTGGATTACAACTATATTGTGGGTGTTTGCGGGCGTGAGAGCTTACATGTGTTCGTTATACAGGAGATAAAGTCTGTGTATTAATGTCTAGAAGGTGAAAGTGTAAATTTTATGACTTGGGAATTTTCATTATATTCTTTGTCTCTGAGGTCATGCATGCAATGCTCTTTCTGTTTATTGCATGTCAATGTGAATTATGCAGCAATGCCCTCCCGTCTGCTTTTGAAGGATATTACACAAAAGTGCATCATGTTGTTGATGCTTCAGCGACGAGACGGGTGAGACACTTGTGACCCAGTAAACAATATCAGCAGTGACAAAACGGCTGTTTAAATGACAGACTGGCCCCCAAGGTTAGCCATTGTTTGTCATGCTAAGAGAAGCTCCCGAGCCCTGTTTACTGGCTGAATGTATTTCCCTTTCGCACAAGGCCAACACATGTGTACATTGTGGAGTGGTGCACTCAGATGGAGGACATTAAGGACAAGGACAGAACAACACAAATAACACAGCAAGGGAGAGTGAGTAGCGCTGTTCCGTGTTTACGAGAGGTTACAACCGCCTACCAACTCCCACTTTGGATGTTTATATGGCCCAGAAGACAAAGCCTTGGGACTTTGTTATGTTTATAGTTGAGATTCTGACACAGAAAAGTCACATAGTTTAAACTAAAGTTATTTCTGTAACGGTAAGACCTCAGCATGTCGTCTTTTTGAAACCCCAGTTTGAACAATTATAGCATGGAGAAAAACCTTAAAACTATCAAAAAGAAAGCTCCATTAAATAGTTTATAAATGTTAAATCTGTAAACCAAACAATACACATAGCTTGTTTTGGAGGCTAACGCTAATGAGGTTAGCTCTGCGGGCTCAAATGATTGGAAAGAAATATGCTCGAAATATCTGTAGTAATCAGTTAATTATATAAAAAAAAAAAGTTAAAAAAAAAGGTCACAAACTCCAATATTTTGTTGGATCGCTTTAAGCTTTATTTTCGGCATGCATTTGCTGCCGCACTCTTTCGATAAGCTACTGCAATGTCACAAGATTTATTTCCGTCTTGTATTGATTATGGAGGAGTCGGACCACTGCGCAAAGCCTTCTCCAGCACATCCCAAAGATTCTCAATGGTGGTTAAGGTCTGGCCTCTGTGGTGGCCATGTGTGAAAATGATCTCCTGCTCCCTTGAACCACCCTTTCACAATTTAAGCCAGATGAATCCTGGCATTGTCATCTTGGAATATTCCTGTGCCATCAGGGAAGAAAAAAAAAATCCATTGATGGAATAATACATTCAGGTATGCAGCTGACCTCATTTTCTGGGCACATAATGTTGCTCAACCTAGAGCTGGCCAACGACAGCAACCCCAGATCACTGCTGCGCTGCCCCCAGTGGCTTGTACAGTCGACACTAGGCATGATGGGTGCATCACTTCATCTGCCTCTCTTCTTACCCTGACACGCCCATAACTCTGCAACAGAGTAAATCTGGACTCATCAGACCACAGGACCTTCTTCCGTGGCTCTGGAGGCCAATCTTTATGCTTCCCAGAAAATGTAAGCCTTCTTTCCCAATTAGCTTTACTGATTAGTGGTTTTCTTGGGGCTTCACAGCTGTTCAGTCCCAGTCCCTTGAGTTGCCTTTGCATTGTGCCTGTGGAAAGTCTCTTATTTTCACTCTTAAACATAGCCCCGACTTCTACTGTTGTTTTTCTGCCACTCACTTTCCCCAAACTTTTAACTGATCACAATCAGTTGGGATGATTTTCCGATAATGTGTTGGACAGTTTTTAACCCCGATTTAAATATGTTCTGCAATCTCCTTAGATGTTTTCTCAGCTTGATAAGAGACTTACATACGTTTCCGCAACCATGCCCTGTGCTTTTTTGACATGTTTTTTTTAAGAAATTGGAAGCTACTCATTGTGCCATTTGGGGTTAACTAACTTTTTGCCAGTAATCATCCAATAGAACGCTCTTGCCTATTTGCTTAGTTAAATCAATTTTTGCCAGGAAGTGGATGTAGTAATTTCTTTTACATTTTTTTTAATGTTCTTGAAACACTCAAATATGAGAACAGGAGAAAGTAGAATTATTTGATGGTGGCGTTGGACAGTAGGCCAATGAGACAATGGTTAGATGTGCAGTCAGAATGATAACTGGGTTCAAGAAAGGGGCTAAATCAGCCATCAGCTGTCAGCTCAATTTTGTTTGGACCCTGATGTTTGCAAGTTACATTTTAATACGTGGTGAGAACAGGGAGTAGGGGGAAGAAAACCGGTAGAGGTCGAGGTTTTCTTTGGAGCGAAAACGAATGAAGGCCAGCAGGAGCAAAACAGAATACACGTGTGTGCGTAAGAGTCAGGCAGAGAAGATTAGAGGTTGTCAAGGTGTGAGTAGTTAAGAGTTAGTCAACCATCAAGAGAAATGTACACTACACAAAACTGTTGCTGAAAAGACTGCAGACGGGGGAAGAGTGTTAGTAGTGGTTTATGACGGAAGGAATCGCATGAAGGGTTTATAAAAGAGTACTAGTTGTACCAGTAGTAGGAGTCATACTACTACGTTTTTAGAGACGACTCAGTCTCAAATACATTTAGTACAAATACACACATGTACCGAACAAATCTTCACAACGTGTGAGTCAGTGTTTTTTAAGTTTGTGAAGGGAAGCCATGTTAATGTAGAACGGAACAAAATTTGACTTCCTCTGAAACACAAAAGAAAAATGTTGATACAAAACATTATTACATTTGGTCTTTAGTGCAGGTTTGCATTCAGAAAAAGCAGGTGCCTCAGCTTGGATTTTCTGATAGAGTTTTTCCTCTCCGTGATTATTTGTCTTTGTTGATGTCTCAAACCTTGTTTCAATGTAGCCAGATGCTGCTTCTTTTTCTTTTTTTTCTCTTATTTTATTTTTTCCGAATCTTCATATTTAAAATGGTCTCTCTGTCACTCTGTGTGTACCTACCTCCTAGTCTGTCCTTGCATATGATTGGCTGCATGGTGTGTTCATAAAAAATCCCGCCCCCACCTGCATGGCTTGTTAGCAAAACTGAGCAGGAGCGGTTGTTGCCTGAAGATTAGGCTCTCTGCTTTAGGCTTAGGTATCGGATCGGACGGACTAGTTGTTTTATTCGATACCCGATCTCCGAAATTTTGAGTAATATCGAACTGATTCCGATTATCGGATAGAGTCATCCCTAGAACACACACACGTAATCTGTGTTGAAGAACCTCTGTATTTTATGCTTGAATGCTGTATTTATAATCGATGATGGTCAGTTACTATCTTAAACTATCATATCATATGTTTGTGTTTATTTGTATTAAATTAGAACGTTTATTGCATTTGTCATTATTCACTCATTGACATCACTTAGGTGATTAGGGACCAGACGGTCTGTGTTGGGTGCCGCGACCTACATGCACTTCAGGACTGCACTGTTTTAGCACAGGCCTCTGGAAGCTCATTTTTATAAAACCCCAATGAGACTACAAATGCCTCTGTTTAAGTTGACAATCAAAATGTATTTATTACATTTTTGTGATTATATATGAAAGCGGGTATGTCTGGGGATGAGCTCAACACCACGAGCTGTGATAATGTCCCTGGTGGAGGACATGGTTAATGCGAACAGTTTTCACCGGTACACTCTGGCAATATAGTGCAGATGTTTCCAGCTGACACAAGTGTTCAATCCTCATTCTTGAGAGCGTGGAGCTTAAAGTTTTAATCAGTGCACTGATTAGCAGAAGCATCATCACCAGACTCTATCCCCATATGAACCCCTGTAATTGCTGGATTAAAAAAAAAAAATCTTCTGGATATTTTTATCTACCGTATTTCATTGCTGTGCACTCAAAAAGGGTTATCTATTTCATTGCTGTGCACTCAAAAAGGGCTTTCTCCTACTTAGGGATCCCTGCCAGTAGGATACAATGCTGATGTTGTTGCAAATATTATTTTATTTTAGTGCCAAATGTCTAATGGCAACACAATTGATTGCACACCTAATGTCATTTGCCGGGGTGTCAAAGTCATTTTCACAGCTAGGGGGCCACGTCAACAGTACAGTTCCCCTTGAAGGGCCCGTTGTAAATGGAAGACTGTATAGCTGTAACTACTCCATAATGCATTAAGAAAATGTTTATGCAATTATTATTTATCGCAGTTATAAATATTGTTCATTGTTGTGTAACAAAAATGCTTTTTAAGCTCCCGAACTTGGCTTGAGTTTGACACGTGGTGTAGTGTCTAATTCAACATGTGGAACCACAGGACTGCTGTACACATCGAAACCTTCACGGATTACAGTATAAATTTTTCATCACCATTTCAACAAGCATTTACTTCACGCAACACTGTCATTATAAAACCACTGGATCGGTGGATTAGTCTTGCTAAGGGCTATTTCATGGGTTAAGAACCTCACTCCACAAATTCTATACAGTTATAGATGTTTTCAAAATGAGGTCAAGGGCCAAGTTTGAACCTGGATGTTCTTTTGGAGTCAACAGTACAAAATTTCACCAGTCCTTTTTCAAGCAATTTGGTTCACAATCCAATTTTTCTCTCTGTTGCCGAACAAGCCAACAATACCACGCAAGCAGCAAGTAATTACTAAGTGACTGAGTGACACATTCTCTTTTTTCTGAACTGTGTTGTGGGGGTGGTACTTAGTTTACAAAGTTTGAGAATCAACACAGTATTGCAGAGGTGGGACCAAGTCATTGCTTTGCAAGTCACTAGTAAGTCTCAAGTCTTTGCACTCAAGTCCGAGTCAAGTCTCAAGTCAAGACTGAAAAGCGTCAAGTCAAGTCCGAAGTCCTGCCCTTTTATGTTTCGAGTGCTTTCTAGTCATTATAAACAAAATAATAATATATTTACACAGATCACTTTGGGTTTTGGCAAAAGTATTAAGTCATGTCGAGTCAAAGGGCTCAAGTCCAAGTGAAGTCACGAGTCATTGATGTTAAAGTCCGAGTCTCTTTACGTTTTCTCAACTCGAGTCTAAAGTCATCAAATTGATGACTCGAGTCCAAATCATGCGACTCGAGTCCACACCTCTGCAGTATTGTAAATAGAGCAAATTTCTGTCACTCAGATTTATACTGTCCTTCTTGTTGCAATGTAAATTTTCTTTTTGCGCACAAACATTAAACGTTATTTAAACACCCCAAGACACATAAAGCTTTTCCTCCAGCCACCCACCTCATGTACGTATGAGGACAGGTGGTCAATAATTCAATAATGCAGATTGACTGCTTAAACTCCTTTTGTTCTTCTGTATCCTGGCAACAGAAATGGCCCGAGATCAGAAGAGCTGTTATATACTGTAACACAAAAGCTGGGGAAAAAAAGGAGAAGGGTGAGAGAAGGGATATGCAGCAAGAGATGCCCAAGGCTGACACGGTGTATTTCATGTTAAGATAATAGCCCCTGTAGCCTTCTGACAGCTCTTTGGATAAAAAAGATGGGGTCAGAAAAGTGGATGAAAAGATGGCAGCTGCATGAAATGTGGGAAACACAATTTCTTTCATGATCACAGAACTCTGTTAAATTCTCTAAGTGCAGAAGAGTTCACAGGATTTAAAAAAAAAAACAACAAAAAGTGTCGCACAGAAAAAGAAAGCATGTGCGGCCCCGATTGAAAATATTTGATGTAATTTTAATTTGGTATAATTTCAGCCTTGAATGGAAATGAACCGGGTTTTGCTTGCAAAACTGTGATGCATGAATAATTCCTTCAGCATTTTCTTTTTTTGGGGGTTGCTAACGCTGCAGTGCAGGGTACAGTACGTTCTTCACTGGATCCTAATACAGTACTTTCTAACCCTCTCTATTATAATTCCCTTTAGAAATATGTAAACAAATACAAGAAGTTATTGGACAGTAATGAGGTTCTGACCTGCTGGGTAACTGTGTTGTAAGATTTTGATTCCTTACAAATACATCTGGGTCTTTTTCAACGACTGAATTCTATTATACGTCACATGGCTTTAACAGCACATGGCATCTCATTATTTGTTGCAAAAATGCAATTACTTTCTCCCGAAATATCATAGCGGCACAAAGTAGTTGAAGAAAATGCCACAACAGTGACTGTTACCTGGTGAAACCTCAGGTTTCTAGGTGTACAAAAACATGTACGGTTTAGAAGGAACTACTTGCGTTTGGAAAAAAAAAAAAAAAATACACCTGATAAAAAGGAAAACATGGACTTTATTAGGACTGTTATTTTGTAATTATGTTGTGATTATAGTGATCCGGCCCACTTAAATTCTAACTAGGCTGCATGTGGCCCCTCAAGCAAAATGAGTTCGACACCCCTGCCTCGCATGCTTCCGGTGCTTGGTGAATGAATCATTCATGTGAAGCTCTTTTACAATTGTGAATCGGTTTTCAATATGAATGTGAGAAGTGTTGAGAAGGAAGACCTACTGCAGGGGTCACCACCGTGGTGCCCGGGGTCACCTGGTAGCCCCCATGGACTACCTTTGGAGCATGGGGTATGTTCTAAAAATAAAACTAGTCAAAAGAGGGTCAAAAATTGTACTGTTACTGTGCTTTTTGAATCAGTTACAGTTGCAATGATATTCAAATGGACGCAATGACTATGGTGAGAAGAGTGTCTACTATTGTATGTCCCAGAAGTCTGTATCAAACAAGTAGCTCTTCTTATTGTTAGATAACCTTCAAGTAACTCTCAGTTTCAAAAAGGTCGGTGACCCCTGAACTACTGTGTACTCAGACCAGAGGTGTCCACACTTTTTTGGCTTAGAAGCTAAACTGAACAAACCTTATATATACCACACACACTACGTTGTGTGTGGTTACGACTCCACACTATATATATATATATATATACTGTGTATATATATATATATATATATACACACACATATATACTGTGTATATATATATATATACATACATACATATATACATATATATACATATATATTTTTTTATTTTTTTTTATTTTTTATTGACGTGATTGATCATCACTGCCTTTGTGAACTACTTGTAGATGGCAATCCACTTTTTTTGTCGTATTATTTATTGTTAAATTACATTTATAAATTGTTGTTTTATTTTCTGGGAAACTAGTTTTTTTCTTCTTTTCTCCACAAAAGAGAAAAGTAAGACATTGTGATGCACAAGTAACAATTTTAAAAGACTCAAGGAGATAAACTTTTATTTTGGAGAACACTCATTTTGTAGACAAAAGTAAATGTACCAGACATTTTGTAACAAGGTGGTAGCACAAAAAAACCAAACCCAAAAAAAAAAACCTCTGAAGCCAAGAAAGTTTTTTTTCTTTTGTTGCAGGGGCAACACTGTTGAAACGCTGTATTTCCAACGATGGTAAACTTAGCAACACTGCTCCCTGCTAGCATCTCACAGAGATGTGGGAGAAACGAAAAAAAAAAAAAAAGAAGTGAGGCGAAGAATACAGCAGCAAAAAATGAAAGTGCTGCAATGGCACGCACAACAAAGCCAAGATGTCAAACAGACAAGGCTTGAACGCGATGCGGCGGTAAATAAAAAGCTACATCAAAAACACCATCATAACAAGGTTGCTGTTCGCATGTGTGCGAGTGTTTTGCCGCTGGTACTCGGGTTAGAAGAGATATTGTTTGTTAGAGCCTTTTAAATATGCAGCTATTGTGTAAGTGGATGTTTATTCGCTAGATTTTTTTCGGGGGGGGGGTCCGTCTGTTTGATCTGGAATTGTTATTTTGACGAACGAAAACATGACTTTTTACCATTAAGCAAAGAAATATGCAAAAATATAAATAAAAGCGATAAAAGTTCTGGTGCTCGCTATGTGACTAATAGATCACACTGTAATGGCCTGACATCCAGCATAAAAATGGCTAAGTAAATATGAATGATAAATTACCACTGTTCACTTAGTGTACCATACAAGTGAAAGATGTAATGTAAAAATGTTCCTGATTCTTGACTGCCGTCTGCGTATTTCCAGTACCGGTCGTGACCCGACCTACATTCATCACCGTTTTAATGCACCATTACCATAATGCTCAACTATAAACACTCCACTGTGTCGAGGGAGAGATGAGGAATATTAATAAGACGCCTACATTAGGATTATCAGGGCAGTGACGCGTGAAAATGTACACACACACACACACACACTGTTGTCAAACTATATTTGATAAAGATGTTGTGCACAATTAAATATTCTTTTAAAAAGTTTATATTTAATGCTCAACTCAAAAAGGAAGAATAAAAACCTGACCCTGACCCTGACCCTGACCCTGACCCCCCACCATCACTGCCTCTACATAAGGCAATGGTTCTCAGTTTAATTTCTCTCATACCCCCCACCCCTTGGGGACCTAAATGCCCCCCCCCCCACAAAAAAAACCCAAACATCAACACTGGGAAATGTGGGTATTGCATGGAAAAGGCAGAAGAATAATGACAATATAAATAAATGACATAATTTGGACAACTTTGGCGGACCAGATTAAAAAGCTGAACGGGCTGCATCTGACATTAGATAAGATGACAAAAATGATGGCAGTGTTATTTGTTTTTCCTTGGCCTTCGGTAAAATCGAGTTTAAATTCAGTTATTGGATACTTCAAATTTCACTGACCTTTTTTTTCAACATTTCACTCCAAATTCCTGAAGAGAGTTTGTGATGTAAATGTAAAGGGATCCGTTTAATTTATTACGTTGGAGGGGGAGCTAAATTTGATTTGATTTCATATTTTATTCTCACATATACGGAAGCGTATCGCTGCCACACTGAGAAAAAGAAAAATTAGCTCAGTATCACGTAATTACGTGATAAGTTTATGTGACTGTTTTGTCATATGAAAAAAATAAACAACAAACAACCAACAAACGAACCTGCTGTGCAGTGGTTTTAAGCCAGCAGTTGTCAGAGCCAGTATGTTAGCTCTCTATCTGACAGCACATTCAGTCAGACAACCACCTGGAATCAGACTGTCCACATGCATCAGGATGAATCACCAAGACCAGTTGCAGTAAACAAAGAAGTTTGAAACAATTTCATTGTAAGAAATACAACGTTTAAAAAAACAAAAAGCTGTTTATCAACTGCACATTTGAGCAGCATTTGTTACAAAAACACAGCTGTTAAACAGTTTAGTTAAATCCACTAATCTCTACTGGAAGGTCATATGTCTCATCTTCTATTGTTGCTCTTATCATCTCATCTTTAGCTTTTAGTCTTTTCTATTTAAATGTTACAGATTTCCAATTATGTCTTGCTGGTTGTTTTTTTGTCTTCATAAAGGCCAGTGCTGGTGTAATCGACCACTTTGTACGTTTTTTTTTTGTTTGTTTTTGCTGTTGTTTCTTTTGGAGGATTGTAATACAAAGAAATGATCCTGCTGACGCCGCACAAACACGTAAACACTGTGTTCTGCCCTGTGTTAAAGTAGATATGCTTATTCACATACTCATCATTGGGTTAAACACTAAGGCCAGATTGAGGTCAAGATATTTAAAAATGATTGAGATAGTCTTGATTTTTAGCTCATCTTTGAGCTAAAAATAAAAACAAAACAAAACAGAAGAAAACCCATGCTGCTCTGGCCGTGATCCAGAGGTACACTATCCAAGAAAATTAGTTTCAAAGTAAGCGAAGTTCTACTGCAGTAATCGTCTAGTTGAAAATGTTGATGTCTCTGAATTGCAAAAACACGATCCTCCTTGAACTTCGTTAACTTAGTTATCACTGATCTAACTGAAAAATAATAATGTTGTTATATACGTAATATATAAGTAATCTAAAATCCTTAGAATTGCTTCCTAACCTTTTTTGTCATTCAATTATAACAATCCCAATAGACCAGGCATGGGCAAACTAAGGCCCGGGGGCCAGATGCGGCCCATTTAGCTTTGCAATCCGCGTCGGCCATCTTGTCCAAATTATATTATTGGTTTGTATTGTGATCATACTTCTGCTTTTTTTCCTGCAATGCCTACATTTTTCCTATAGATGGCGTAGAGGAGGCTAAAAGCATTTTAGCATTTTAGCATTTTAGCATTTATGAATGACTTTTAAGAAAGTTTGCCCACGCCTGCTATAGACGTAACACAGTTGTTGACATACAAAGACATACAGTATATCGAATATGGAATGCAAATGGCATTAACAACTATAGAATAGTTACAGGAGTGTGAAAAATATATATGTATGCATATATAAATATATGTACATACATATATATGTACGCATATATATATGTAGTTGTCATGCATTTTAAAGTACACTCTCATTATGATCAGAGTAAAAGATCTTCGCATCCATAATGAACCTATGTACTGTCTGATACAGTTTACGATGAAGCGAGGAAACAAAAACTCAAGGAAAGCCCGCGCAAGTAGAACTTCATTCACACGATCCCTTCAAACAGGAAAATATGGACTTGAGTGAAACATAACGAAAAGGCACAAGCAATGACTTTGAATGATGGAGCTAAAGGGGAACATCATTAAATAACCAGATGAGCAGAAACATAAAAGCTTTAGCTATTTTTAATTAGAGCTGCTGTTATCACCTCCGTTTTTTTTTTTTTTGTTTTTTTTAAGCATTGAAGAAGAACATTAGAGCGTGTGACCTGCAGGTAGCAAATAGGGAAATTAAAGGTAGACTGTGAAGCCAACTTTTCAGTGGATAGAAAAATTGCAGGGTTGCACACAAGACTGGAGGACCACAAACGGTGAGGCAAGAAAAGGGACGTACAATGGTCAAGACGTTCTTTGTTTTTTTTTCTTTCCTCTAAGTAACCTTTTTATTATATTTTAAAATATTAAAAAGTTTCTCTTAAGAAATTACCGTAATTTCTGGACTATTGAGCGCACCTGAATATAAACTCCACCCACTAAATAAAATAAAATGTACATATTTAGGACACACTTCTTTATAAGTCACATGTGTCCACGTTGTAACATACAATATTTACACAGAATTTTTTTTTTGTTTTACTTTTAATTACATAAATGTATTTTTTCACGGCTGGTTACACGTTAGCTCTTTCCTGCTTCGGCGCCCCGACCGTAGTTAGAATGCACAGGGGAGACTTAGTGATCTGCTCCAGGGCTAAAGCTAACATTAGCTCCGGGGCTAACTCCCTTCACTTTGTGCTTGTCCTCAGCAGAGGTAAACAGAAACAGGGAAGTTGGTGTCTTTATTATCAGCCACACCGAGCAACAGCTCCTGGGAAAAAAGTAACGCCTTATAGTCCAGAAATTACGGGATTTTAAAAGCTGAGGACAAATGAATGCATTACAAAGTTTGTGAATTACATTATGTAACCAATGAAAATACAGTATAATGGCAAAGAACTGCCGACCACATACAGTATAGCACAGAAGCCTGTACTGGGTTCTGTTGGGACCAGACTTCACTGTTTTAAATCAACAATGGTTTCTACGTTGTTGCAGCAGACTGTAACAAATGTCTCATGCTTGTTTTGCTGCAAAGTGTATTTTTGGACATTAAAGCATCGCAGGAGCCAGACAATGTGTCTGACTGCCAATAATGGGTGATTAAACCAGGAGAAAACCAAGAAGGCTAATTGTAAATCAGTGGGTTTTATCTGTAACCCATTTGTGAATGTCAAAATGCTGAATTGCAGCAGCTGCTCTTTGTCTTTTTCTGCTCTTTGTTTTTCTTCCTTTTGCTTATTTTCCTGGAGTGGGACCAATAAAAGTATTTTTGACGGGTTTTGTTTCTTTTCTATAATTTTAACTTTTTTAACCCTTGCCTGGCTAAAATGGAAAATTGAATAAAATTGATTAACACAATTTAAAACAGACTCAGCCGAGTCTCTAATCCAGTGGTATTAAACCCCTGGCCCAGGAACCTCCCACATCTGGCCCGCAACTAGATGCCAAAAATAATTTATATATAATATATTATAATATATATATATAATAATTTATTTTTTGTTTTTTTTATATTTTGTTTGTTGCTAGTCATTGAAGAATGAGACAAAAATATTTTTCACAGTTTTTGCGTTTTTTTATTACACAGTATTTATATTTAAGTAAACTGAACTACTCTTTGAATTTTTTTTTTTTTTTAATTGAACATTCATCGCTGATGTAAATAGGTGTATATTTGAAAACGCTTTGTGGCGCAATCATTTACAACAGGGGTCCCAACCCCTGGCTAGAGGTCCGGTGTCGGTCTGTAGCTCATTTGGTACCAGGCTGCAGTGGGACACTGTGGAAAAAATGTACGTCAGTTTTACTAATTGACTTCATTATAAAGACGGCTGATACCGGGTGACAGGTCCTTGGTAGAAAAAATGTTAGGGACCGCTGTGTTAGAGCGCTAGCCTGTACGCTGAGGGTTTGTGGGATTGTGTCTGTACTAAGACTGGGTTTACCAAATTTGCACATTTCTGTGGTTTCCGTAGTGAGCAGAGAGAGTAGAGAGTCCTGGGTTTGAATCCCGGAGGAGCCACATATCCCTAATGGCAGCGCCATGGCAGCCTGTGAGTTTCAATTTTAAACATAATGGCGCCTCTTGTGGCAGCCTGTGTCGTTTGCAAAATTAAATTTCCTCATTGTGGGACTCAATTATTTTATTTTTATTTTTATTTTTATTTTTATTTTTATTTTTATTTTTTTATTTTTTTTATTTTTTAATTTTTTAATTTTTTAATTTTTTTATCACAAATTCAATCCACCAGTTGACTCATAGAAGATGAGTTGTCACGCATTTTAAAAGTAGAGAATTCTGGGTGTTTTAAATCTTCACAGCCATATTGATGCTTTACAGTCTTACACTTTTTTTTTTTTTTTTTTTTTTAAAGCAGAGAAGTGATTCACAGCCTTTCACAGCCAGGTGTTTCCATTTTAGCTCAAAAATGTATATATATTTTTAGAAGATGTGAAATAAAATGGAAAGAACAGGTGAATAATAATAATAATAATAATAATAATAATAATTATTATTATTATTATTATTTAATGTCATAAATATAGATTGAGTTTACAGTGACCTTATTCCGATATGTTCTGATATATTTTGGGTGTTTTTAAAGTGTGTCAGTTTCGTAACGGTTTGAAACAAAAGCTAAACAACTTTTTTAGACTTTTCTTTTACACACTAATATATACAGACTAACTGCATCACGTAACACATTCAGGTGTCAAACGGGGGCAGCGAAGGTCGCGGGTAACACGGAGAGTATTTCTATCCAGACATTTGCTGGAAGGAAAGGAGAAGACACGCACCAATTATAATCATCCAGTTATGGTTAGTTACCTGGCATGGCCGCCTCTGCTTAGCTTTATCTTGGGCTCTTCTGGCTGACTTGCTTGTGAGCTTCTTATTAAGTGCACAGGTTCAACCTCGATCCCTGCCGTCGCCGTTAGACTCACAAACACCCACAGCTGTGATTAGTTTCTGGATTCAACCTGACAAAGCATTCCAACTCTGAAAACGTATTTGGTTTCACGGTGTGCAGTGAGAAGCATGAAATGCCTTTAGAGCACTTTAGTGAATCTTTACTTTTACCCTCTATGTACACGGAACATGGACTGTGCCTAGGACCCCACTTTTGGGGGGGGGGGGGGGGGGCACAATTAGGTTGGTCTAAGGCAGGGGTTCTTAATTATTTTCTGTCATGCCCCCATCTTGAGGACAGAAACGTTTTCTCACACCCCTCCCGACCCATACCACTGCGGATTCGTTTTCACGCCCCTCCCGACCCATACCACTGCGGATTCACATACTATTGAGAACTTGATAACGTATATTTACAAACCACTGTATGAGGTGCTGCCACCTAGTGACTGGAGGTTTGTTATCATTGAAGCATTACAGCAGCGGTACACTTCATATCTAGCGTGATATATTTTATTGGAAGCCCCTCACGCCCCCCCCCCCCCCCCCCCCCGGGGGGGGCCCGCCCCACTATTTGAGATCCCCAACTTAAAAATCGTTCCCTTGCGGCAAGTCGGTAAATAAAATAAAAAATAAAAACAAAACAGTAAATATATGTCGTTCCTGTCTTAGAGGAAACCCCAGAGTTTGTTGTCTGTTTTGTGTTAAATAATATGTTATATATGTCATTTGTGTTACCACTCTTGGCAACCGACACCTGTTCCAGTCCGGGCAGCTGGCCACGTGGCCCTGAGTAAATCCACATTCTGCAGCCTTGCGTTCTCATCTGTTTCCAAGTGTGAAGCATAAAATAGCAGATAAACACAGAACTCCTCAGTGGTGGGTTAAAAGGGTGGGACAGAAGGGGCAGTAAAGTGGGGCAGGCACCAGTAAACTGTGTTGATGCTCCGCTTTACACACAGCTTAATGGTCCTGAAGAGGGAACTGAACTAAAAATAACAATAAATCTGGAAAAAAAAAACCCCAACAAACAAACAAACAAACAAAAAAAAAAACCAACCAGCGGTTAAACACAGCTTTTGTGTGTGTGTGTGTGTGTGTGCGTGCGCTCTTGTATAAAGCCTGCACCTGCGAGACTTTAAACCTGCTGTATACAGTTTCCTACGGCGAAACATGATGACATTGTTGCCGAATATACACAGCTTTTTTTTCTTTTTTTTTTCACAGTGCAGAAAAAGCAAATTAGATTTATTGGAACTAAAGATGTTTAAAAAGATCCAGCCGTCGCTTCTATCTTTGTCTATTTATTTCTGTCTGTTTTCCCCTTAATATATGTCTGAATTTCAGTGACATTTTTATCTCAGATTATTTTTGTATTTGCGTCTTTTGCTGAGTACAAATGCTAGTCACACATAAAAAAAAAGTTTTTTTTTATTTCACGAATTTAATTCGCACATTGACTCATAGAAAATGAGTTCTGGATCCTGTCCAGCATTTTAAAATTAAAGAACTTTGTGATTCTATAAATGTCCTAAAGTCATATTCTGATAAAATGATTTTTTTTTAAAAATCTTCACAGCCCTGGTGATGCTTTACAGTCTAACACCAGTTTTTTTTTTGAAGCAGAGAAGTGATTCACAGCCTTTGCTAGGTGATTCTATCTCAGCTCAAAATAATAAAATAAAAAATATATATATATTTATATTTAGAAGATGTGAAATAAAATGGAAAAAAGGGTGAATCAGAATAAGTAAAAGATGGTCATTATGAAAGACAAAAACAAATTAGTTTCAGTCAAACTTCCAACTTCCGACAAATATATTAATAATATAAAATAAGAATGAACAAAAACCCCTGTTTTGGCCGTAGTGGTTAAGACGATGGACTAGAAATCCATTGGGGTTTTAAATCCTGGGTTCGAATCCTGCTGACATCTTTCACCTTTGCCTTAATTTCCCGAAAGAAATTCCATCCATCCATCGACCGTTACCTGGTCACGGGGGCGGCAGTTTCCATCACCGCCACCCAGATCATACTGCACATATTTAATGAAGTATCATTTGACAAAACATCATGAAGAAGAGGTATTTGTGCTTTTTTTTTTTTTGCTTTCAAAATGTATCAAGCGGGCCGGATCAAACCCCCTAGCGGGATGGTTTTGGCCCGCAGGCCTTATGTTTGACACTGCTTTATACAGCATGATCCGGTTATTCTATTATATCAGGCTAGAACCTAATCAGTTTTCTGGGAGTATGTCTGTGTCCCCATTCAGATTCCTCCAAAAGGAATTTCAACCAACATACTTTATTCAGGCACTGATAATTAATTGTTTTTTGTTTTTTTTCCCATGAAAAGAAATGCAAAAACCTCTGAATGGCCACCACAACACCTGCCTGAAGACACGGGAAAACGTTCCAAGTTCCATGTTGTCATTGTCTATTTTTACACCGTACTTTTAGGTGCAGTGTTAAATGTGTTAAACTGCAACTAATAAATAAGCCCGTACAGTATGTGCTAGATAAAAAAAAAAAAACAAGTCTTCAGCAACAGAGTGTCCTTTGTTACAGACTGTATGTCTGTGGTAGATTGTGCTGTATTTAGCAGCAGAAAACTCAGGGGGCCAGGATGCTGGCTCAGTCATCAGAACCAGAGAGGTGACAAATAATAATAATACAAAAAAAAAAAAAAAAAAAAATCTGCAAATGTGTCAAGGAGGTGGGAGGGTTGTCAGAAAATTAAGATTCATCACTGAGGAGAAGGTGGAACGAGTGGGAGGAGATGCTGTGTGTGGTACTGTTGGTGTAGCTTCGTCAGAACTCAACCGTTTCTCTCTCTTTTAATTCCTGAAGAAATACATTTACGTCAACTCTCTGTTTGCCTGGTGTTCGCCATAGCCTAGAACAGAGGTTGCCAAACTGGGGGGGCGTGCCCTCGAGGCGGGGCGCAGTGCCGTTTTTGTTGGCGCCCGTTCGATCTGCTCGATCTGTTGCAGCCCGGTCTGTGTGTGAGTGTTCTGATTTTTTTTTTTTTTTTTTGGTAAAAAAATATGAACAAAATTACAGGATCATAGCTGCAAATTTGAGAATAAAGTCGTAACCTTACGAGAAAGAAAGTCATCGTTTTTATGAGAATGCAAAAATGTTCAGAGAGATGGTGTATCTAGGAGTATCAGAGCCACATTGAGAATAAAAAAAAAAGTATAAAATTACAGCATTATAGTTGCAAATTTGAGAATAAAGTCGTAAACTTACAAGAAAGAAAGTCATCGTTTTTATGAGAAAGGAGTAACGTTACGAGTATAATGTCGTAACATTACGAAAAATGTCGTAACTACACAGGTGAAGCCGCAAATTCATGTGAAAGTAGTCGTAAATTTGTGAGAATAAAGTCGTAATATTAGCATGCGCGTGTCACGTCCAGGTGTCTGAGGGAAACGTTGTTTCAATCACTCATCCTCAAATGTCTAATAAATGCCGTTTGTCTTGGCGAATAACAGATTTTTTTGTTTTGTTTTTGTGCTTTCACAAACGTCCTTTGAGTCTTTGTGTTTATCTCTTAGCGAAAGACAACCTTTTCAAGGTCCTGGTGTTTGATGAAGTATCCCCTTATTTGTGAACCCAATACACTACTGAAGTTTGAACGTTACAAAATGCTCTACGTTTACCATTCCAACGCATTTTTGGTTAACACTTTTGCTTTTCTCTCGTGTCCTCCAGACGCATCATTTAAATTTACGACTTTTTCCCCCCTAACGTTATGACATTTTTTCTCATAAAATTGACAAGAAATGACTTTATCCCCCATAATCCCTATTTATTTTTTTTAAGTTCTCAATGTGGCCGTGATACTGGGTGGTAGCACACGACCTAGTGTACGTCAGCAGATTAATCAGCGGTTGGTTGTCCTAACAGATGCAGCATTTGGGGTATTTTATGGTGTTCTCGCAGACGAACCAGCATGTTTGATTTGTTCTTAGTCCTCCAGTGATGGCTTTTTTTTCTCACCGCTGTGTCATTTACCAACGTGATAACGGCTGACAGTGCTCGGCAGGAAGAGATGGTGATGTGTGGCTGACACACAAGATGGAACAAGGGAAAACTGAGGGAAATTGAGGCGTTTTAGCACTTGCTTGGTATTTTAGTAGCTTGGCATTAAGCATTCAGGCGGCCATTTTAGGAATGTTTCTTAATGTCAGAAACATGACGTCTGTTTTGCAGTCCTCACCGTGGTTACTGGTGAAAAGTGCACCTTAATATCCATCCACTGGTATGTTTTTTTTTCTTCTTTTGTTCCCTTTTCAATAATTATATTCTGTGTAAATATCACATCAAATAAGCCATCAGACTCGACAGTGCTGATTGGCTACATTTGTTTTGCTGTGCGCATATCTCATGTCGGCAACAGGTCAGCGATTGGCTGTGCTGCTGCACTGACTGGATGCTGTTTCTAGCGCCACAAAAGCTCCAAAAACGTTAGAAGCGAGATTAGCCGAAAGCGTTTTTTTTCTCCAAAATAGGATGATTTGTATTTTATATATGGCATCTTATGGTTTATTTTAAATGCACACATACCTAAATATGTGATTATTGTTTATTTTCAAAATGTAAAAATCCAACATACTAGGGGGGGGTCGTTGCACGAGTGCGCTTTATGATCCGGCATTACACAAGGTGCATTCAGGCACCATTGGGAAAATATAGTTAGATTCTTTTTTTTCTTCATTTTTTTTCTAATCTTCTTTCCAATTTACCGAAGCCTCCTAGCGCTCCCTGGTGGACCCCCCGGCGGACTCACAACCCCCATTTTGCAAACCACTACTATAGACCTACTATAGATTCACCACTGTAAGTGTACAGGACAGCCAGGAATTTAAGCCTTAATTTTTTTGTGTATCGCATCTGTAGATCTTGGGATGTGTTTTACCATTTTCTTGCATGCAAGATGTTTAGCCAGCAATAAACATTTACAGGCGTTTTATCGCAAGAGCAAAATTGATTAACTTCCATCTTAATCCTGATATAATCACCTGGAAGTGAAAGCCGGGCACCAACCCCTGCAGCCTCCGTCATAAACCATGGCAATAAATTGAACTTTATTCCACCACTTAATCCAATCCATATGGCATCCGATTTATCTGCAGGCAAATCGGTGTCTGGATAAGTATCTTCTGGTCAGATTAATAGACTGCAGAAGAAAGTAAAATTAAATGGATGGGGGGAATGTTTAAGGGCCACAAGACGTGTGTATGTGGATGAGAAAGGGGAAAGCTGCAGTATATTCTGCCTCCAAAGGACGCTGTAACAATCGCAAACAAATCGAAGGAGGCTGATGGAAGCGTGTGGCTGTGTGTGTGTAAGTGTGTGGCTGTGTGTGTAAAAAATATCTAATATATGTGTTACAGAATATTCTCCTGAAGTGTGTTATTAGGATGATATGGTTTACAAATTTCCAATATAGATGAAACACTTATGTGGCCGATAGGAAGCTAATTGGATGATCAATAAACATCTAAGAGGTGTGTGTACGTAATATATATATGAATATATACTTAATACGTATGTATGTATATATATATTTATATGATACTAGTGTATACGATACAATCTATTCTATTTAATTCTATTATTTTCCCATTCTACTCCAGCTCCAATCCAGTCCAACGGTGGAGCATATGGAACCCAAATTATTTACTGCAAGATTACATTTACCCATCACGGTGAATCTCAAGTAGCACTTAAATCTAATACGGGCTGTTCATACCTTAGAAAGCACCTTTTTACGTAGACTGTTGGTGGACGAAACATTACTGCACTTCTGATTCTATAGCAGTGCTGAAAAAAGAAAAGAAAAAAAGAATTGCACAACACACTACCTTACTCTTTGAATTTAGTGCATAATGTCTACAAAATGCAGTAGATTATTTATATAAGATGTATATTTATACATTGACTATATATACATATATGTTTATACATAGACATATATATACACATATATATACATATATGTATATATATATATACATATATGTATATATGTATATATATATATATACATATATATACATATATATACATATATATGTATACATATATATACATATATATACATATATATGTATATATATGTATTCGCGTGGGTCTTGCAACGCAACTTCCGCGATAGGAGAGGGATCACCGTATACAGTAATAGGCTGCGACAATATACTGTATCATTGTGACAAACAGGTGACAATAAGATATATTTTTCTACGACAACAAAGCCTATTCTATTCTATTCAATTCAATTCTATTCTATTCCCATCACGTTCTGTTGTTTCAGTTTACACTGTTGTCTCCTAGCCCTCGAGGGTGTTTTTTTTTTTTTCCTGGATTGTATCTACATGTAGAAGAAATGAGTTTGCTTGGTATTTGATTATTAATGCTTTGAAAATATTATCATATTCCCTTGTTTATATTTCCAACACAGCAGATGTCTGTTTGGCAAATTATTGCCCCTTTTTGGGCAAGTGAAACCAATAGACAGAAGAACAGCATGTGTATTAAAATACATAGCTCTGAGAACAGATAAGCTACTTTGGATTGATTTTTACTGCTGAAATAATATCTGCTCTCATCATTCTTCCTCTCTTGTCTTTATTGAATCTGTCTGCTGACAGCTCCATCACACCACCGTCAGACGCCCAAAAATCAGAGCTTTTAAAGCCTCGTAATTTAGTCTTACCTTGTCTGTTGGAAAGTGTGAATCGCACTTTTACCGGATTTTACAGTAAACCTCCTGGTACGGTCGCATCCTTATACGGCAGCTGAATCGAATTAAAACCCTCCTAACATGCTATTGATCTGATTAGGTGCGAGTCGAAGAGACTAAAATGATCCATTTGGAGCAGAGCTGTTTTTTCAGCAATAAGTGATGAAGAGATAAGATCCTTTCCTTTCTGAGTTGTTGTTTTTTTTTTTCTCTCTCCTGCTCTTAGAGTTTGAACCTTTTTTGTACTCTTAGGCTGTAGTCCATTTCCTGGCTGAATAATAATAATAATAATAAAAAAAAACAGTTCTAAAAGCATACTAGAAGCACTTGGTTCCTCTGTCTCCACACCCCTGACCTTTAGTCAGTGAAAAGGTTTCTCTTTCTGTGCTGCTGTAACTGTGGTGGTGCCATGAACAAAAAGAAGAAGAGCATGTCTGTTTTCATGCAACATTATATTACAGTAATATTACATTACATCATCAATCTATGGATTGATCGATCGATCTGTCTATCTGTCCGTCCACCGATCCATCAGTCAGTTGTCCTTTTGTACATTCATTCATCCATGGTGGAACCAGTGGTTCGTAATTATTTTCTGTCATTGAAATACTATTGAGAACCTGATAACATGTATATTTCGATTTGCACAAACCCCTGTATGAGTTGCTGCCCTATTTGCACACACCCATGTATGAGTTGCTGCCACCTAGTGACTGGAGGTTTGTTATCGTTCATGCATTACAGCAGCGGTACACTTAGGTCCATATTCCATTGGAAGCCCCTCACGCCCCGCCTGGCACCTCACCGTGCCCCCTCTAGAAGGGCCCGCCCCACTATTTGAGAAGTACTGATCTATAGATCCATCTTCCCGTTCTTTCATCAGTACATCCATCCATCCACCCACCAACCAATCCATCCATCCATTTGATATAAATGAGTGTCTTTCATGCCACTGGTCCGTGAAGCAACTTCTGAACCTAAATGCTTTCATTATAAATATTTGTGTATACGTACTGTCCAATATACACTTCTGTGATCGTTTTCACCCCGAAACATCTTGGCTCACATTGACAAAAAGTACACTTCTGTGATCGTTTTCACCCAGAAACATCTTGGCTCACATTGACAAAAAAAGTGAAATTCAAACTTGGAAACATGCCTTTATCCAAAATGATTTATATTGCTGTCAGACTGTCAAAGCCTCTAATCACTGACAATTAGGGATTATCAAGGAGATGAATACTTTGTGAACAGGTTATAAATCCTGCATTGAAATGTGCCTCTTGAAGTTTTTAAGAGAAGCAAATAATTTCTGTACCACAGCTTGAGTTTCTCCACATTTCTTCTACAGTAAAATTTGACCTAGACATGAAAGAACCTTTTTTTTTTTCATTATTCACCTTCCTTTCTTTTGTCTCTGTATTTTCCTTTTCTTTCTTGTTCTATTCAGTTTCATCTATGCTGAACAATAAGACAGTGGAAAAGTTACTGTTTTGGATTGCTTGCATCTTCAGTCTTTTTTTCCCTCGAATTTTCGCGCCTGCTGCGCACTGCTTGAGACATCATGAAGGCGGTGTTTCATGCATGCATCTTCGTGTGCACATTTATATAAACATATCACTTTGACAATGTTATCATATTTTTTAATAATAATCAATATTATTATATCCATTGTAGTATTTTTGCACAAATACCCCAATAACATGCACAAACCAATTAATTGTATTGGAAATAATTGAAAATTAGAATTAATAATTAATAGTTGCCAAATTTTAAAGTGAAATCGTTGTATTAGTGCAAAGACATAAATATATTTTTTTGTATTTATTTACTTATATTACCGAATGTCCATTCTGATGTCCTACAACAAGGGTGTCAAACATATGGCCCGCAGGCCAAAACCGTTCCGTTTTGGGTTTCAATCTGGCCCGCTTGATAAATAAAATAAAAAAAATTCATGTTCAGAAAATGTTTTGTAACATTAGATTATATTAAATATGAAAATGTATCTAATGTACTTTTTTACGTGAACACAAACAGATTTATTCTTTTTTATAAGTAATTACCATATTTTCTGGACTATAAGTTGCTACGGAGTACAAGTTGCACCAGCCAAAAAATAGCACAATAAAGAAGAAAAAAACATACAGTATAAGTCGCTCCGGAGTATACGTCAGTGTCAGACAGTGCCCTCTAGTGGCTCTCACTATAAAAATAATGTGTAACATATAAATTTTCAGTGGTACAGTACTAGCAGATACTGTTAGACTAGCCTAGAGTGCCCTCTAGCGACTCTCAGTGTGAGTATAACAAACGTAAAGTTTTAGTGCTACAGGAGTAGCAGATGCTAGTACACAATGTGGGTATAAGTCGCGAACCCAGCCAAAGGATGAAAAAAAGTCCGACTTATAGTCCAGAAAATACGGTATGTTATGATTGTACTGGTCCGGCCCGTTTGACATCTAATTGAGTTATATGCGTCCCCCGAACCAAATATTGATTTGACACCCCTACAATGTTTTTCTTACAACAGAGCCACCACTTTACCCACCACAGTGCAGTTTGAAGAGGAAAAACTTCTGCTTCTTCCACAGGTTGATTAGATAAAACAGTGTTAACATTTGCTCTTAATCTTTCCAATTAAAGCAGCACCGCATAGCCTTTAAACAGTGGAGCCCAGTTGCCACGGTAACCAAACAATCTTAAATGAAGTCAAATCATTTGATCACATTCCGCGGACATAACACTGTGCCTAACAACCATTGCAGCAGTCACTCATCTTGATATATATCTGACACCGACGTAAGCGGTGTGGCACTTGTAACGGTGATGTAATTAATATGTCACCTGTCACATGCTGTGTCTGCAGCTAATGATCCATTAGTGGAACGCAGCAGAAATAGCATTTATATTTTTAATAGATGTGACAC
>NC_024308.1:16158077-16172523 GCF_000523025.1 Cynoglossus semilaevis
CATCCATACATCCATACATCCATACATCCATACATCCATACATCCATACATCCATACATCCATACATCCATACATCCATACATACATACATCCATCCATCCATCATCCATCCATCCTTATACCAAAACAATGCAGGATCCTTTGCTGCACTGATAGAATACAGCGCTGTTCAGCTGGACCACACTTGGACTTGTGTTTGGCCACAGAGGAACCAAAACACTGTCTGTCGTCAGATTTTTGCTGTGCTATGAATTTCCATGCATCAAACTGTTGGACGGTTCAAAGTACAGAGGAAGTAAAGATGAGAGAAAGGGTTGTTAATAACACAGGAACAGCTTTATTGCATTGTAACCTCCACATGCCTTACACACCTTTACTACTCTGTGACAACACACTGTAGAGATGGGAGACACACACACACACACACATGCACATGCACACACACGCGCGCTGACTGCAGGAGAGGACAGCCAGTGAAACAGTAGTTTGTACTTTGTCATTGCTGTCAATTGGCTGTAGATCTCTTTAGCCACCAGGGCCGCAATCAAGGGCAAGTATTAGGAGATTATAGACACACACACACAGACACACACACACACACTGAACTGTAGTCTAAATTTACTTTTCTGTTTTTCTGTTTCCTCCATATCTCTCTCTTCAAGCTAAAAGGTTACCGCTATCAGCAGTCCAGTCAGAGTCCACAACCAAACGTTTTAAGGTCTATCTATCCATCTATCTATCTATCTATCTGTCTGTCTGTCCATCTGTCCATCTATCTATCTATCTATCTATCAATCTATCTATCTATCTATCTATCAATCTATCTATCTATCTATCTATCAATCTATCTATCTATCTATCTATCAATCTATCTATCTATCTATCTATCAATCTATCTATCTATCTATCTATCAATCTATCTATCTATCTATCTATCTATCTGTCTATCTGTCTGTCCATCTGGCCATCTATCCATCTATCATCTATCTGTCTGTCCATCTATCAATCTATCATCTATCTATCTGTCTGTCCATCTGTCCATCTGTCCATCTGTCCATCTATCCATCCATCTATCCATCCATCCATCCATCCATCCATCCATCTATCAACATATATGGGTTGACTTATCAGAAGTTAACTTCTGTTGTCAAAGTTCAAATTAAAGTAAAAGTCAAGTTAAAAAAAAACCAACAACCTGAAGGTTACAGTGGAGCCAGAACGGGAAACTGCAGGAAGCTCCCCTCATAGTGGAACAGTCACAAACTGTACAGTCACACTGTGTCCAAGTGATAAAACACACTGTACCTCGACAGCCTTTTCTTTTTAACCACGTTCTCTAATCTCTCGGCTGTTTCTCTACTTTTAGGCTGTGGAGACAATGTTTGCAATATTAATGGAAGCTTGAAAGCATCCACCACAAGCCTTTGAAGCAACAGAGAAAAGCACAGAGTTTCTTCTTCTGACTGCTGCTGCTGCTGCTGCTGCTGCTGAAGTGATAAATGTTGCATGGAGCTCAAGATCCTACCACTACTAATCCTCTGGTCAATACAACAAAATTCTATGGGTTTTAATGTTTCCCATATGTTTTCCACTCGTGTCACACCCTGACACTCCAGTTCTTTTCTTAGATTATCTGTCTGCCAGCTCTGTGCGCACTTACCCAGGCAGCACGCCTACATTGAGAGTCCACGCTGAAACCTACACCATTACCTTTCCTTACACTCCCTCCTAAAAACGTCTTCCCTCTTTTTTCCAGGATGGTCTTCAACCAGTAGTTTTTTATCCACGCGCTTCTATTGTGAAATGCGTCTTATTAAGCCATTTGTTTGTTTGGGCAGAATCTCCATGCAAATTTTGATTTATTTCTGTCACGCCATACCTTTTGGCCACTCCTGCAATTTAGCATATATTGTGGAATAGTTTATTATTTTAATTTTTTAAATTATTTTTAACTTAAAAAGATAATGAATTGGAATTGGCAAGACAAACACTCGGATTAATCAACGAGAACAATCTGAGTTCCTCGTTGAGTTTAAAAAAAATAATACAACAGAGACAATAGACAATTGGTAGATGAAGAAGATGAAGATGTAGAAGATGTCTTCCCACACTGGCTGTCCCTTGGTCTGTTCACTTAAGGTCAACAAGACCCATAAAAATATGTGCTGAGAATAATGCAACCCCCGGTAATAGAGATATGGCGGTTGGTGCTGCATGTTGTTAGTATTCATTTACCCTCCTGCCTTACAGGACAGGGCACACTGCTGAGGTGGATTTAAATTCACACAGCCTACGCACAGAGTCACCGTTCAAACATGTAAAAGAAAACAGTTCTTCTCCCCAAACACTGTAGAAAAAAAGAGAACTGTTTTTCTCTTATTATGGGCCTCTGTCCGCAGAAGAATTTAGAGCAGTGGTTCTCAAACTGTGGTACGCGTTCCACCAGTGGTACACGAACGCTCTCTAGTGGTACGTGGGGAAAATTCACATTTTCACATTTATTTTTTCAATTGAATAAATCTGAAACATGCCATGCACAATTAATACAACATTTAAACATAAACATCTTTCTAAACATCTCTCCTGTGGTTGAAGCTAACAGTGAAGGCCTACGCTGCTATAGAGTAGAAAAAGTTTCATAACCACTGATTTAGAGGACTTATAAAATATGTTCCTCAAAAATAAACGTTTGTTTGTATAAGTGTATAAATAGAAATAGAAATCCGTAAACATAAATAGATATAAAACTCTAAAATATTTACTATCACTAAAATGTCCCGATCATTCATCCATTGTATTATTTAAGTGAACGCCGGGAGCCATGTTAAGGCAGCGTTGTCTTCAAAGTCGTGGGTGACACTGTGATCGCGTTGTTTCAAATGGAAGTGGTGTTAAGTGTACAGACTCAACCTGCTGGTTACACACCAACTAAGTTGGGCACAGTAACGAGACAAAGGCGGAGGTGCTGTGCACTGAGCTTTGTTCTATTATTTAGTCGTACTGTCTGTGAACAAGGCTGCTCTTTGATGTGATTGCATGTCCCGCAGTAAGAGAGAAGACAAGACAGAGATGAGCAGATCATCAGGTATCGGTCTTCAGGGTTTGGGCTTTCTTTGTTGGAATCCACTCTGCCCTGCTGGGAAGCTCCTGAATTTGGCATGGGAGAATGTATTCTTTATGTCAGTGGGCTGTGCACTGGTACCAGACTGTGGGACATTTGGTTCCAGGCTGCACAGTAAAAAAAAAACTGCTACAGTGTTATAATTATTAGTGTTATTTTTTTTGCCTTACATCGCATGTGTCAAACTCAAGACCCGGGGGCCAAATTTGGCCCATTGAAGTCTTTTTGTATGGCCAGCGGGAGCTTAAAAAACATTCAATTTTTAAAAGTCCATGTAGCAGAGTTTCTTAACCTGATAAATTAAAAGTTTATTTTTGACTTCACAGAAATCAGCAATAATTGTAACTTTGATAAATAATAATCCATTGCAGAAACATGTATTATATATATGTTATGAAATAGTCACATCTATACAGTCTTTCATTTACAACCGGGCTTCCAAGGGGAATGGTATTCCTGATGTGGCCCCCTGGTGGACATGAGTTTGACACCCCTGCCATACATGTACAGTAAGGCCAATCTGAAAATATAAAAATAGACCTTGATGCGTTAAGACCTGTGTTTATTTAACCTTTAAACAGACATTTACACTTGGCAGATGCTTTTATCCAAAGCGACTTGACATTATCAAACTTGTGGTTCACTTGGGAATCGAACCCAGGACTCTCTGCTCTCAACTGCTACACTATGAAACCAGACAATATAAGTATTTTTAGTAGTTTTATGTTTTGTGACGCACAAACATGTATGATATATGAGGGGAGAAGGCCTTCAAATATCTGGGATCTATTACTTTTGGTCACTTCTAGGTGCATGTCACTGCCTCAAAGCAAATCTAATTTGTTAATGAATTAGTTGTTTTTTTTTACATGGCCAAATATATAATATATATTTAAATATATAAACTGCATTACATACAGTGAAACCAGATAACACACCTAAAGAGAGAAAACATGAACTGTAGGGTTATCATTTTTTTAAATTTATTTATTTCAGGACTAGCAGCCATTTATAAAGCGAAGGCTACATTTATCTCATTCAGTAGTAATTATTTGATTGTTGAACAAAACTCTTGCCGTAATGCCTTCTGTGGCAGATGTACATCCATCTCAATCCGTGCTGACAGATGACTGGCTGCTGCCTTCTGTCTTCCTCTCTTGTCCTCGCGTCTTATTTTAGTCACTGAGTCAATCTTACTTTTTTTCGTGCGGGTTGTCATCAGCCATTAGAATGATGGTTGAAATGTTGTAATAACACATCTGTAAACATTTCAGGATAATAAAGATATATTTTGACAGACTGGCAGGAACAGTTTCCTGACGTCACTCATAGATGGACGGATTTTTTTTTTATCAAGGAATCCTCTGGTTCACAACATCCTCGTCCTACGGCGTTTTAAGGTTAGGTCGCCATCTCCCTTAAATTTATTAACGGAGTCTTCTGTCCCATCATCCGGACGTACAACGCTAAAACGAATTTCGCATGGGAGTTAATAAGCGAGCGGAGCAGACGAATACATAATCACGCAGAAAACAGCTTTGTTTACATTTGCGGCTCGTACGCCATACATCGGATAGCTTTCTGTCGTTTGTGTTGTTTATTTGGGAACTGTTTTGCCCTTTATCATGACTTCCAGGCGTAAGTCAGATTTTTCTGTTTATGTTTTTACGTCCTAGATCAGGCATGGACAAACTAAGGCCCGGGGGCTGGATGCGGCCCATTCAGCTTTTTAATTCGGCCTGCCTAACTTTTCCAAATTATATAATATTATATTATATAATGTGCTGTTGTATTGATAATGCCTTGCACCAGTGTTAGACTTCCCTACTGTAACTCTTTAGTTTTGTTCGGTGTAAGATTTCTCATGGCAAAGAACTCCATAGATGTGTACCTTGCCTGAGAGGGATGACTGGCCAAATGTTGTCCTGCACCTTTAAATCTCACAGTTTTGCTTGATTCTGTTCCCTGTCGTTGTCGTGCAGTTGTGTGTCTTTCCAAATATCTGATTCATCGCTTGTGGATCGAGTCCATCACTCACTTGAAAACAACTTTCAGAGAATAGAATTGTATAAAATTGGAAAAGTGAATAAATCGTTTTTTTCCAGGTGATTTTGCGATAGTGCCGTTTTTGTGTTTTCTGGTCTGAATTGTTCAAAGCTTTAAAGTTTGTTTGTAAAACGAGAATGGAGGTCTAGTAGCTGAGTCACAGGCCTGGGCCCAGGCAGTGATGCAGGAAGACAAATGTGAAAGGACCTTGACTATAGTCTTTACAGTTATTTTTTGTCTGTCCATATTTGGTCTAGAGCAGGGGTGTCAAACATACGGCCCGCGTGCCAAAACTAGCCCACTATTGGGTTCAATCCGTACCACTCGAGGAATTTTGCAAGTGAAAAAATGCACTTCATGTCGGTGATGTTTTGACAAATTATATTTTATTAAATATGAATATTTTATGTACTTATTTGCAGGAAAACAAAGGGGGGAAAAACATAGACTTATAGTTATTTATAGGTAATTATGTTATGAATCTACTGGTCCGGCCCACTTGACATCTAATCAGGCTGTATGTGGACCCTGAACCAGAATGAGTTTGACATGCCTGGTCAAGTGGGTTGGATTTGGCCCATTTTAAAGATAGACATAGCCTTTTGAGCCTATTGGCTAAAAAGTAGTGATACAGTTCTGCAGCTATAAACCTTATTTCTTTTTCTTTTAAACCAATAGAGTTAAATAATAACTAATGAATAAACCAAGCTGGGGAGTAACAAGAATGGTAAAAAGGTTATTTACATTTAGCAGAATTGTCATTTTCACTATTGCTAATCTTTCCGTAAAGGTTATGGACAAACAGACCTAGCGCATTGCGTCATCCTCCATCTGTTTGAGCACAGTTATGTAGCTTTGCTGTAAGAGCTCTGACAACCCGGAGTACTGGATACATCTCTGCCGCAGTGATGCAGTTGGTGTACGGTACTCAGAATGTATCTACAGGTTTAATTGTCTCAGAAGGAGAGGATTGAGGGTTTTGACGGGAAAAGTGATACATCCTCATTATAAAGACTTAAATGGTCGAGGCCCTTTGACCTTTGTAGCTCTAAAATGGTTTTATTTTGACTAATAGCGGCGGCCAATGGCTCAGTGAATATGGCAAACAGCGTTGGCGCTAATGAACAGCCTTGCCTCGTAACCCTCTGATAGTTGTTGAGTTTTGGTTGTTTGTTTGTTCTACGAGAAGTGTGAAGTATTTTCTATCTAGTTTATTAAAGATTTGCCAAATCTGAATTTGTGAAGTGGTCCAAAGAGAAACTTCTAATTAACCCTGTCATATGCATACTCAAAGGAGACATGGTGAGACTGCTGGCAAATCATGAGTCCCCATGAAAATAGTCCTTTGTTGTCTTTTGTAGCATACATGGGTTTTAGCAATGATTTATTAAATCTCCATTTCCTAGTGGTCGAGTGTGTTATTTGTCATTCATGCAGGGAGTGATTTCTAATATATATGGGGTGAATCTGGGTGTCAGAGAGTTCCATCAATATCGATCTACTAATTAGGAAGTAGTGTAACCGTGAGTGGTGAGCAGATGAAAAGTAGGCGTGGTCTCCGTGGCTAGGACACTGGTGCCCAACCTTTTCTAGAAAGTGTCTTCGATCATGTTTGTTATACTGTGTTGCTAACACAGCGTTGCCAGATTAGTGCACGAAGTTATTATTATTATTTTCCAGCTCAGGTACTTTTAAATAATGCATTTTATTTGAACTCGATTTATACTCAAAGAAAGAGAAGGGATACACTTTTTTGATAATCTTAATTAGTTGAAAGAAAAAATGTATCAGTAATTCTTTATCAATTTATAGACATTTTCAGGAGACCCCATTTGAATTTCAGGTGACCCCAAGGTTAGAAAGGGTGATGTCAAATGCCAAGCATCACAGAAACTAAAATCACTCATGTCTTGTCTCCCAGTTTTTGCGGAGTGGTAGTGGTGGTGAGCCAAGGTGAGGTCGCTGATAATTTGGGCAAACACAGGAGAGTGAGATAATCCAGTGGCTGGAAAGGAAAAGCTGGCTTTTTCCGCACGATTCCAGCCCCGGGAACAAGACGCAGATCTCAAGAGTGAATCACTCATTGAGGCTGAAGTTCAATCCCTTCAACTCTAGGCCCCAGCTCCTCACCTGACCCTTCTCCTCTTCTTACATCTTTTTTCTTTCTCTCTCATGCCGATGAAATCCGATGCTCTGGAATGTGTCTTTCAGGAGTTTCCGATGCTTACTTTGCCTCAGCGTCCTCCTCCGGCCACTAGGGGATCCCGGAGAAAAAAATATTGGCTCTCTGCTGCACGCTGGTAGATCAAGGATGGTTTCTTTCATCACTTTATTTTCCCTGGTGAGCTGAGAAATGCTGTGATTAAGGGATGTCACTCCGTGTACCTTCTCTTCTACTCTCTTAAGAAAATCAAAAAAAAAGTGCAGCTTCTTTTGACCGTTTTTTTTTTTTTTTTTTTTTTTTGACCAGGTGCAAGTTGGTAATTGATGCAGTCTTTGAAATGATCAAAGTCCGCCTTTATTGAATGAATGAAGCGTGTGCGTACGATGGCGCCATTGTGTTTGATAACGCAGGTCTGTTAAGTGGCCTACAAGTATGTAACCATACAGATCCCTACAGATATGAACCCAACACAGTTGACGCCGACAACAATACAACAACACTACCAGACATCGTTACCTGTAGAATATACTTCTCCTTCTCGACCTTCACAAAATTGGAGCAGAATTGGGGGCCAGACACACACAAAATTGTGCAATGAAATGCACCAATACCCAGCTTGGCTTGGACGAACTCCCAACTGGTCACGACATGACTCAGTAGACAGTGACAAATGCACTGTTTTGCATACAATTAAATATTAATTTTAATAAGTGACTTTAAAAAAAAAAAAACCAAACAACTAAAATGCAAGGAAGGGAGAAGCAATGGCTAAACTGAATGGGAGTAGAAATCTACCAAGCTAAGACACCAGCTTGTGGTGGAAACGTACACGTCCGCTCAATCACTCCTGTAGCCACACCCCCTAATCAGCACAACTGTGTCCAAGCTGAGTATAAATACAGCTTTACTCCTTTCACTCTTCACCTTGTTTCGTAACGGTGTCGACCATTGCCTTGTCTCGGTGGCTCGGTTGCCTCACTGCCTGTTGTTTCCTGATCACTCGTCAACCTTTGCTAACTGAAGAAGGGGGCGGGTTGAGAGAGGCCTCCAATCGAATATGGAACGCTAGACATAAGTATTTGAATGATAAACGAGCCTCCAGTCACTAGGTGGCAGCAACTCATACAGTGGTTTGTACGGATAAGAAAAAAAAAATATTATCAGGTTCTCAATAGTGTTTCAATTCAGGGTGGGAGTGGTGTAAAACAATTTCTGTCCCCTAGGGGGGGGCATAACAGAAAAGAATAGACGACTGTTCTATTGGGTCCTTTCCGTACCCGCGACACTTGTAAGTCATTTGCACATCCGTCCTTTTGTGTCGTCGTTTCTTTTTTGTATTCACATACATGCAATATGGTGGGTGACAGTGCATGTACGAACGAGTGTGGGATATTTTGTGCTCTATTTGTCTTCAATAGCACCGGCTCCCCTTCTCAGCTTCAGGCCCCAGGGCTTTCACCTACTTTGCAGTGACATGGCAGAGTAAAGATAGCCATCTGAGAACATCTGAACGGTAGCTTCACACATCAGATTTCACTCTGTTTTTTTTTTTTTCTTTCTCTTTTTTCACCGCACCCCGTGAGCCGCGTAGAAAAGTGTGTTTGCATGCGCCGGGTGAATCTCGCGTCCACAGAAAACGGTGATGAGGAGGGTGAGTAGCTGTCATCCTTCAAATGTATGAGTCTCGTTTCAATTGCAAATGACTCGCATAACACCCATCTGATTTTGTAAATGTTTCCAAAACAATGCATTATGAAGAACATTAAGTTATGACTGCAGTGCTCTCTCCACTCAAACTTTATGCTTGACAGCCATTTATCAAAGCGGCTCTAATGCAATTCTGCCTCGCAGTGCTGCATACTGATGCAGACACTTTTTTTTTTTTTTTTTACCTACAGCTGGATACTGGATGTCTAGTGCATGCGGTAAACACGCCGCACTACTGACATACTATTAGGTAAATTAAATCCTTTGCTGTCTTGCGGTCATTCTGACTTTACATTAGATGACTGATTGGTAAGGGCGTCTGTTTCGTCATAATTGGAAACCCAATTACAGTAATAACTTGATAGACAGAAGTCCACACGATTCCAGATCTAAAAGGATAACATAGGTAACGTTGAAATAATTGTGAAAAATCCACTCTGAAAGACTCGTTGACCTCTCTGCTCTACCATGCGGTCAGACCTGTCCGCTCGACCCCCCCTCCAGTCAAATCTGTTCTCGCTCATGTATGCAGCCAAGTTGCGGTTTTCACAACGAGAACTTTTTAATTTTCCCTGACCACCTGTACAGTTGGTTGAGCTGGTCTTTACAAGGATGAAAATGAATACTGAACAAACAATCTCTCAGAGCGACTGAATCAACCTAAAGTGGCCACAGTAAAGATTTGAAAAATGTCTAGTATTACAGTGCTTCAGTTTCAGCTTCAGTTTGTCATTTAATTTTTTATTTTTTCAACAATGACTGGACATTTCCATTTCCCATAGCTTTCCTTCAGAGGGTATTGTACAATTGTCTGTATTTCATAAATGATCCAAATAATCCATCACATTTGATTTAGATATTTTTTTTTATCTGCTCTGTGTCTTATGAACGTTTTGTTTTAGTTATTTACTATAATACTTAATGTTAATTTCTAGCTCATTTCTCTTTAGATATTCGCCTGAACGCCAAAAACGTTTTCTAAAATATAATATAATAATAATAATAATAATAAATTGCAACTGGGGATAAACAGACTTTGAATTTCTACACAAATAATCTTTTTTTTTTATTATTTTTATCACCTTGATCTGAATTTTACTTGTGACATTTAATATTCTCGATTTATTATTTTTGAAATGTTTCGGTCACGGTTGCCTCAGTGAACCTAGCATTAAAGCAAACAATCCCATATAATCATAGGCCAAGCTGCAGTGTGATCACTGAGGTCGGTTGTTTGGATGGTATGGCAATAATAACTTTCACTTTCTATACAACAAATTGCACCCATGGCCGCCCACTGTGGCGAACACAATTCTCCGAAGGCAACACATTCGCATTTCACCTTGTTGTCCTGCTCTTGTTTGCGCAGATCAGGTGAACGATTGGCCCAAATCTGTTTACTTTGTCTCTCAAGGAAGTTTCAGGGTCAACTATTAATATGTCTAAAAGTGGTCCAGCCTCGGGTGAGGAATATTGAAGTGAGCTGCAGAAAAAGCTGCGAGATAAGTCAGCGCCAAGGACAAACAGATTGGCGCTCTCCATTCAGATGCCAGAGCAGGAAAAAGATGAGATTATCTGTAAACATGAATTTTTCTACCAATATTTGACACGGGCTAAAAAAAGATCCATATTTGTCTGCAGTATAGTGAGCAGCACACACAGCCATTAAAACACACTGGGAAATTGAATGGTGGCATCTGTTACTACAGCTCTGTTGTAAACACACACAGTCTCTCAAATGAACCTTGACGACACTTGACTGAAGGTACCATACATGACTGTGTTTCCCATATGTCACGTAACCGCTCCTATTCTACATAAATATACAGCAGCACCCCGAGATACGAACATCAGACTTGTTAAAATTCCAGATTGAGTTCGCAAGTTTGTGCCACATCTGACTAGCTCCCCTTTTGGCCGCAACCCACGCCGAGCTGCCCCGCTCGGTACGTGCATCTCCCTCACCTCGTCTAGTCCGCTCTTGCACAATCACAGTGTCTCTGTGAGCATCGTAGCGCGTTAGGCTTCGTACCTCCTTTAGATACTTTACCGTTTCCGTAAAAGTTAACCTGACTTATCATGTCCTCTAAGACATCTCCGACGACGATCTCTCGACGACAACTCTGCCTGTCACCAACAATAACTCCTCCCTCCTCCTCCACGGTCTAAGTATGCACGTCAGCTTCTCTCTAAACGACTTACGAACAGTTCTGCTTACGAACAGCCTATCGGAACCTGTTGTGTTCGCAAGTCGGGCACCGTCTCTATATTATTTTGAATAATGCTGCATTTACTGCATCAGGGAAAATGACATCTTTGCAAATACTCAGTAGAGAACTTGTTTAAATTGTATGGCAATTTTGCTGCTCTACGAACATATGAACAATTTGGTTGTGTTTGAATTCAGTTGAAACCACAAATATATAAAATATACTGTATGCAAGATTATATCTCTACATCCCTGTTGCTAAAAGTAAATTATGTGCATTTACATATTATATATATATATGTTTGTGCCAGTTGATTTTTTTTTTAGTCATGAAGTCAAGGGCTTAAATAAATGTAGATCTAAGAAATGAAAGCAGACTCAAGCTAAAAATTTGAGATCGCATTGACATGATACAGCAAATCTGTTGATTTATTTTTTGCAATAGGGTAAAATAAGGCCTTGAATTGCCTTATCCAAGCATAAACTACTTTAGACAGTGAGTCCCAATTAACTAGTTGAAAAAAAAAAAAATCAATAATTTTTACTGGTTTCTCGATTCAGATTTTTAAAACATGAATAAAAATGTGTTCGTTTTTTTAAGTTTCAAAATTACCAAGTAACCTCTTGTTGTTTAACTTTCCTGAAGGAATTTCTCAAAGGGCTCAATACAGTTTGAATGTCTTAAGTTTTTGTCTTACCCTTATCCACACTGTTATTTTTACGATCAAATTTCGTTATACAAGGGAATAAGGTGAAAAGGAGAGTAAATCCCAGTTGTAATGCCGACGTTACCCTGAGCTGAAAAACCCTGCTCTGTTTGTTCTCTCACTACTGTTTCCACATGTTCAGCACGTGCAGGGTCAGGCATGATGCAGTTAATTAGTACATGCTATCATCCTCAAGTCAAGGCTAAATGGATCCAGTAGAACTTTGCCCTGTCACTCATTGTTGGCACTTACCGTAATTAACACACGCACCAGGCCAGGATCTATTCAAGGCGCACATCTGTATTGGTAATAATAGAATCATCAATGTGTGTCAGAAAAAAGAAAAACCCTGCTGCCTTTTCTAACCTCTAATCTGCTGCATCCATCATTGACTTTGAGTGAGTCCTGTTTCCATGGTGACGCCCTTGGAAAAACCTTAACCCTCGTTATCCAATTAATGCATTTTTTTTTGTGTCGGAAGCATTCACCACTTCTCCTAAGCCACTAATTACGCCGAACATGCCGCCATAAACACGGCGCTGAGGTCACCGCAACAAGTCACTTTCAATAACAGCGGAGTGTAAACATCCACAAACCCAAATTTAATTTCCTGTGATAAGGCATCAATTATTTCATGATTTATAGTCTCTTGTAGGCAGCAGAGAAATCCAAACACATCTCAGCTTACCTCTATTATTCCGTTGCTCGTCAAACTGTCCACATAAACAAACTATCAGAATAAGCTGAAAGCTCCTTTAGAGGATTCCTCTTAAAAGTTGAGACTGGTTGTGTTTAGAAAAATCACGTATTTGTTCGAACTTTTAGCTTCTGGGGGAGTTGTTTGGGTGATGATGTTTATTGGTTGTGCTGTGTTTTTGATATATTCAATGTAAAGTGAACACGGTAGATAATGGTATCATATCAGGCGGGGGTCAAGGACCTTTTTGAAACTGAGAGCTACTTCAAGGGCACTTGAAGACAGCTACTTGTCTCATACAGACTTCCAGGACAATGTAATATTAAATAGTTCTGGGACATACAATAGTAGACACTCTTCTTGCACCCATTTGAATATCATTGCAACTGTAACTGATTCAAAAAGCACAGGAACAGTACAATGTTTGACCCTCTTGTTGACTAGTTTTATTTTTAGAACATACCCCATGGGTATCTTAGGTAGTCCACGGTGGTGACCTCAGGGGTAATGTATTCACACATCCAAGTGTTTGGACAATATCAGCATATCGGATAACGTCAAAAAGTTAATATCGCACATGTCTAGTAAAGCAGCCTCAGGGATGTTTCCCCCCTACCAGGTGCCCCCGGGCACCACGGTGTTGACCTCAGGGGTAATGTATTCACACATCCAAGTGTTTGGACAATATCAGCATATCGGATATCGTCAAAAAGTATATAAATATCGCACATTTCTAGTAAAGCAGCCTCAGGGATGTTTCATGCCCTCCAACGAAGCAGCAACTCAAGGTATACCCTACATCTTTTTTTTGTATTCCACAGCCAGACGGAGTAGCAGACTGACCCCCATCACAAATACCTCACAAACCACCCCGGGGCAGTAGGTCAAGCTCACACTACTCCTACAAACAAAGACCAGAATTCTATTTTGGCACTAGCCATTTTTTTTATACCAGTAAGAAACAAGCGTGCTCACATCTAAACACAGATTCATTCTTACAACACTGGCAACCATTCAGGACAGATGACAAAATCTGATATAATAAGAGTACTAGGGCTGTCCACATGAATGTGTTCATCACATTCATTCATTTGTGGAGATTAGTCAAAAATAAAATGTTGACGCATTTTATCGCGTCGGAAGAATGGCACAGCAACCTGTGTAGCCAATTACATGACGATAATAATTGCTAATTATCATTAGCAATGATAATCGGCAATTATTAATATCCTTCAGATCTACGGCTTCACTGTAGGTTTCGGAAACGACTCTCGACACCTTCTGCAATCCATCGTTAAGATGCGCAAATGACCAACATAGAAAGAAATAAAAACATAAGAATTCCAAGAAGACAAAGGTGAGGGACCGTTTACCATTTACCCTGACCTCTCCGACCCACACCCCCGCAAATTGAAATTCTACCGAGAACCTGATAACATGTATATTTGTATCTGTACAAACCACTGTATGAGTTGCTGCCACCTAGTGACTGGACGCTTGTTATCATTCAAGCATTACAGCAGTGGTACATATTACGTGCCATATTACATTGGAAGCCCCTCGCGCCCCACGTGGCACCTCAACGTCCCCGCCCCACTATTTGAGAAGTACTGCGTGAATTAAGTATAACTTCTTTGCAATGTTATAATCAGATGTTCGTTTTACGTCGCCGTCAACATTTGTTTTTTTGCCCGTCTCTTGTTAAACATTTCATTTGTTCATTCCATCCACGCCTGCCCCCACCCCCCCTGCAATGGTACTGCGCCCCTGGAGGGGCCGGGCCCCCCCCCTTGAG
>NC_024308.1:16172842-16177329 GCF_000523025.1 Cynoglossus semilaevis
CTAACCTCTAATCTGCTGCATCCATCATTGACTTTGAGTGAGTCCTGTTTCCATGGTGACGCCCTTGGAAAAACCTTAACCCTCGTTATCCAATTAATGCATTTTTTTTTGTGTCGGAAGCATTCACCACTTCTCCTAAGCCACTAATTACGCCGAACATGCCGCCATAAACACGGCGCTGAGGTCACCGCAACAAGTCACTTTCAATAACAGCGGAGTGTAAACATCCACAAACCCAAATTTAATTTCCTGTGATAAGGCATCAATTATTTCATGATTTATAGTCTCTTGTAGGCAGCAGAGAAATCCAAACACATCTCAGCTTACCTCTATTATTCCGTTGCTCGTCAAACTGTCCACATAAACAAACTATCAGAATAAGCTGAAAGCTCCTTTAGAGGATTCCTCTTAAAAGTTGAGACTGGTTGTGTTTAGAAAAATCACGTATTTGTTCGAACTTTTAGCTTCTGGGGGAGTTGTTTGGGTGATGATGTTTATTGGTTGTGCTGTGTTTTTGATATATTCAATGTAAAGTGAACACGGTAGATAATGGTATCATATCAGGCGGGGGTCAAGGACCTTTTTGAAACTGAGAGCTACTTCAAGGGCACTTGAAGACAGCTACTTGTCTCATACAGACTTCCAGGACAATGTAATATTAAATAGTTCTGGGACATACAATAGTAGACACTCTTCTTGCACCCATTTGAATATCATTGCAACTGTAACTGATTCAAAAAGCACAGGAACAGTACAATGTTTGACCCTCTTGTTGACTAGTTTTATTTTTAGAACATACCCCATGGGTATCTTAGGTAGCCCCCTACCAGGTGCCCCCGGGCACCACGGTGTTGACCTCAGGGGTAATGTATTCACACATCCAAGTGTTTGGACAATATCAGCATATCGGATATCGTCAAAAAGTATATAAATATCGCACATTTCTAGTAAAGCAGCCTCAGGGATGTTTCATGCCCTCCAACGAAGCAGCAACTCAAGGTATACCCTACATCTTTTTTTTGTATTCCACAGCCAGACGGAGTAGCAGACTGACCCCCATCACAAATACCTCACAAACCACCCCGGGGCAGTAGGTCAAGCTCACACTACTCCTACAAACAAAGACCAGAATTCTATTTTGGCACTAGCCTTTTTTTTTTTATACCAGTAAGAAACAAGCGTGCAAAAATAAAATGTTGACGCATTTTATCGCGTCGGAAGAATGGCACAGCCTGTGTAGCCAATTACATGACGATAATAATTGCTAATTATCATTAGCAATGATAATCGGCAATTATTAATATCCTTCAGATCTACGGCTTCACTGTAGGTTTCGGAAACGACTCTCGACACCTTCTGCAATCCATCGTTAAGATGCGCAAATGACCAACATAGAAAGAAATAAAAACATAAGAATTCCAAGAAGACAAAGGTGAGGGACCGTTTACCATTTACCCTGACCTCTCCGACCCACAACCCCGCAAATTGAAATTCTACCGAGAACCTGATAACATGTGTATTTTTATCTGTACAAACCACTGTAAGTGTTGCTGCCACCTAGTGACTGGACGCTTGTTATCATTCAAGCATTACAGCAGTGGTACATGCGTGCCATATTACATTGGAAGCCCCTCGCGCCCCACGTGGCACCTCAACGTCCCCGCCCCACTATTTGAGAAGTACTGCGTGAATTAAGTATAACTTCTTTGCAATGTTATAATCAGATGTTCGTTTTACGTCGCCGTCAACATTTGTTTTTTTTGCCCGTCTCTTGTTAAACATTTCATTCGTTCATTCCATCCACGCCTGCCCCCACCCCCCCTGCAATGGTACTGCGCCCCTGGAGGGGCCGTGCCCCCCACTTTGAGAACCTCTGACATAATCTAATTCAATCTTGCGCCAGTAGGGGCGTATTGTTTGCCTGGTTCTCATTTCCATGCAGTGGTGTATACAACTGTGGCTACATCTACCATAGTTCTCTTAATTCTGATTTATTTTGGGTCAAGAGGGATCCTTTTTAAAAATGATGGATTTTATCCTAATGGACCTGGAAAGAGAAACTGATCTGCAATTTTATTAATGTTATTGCTCTTAGGTATAACCAACGCTTTGTCCATTAGTTTTATTACTTTCGGGTGAAACTAATGATTTGACCAGTGAAACCTTAAAAGAGCGTTCTCCTAGCTCTGTAAACACCAGCTTAAAGACTCTCTCTCTCTTTTTTTTCTCTCTCTCTCTCCTGTTTCCCTAATGATAGACAAATATCGAGACGGACTAAACACAAAAAATTCTGATTTCCATTTCCACAGTGCAATCAAAGAGGAAAAGCCTGTTTCTCAGTTGATTGCTGAACAGGATAATTATCCCAGACTCCTCTTTAGTTCGCTGAAGAGAAACATTAAAAAAAAAAAAAAAAAAAAAAAAAAGTGCCATACATAGCTGCATGTTAACAAACAGCTCTTCGCCACTTCTCAACCTGATGATACTTGACCAGGATTTCCAAAAGGCCGTGGGAGTCATATCATTTTTCAAATTATTCTTCACGTTATTTCAACAATAATTGTTGAAATAACAACAATAAAAGCATAAATAAATATCCAAATATTGTCATAAAAGTTAAATATATTTATATATGTATAAATACCCCTGGCAACTGGGGAACAACATGCTGTTCATTTTGTCTACATTACAGGTCCTAAAAGTAAACGGGGGGAGACATTTTTAGACGAATAGACGATAAAACGACTATTTTAGAACAGGTCTCTCTGAAGGTCGTAAGTTAGAAAACTCTGTGAGCTGTGAAAAATGATTACGATCTACGAAGTGTGACTGTGATGTCCTGTAAGTGTGGAAATGCAGAACTTCGCACCAGTGTGCTTCCTCATTAAGACCATACCAAGGGGAGAATACTTAGTGTGCTGGAAGAAAAAAAAAAAAAAAAAAAAAAAAAAAAAAACCAAACAAACAAGATGAACTTTTAAAAACTAAGAAAAAAAACTTTTAACTTTGAGGACAACAAATCAAGTGACCGAACGTCGTAGCAGTATGATCTTCATCTTTGACAAAGGTATTCAACCCTAATCTTTAGCAATATGTTTAGTAATTGTTTAAGGCATGTGTCAAACTCAGGGCTCGGGGGCCAAATGTGGCCTGCCAGGTCAGTTTGTTTGGCCCGCAGGAGCTTAAAAAGTGTTTAATAAAGTCCATGCAGAGCAAGCAGAGTTTCTGAACTTGATAAATTCAAAGTTTCTTTTTTATTACACAGCAATGAACACAATATTTGATTAAATAATAATCAATTGCAGAAACATTTATTAATCCATTATGGAGTAGTTACATCTATACGTTCTTCCATTTATAATGATAAAATTTAGTGATGGGAATTCCGACTCTTTCGGCTCCAAAATGGCTGCGCCGAAATTTTGTTGCAAAAATTAATTTATTACAAAAATGCTTCAGGTTCAAGAGTCGCGTATTTATTGATTGTTAAACGTTAACGATTTACAGTGAAGCATTAAGAAAATATAAGCATCGCACAAGCGAATACAGATAAAATATGTGGAGCAAAAGGGGGAAAAAAGTGTATTATTTACATATCTTCAACTCACTATGAAACTGAGTTCTACCAAAACCTTTTTTAATTCAAGATAAAATCTTAATTTGACACAATAACTAGTCTCTTATTGTAACAAAACAACAAGAAAAACAAACGAATCGCAGTCTCTTATTGTAACTGTTTAGAGCAAAACAACAAGAAAAACAAACGAATCGGCTTCCAATCAGGGCCCTCCCCCAAATGAGCCGACTCTTATTGTGTATTTATAAAAAAAAATTATAATTTATTTTATATTTCTTCCTTTATTCGATCCATTGTTTTATTATTGAATATTTGGCACTAAGTAAAAAGAAAAAAAAATAAACTTTGCAAATACGCATAAAACAACAAACTCTTTTGTTTAGTCCAACAAAAGCTTTAAGCATGGTCCCCGAATAACAGCAGATAAAATAAACTGCTTCAAACTGTTTATTTCAAGAGTTTGCTTGGTGTATATACGGATTCTCGGCAGTAACTTCCTGTAAAACTCCACAAAAGACATCAGTTATTTCTCTGAGGATACTTTAAACAGAGGTCAAAAATACCTACATACTGTACACCATACTGTCGACTGCTTCTTCTCTTCCTAGTGCTCTTTGTGCTATTGCAAAAGAATTCTGTTCAATCACGAAAGGCTCCAGAAGCTGATTTCTAAAGTGCTGAGAATTAAATGACTTGTATGACTGAGAGCCTATCCATCCATCCATCCACCCACCCAACCTTCCTTCCATCTATCCATTCATCCATCCACCCACTCTTCTATCTATCTATCTATCTGTCTATCTATCTATCCATCCATCCATCCATCCATCCATCCATCCATCCATCCATCTATCTATCTATCTATCTATCTATCTATCTATCCATCTATCCATCTATCTATCTATCTATC
>NC_024308.1:16177441-16187526 GCF_000523025.1 Cynoglossus semilaevis
CATCCATCCATCCATCCATCCATCCATCCATACACTCTCCTATCTATCTGTCTATCTATTCGTCCGTCCGTCCATCCATCCATCTGTCCATCCATCCATCCATCCATCATCCACTCTTCTATCTATCTGTCCGTCCATCCACCCATCCATCCATCCATCCATCCATCCATCCATCCATCCATCCATCCATCCACCCATCCATCCAGGTCCAGTAACATCGTTGCCCTGCAGAGTCAGTGCCCAAGCCCCTCTGCAGTTTAGTGTTGTTCAGAATGAGTTTCTGGCGTGTAACATTCACCCTGAAAAATGTGAAAAAGCAAAAAGTTGCAAAAAAGGGTGGAATATTGCAAATGTACAGTGATGTATCAAATCCTCTTACCTGTGCCTTAGTAATCCAACCAGGCCATGATACTTTGGAAAATCACTATGTGTACTCACATAGGATGTCATTAGTACAGAATAAATCCATTATCCTGTTCATATACCTGTGAAGGTCCGTGTGGAATTTTTTTAGGTTTGTAACCTGCAGCACAGTCTGTATATTTAATATCATACTGGAATGAACTCCAACAGAGTTCTGTGCTTTGTTTCGGTCTCAGAAGTGCAGCAGGTGAAGGAACCTCTGCTGCCGGTCTGGAAGTTGTATTAGCTGTCTCTTAAAGCGAAGTGCAGAGAGGAGTAGGTGATGGGTACTGTGTGTGTGTGCGCGTGTTTTTAATTGATATTAATGAGGGTTGGTAAAAGGGTGGACCAGTTCTAAAGGTACAGAAAAACACTGTGCTTCTCTGACGGAGGACGCTTTTGTTTTAGTGCTGGTGTCACAATTGTACATTGTTAAAACACCGCGAAGTGATGCCAGTCCACTTACAGAACGGTATCACTGAACGACGACACACATTGTGTTTAATTATGTTTATTTTATTTAGTTGAATGTTCTAAGGGTGTTAAAAAAATAACAAGTTCCTTGTGTTAATTATGAAGCTCTTTTTTTACAGATTTTTTTTTAGTTGTATGTATTCATATATATATATATATAGTCTATTGTGATGTTTCTTTAATATATAAATTTTTTTTTTCTTCTACCATGAAAAGGCCTTCTGTTAATAAATACCTAACAAATAATAATAATAACACAAACACCTTTTAATAACGCAGGTCGTAGGGAAGCTGCAAATATTGACATTTTATAATCACAACTGCTACTGTAAAAGCGGCGGTTGTGATTTTCTGCACAGGAAGCTCAAAATCCTAACAAATGCTAGCGGAGTAGTAATCAGTAGCACTTCGCACTAGGTTTATTCACTTTAATTAATTACTCAATCTTATTGTTAATTATTTTGTTAAAATGAATCTGGTTAGCAATATTCATGGATCTCAACGTTAGGGCAAAAAAATACATTTTGGAATATTTAGGCATAGAAAAGAAAAAGTGAAAATGTTCACTTTTTTTTTTTTAACTTTTGCCCAGTTGACATGATAACGTTAAGAGATTCTCTTTATGAGATAACAGGAAGAAATGAGTGGAGTAGTAATCAGTAGCACTTCGCACTCTGGCACAGTGTTAGTGACAACGTCACATTAAATTCCTTTTACCTTTTGAGCTCTGCAGCAAAAATGTAAGAAACACAGATAATGGATCCTGTGCGACCTAGTGCTTGACTGGTACGTTCAAACTTTCAAATGATTTCCTGTAAAAAGCCTGTTTCCTGTAATAATGGTAAGTAAACAGTCATTTAGTGACTAATGTAATGTACGTAGTTATGTTCTCCTTATGTAAAGCCCTTATAAAAGTGAATCCTAGACACGGCGTGGGTGTTATTCTGGTTTTAGTCCTAACACATTAGTTAACACATATAACACGTAAATGCACATGTACCAACAGGTATGCATGGTACGTCAAGTAATCGGAAACACCGCGGACTTCTCGCATAAGTCATCTGCACATGTTTATCCATCAATATATAAAAAAATATATTCAATATATTACAACTAGTCCTTATAAATATTGACTTTAACCGGAAGCGAAATTGAACCTTTATCAGTACAAAGGGTTCGGGATTCTTTTTCACTAATTAACTTTACAGATATTGACCAATATTGTTGGCCTGATATTAGCATAAATTATGTATTATCGGTGAGAATTGTTATCGGTTTTGCCGCCAACAATGAAAACCCAACAACGCAATGCCTTGGATTTTGCATTGCGATTCCACGACATGAAAAGAGGTGATGTGACCCAAAAATAGTTTTGGGGAAAAAACAGCTGCAAGTATCGGTATCGGTTGATATCGGAATCGGAAATTGCGAAAAAGTGTTTGGACGATTTCGGCAATGGATATCGGCAAAAAATCTCATATCGGACATCAATATTTTTTTTTTTGCCAATGTCTTGTAAGCTTTGAAACAAGGCTATTACCCCAGTTGCTGTAAATAGTGGTGATTATATTTGGTCAAAATAGAAAAGCTGTTTTTTTATGGACAGATTTCGCATTCGCATTTTTAATCTCGGAGAATATTCATTTTTACAATCCAGCGTTCTCCACCTCTAATGTATTCCTTGCTGTAAATACCTAAGGAGAAGCTATACTGCCACTGATAAATAATGCATCACTGATTAATGAAGAAGTGCATTATGCACTGCGTATGTGCACGCATACACACACATCTGAGTGAGCGGGGGCTTGTAAACATTCATTTGAAGGAATGCGTGCAGATGCAGTCATTTCCCTTTTGTGTGACAGGCCTGTAAGTGTTTTTGTGTCAGCACGCTGCCATGATAAAAATGCAGCATATGTTTCTTGCTGTAAGAGCATCTTTGTCACAAGCAGCACAATCTTGTAAGGTTCCCTCCCCTGACAGAACAACTGTTACAAATTATACACGGGCAACACACTGCACACACCTACTAGAAAAACACACACATACACCGAGTGTGTATTCCTGTCTAAGCTAAGGTCAAAGCCGACCTGAGCGCTACGATATATTTTGACAAAATCATGTCCTACAAGTACAATCATTACAACGAGACCATGGACACAGACGTTCAGTATAAACAGACTACAGACTTGCAGACTTTTGCACTGGTCCTATTCACGTGAAATTGTTCGGGATGTCTGACAATATCGGCCGACTGAAATTATCAGCCCGATATTATCGTAATGATATTATACCTGTTGGAATCGTATCGGTTTCTCCTCCGATAATGAAAACCCGATAAGGCAATGGCTGGGTTTTGCCAAATATTCTGGCATCACTTCTAAGGTCCTGAGATGTTTACCTCAGTTTTGGGGGCAAATGGCTGCATATATCGATATCGGTGGATATCGGAATTGACATGTTTAAACAATATCGGCACATCGGATATTGGCAAAAAATATGTCGGACGTCTAAAAATTGTATGGATGGATGGATGGAGGGATGTGAGCCAAGTGTATTTTTCCATAAAATATTGCTTTTATCAATTAACCCATCATGTAGTTGTTTGTGGTTTCGGTTCCTCTGGACAAAGCTGGGTGTTTATAAGTGACTAATCACTGGTCACTGGGGCGTCAAACACAGTTTGGTTCAGGGTCCACATACAATCTGATGGATGTCAAGTGGGCTGAGCCAGTACAATCATAACATAATTACCTAGAAATAACAATAAGTTTATGTTTTTCTCCTTTGTTTTCCTGCAAAACTACAAGTATATTTGAAACTATTCATATTAAATGAAATATAATTTAAAAATGTACTTCACACAGGCTGTATGTTTGACGCCCCATGCTGCACTTAACATGGATGTTCAAAATTTGGACGGCCCTTTGAAAAGGCCGTGGAGCTAACTGTTGCTAACTTGGTTGACAAACATGTTGTATACAGATATTCAGACCAAGGAATCCTCTTAATTTTTGGATAAATCACAGTTGACAAGACATCTGTGTGATCTGCATCTATTCAAGTAAAACGCAATTTTCACTCAGTACGCAGCTCATGCAAAGAGCAAAGAATCCGGAATGCATTTGCTATTAGCATTTTAATTTATGTTCATTCATATGCAGATGGCTGTCAGCAGAGATTAGTTAAAACCGAGCTGGTTGTGAGGAGAAGACACAATATATGTAAATACATGCATTTTACACCATTCGATGGGCTGTAAATTTATCAGCACAGATATTCTATGAACATTTAACCCCCAGAATGGTCTCAAAAAAAACTCTATATAAGTATATTGGCATGGGATTTGGATTGAGGGTTGAAACATAAGTGTCTGACTCCTTATTGTATGACTGTAAACATTAGCTAAATCGCAATTCAACTGTGTCAAATTTACAAATACTATTTACTAATACTTAAGGTTACTTAAGTACCAGCAAAAGCAAGGAAATTCAATTTGTTTAAATATCTGTAACGGTTATTTTATAATGATAATATGATATATACATATATATATATATATGTATCATATAGTATAATATAATAATTGTGAAATATTGATGATATTACCTATGGATAGTTTGGCTGAGGTTGAACTAGACATTCCCACATCACCGTGATGTCACTTGGTAGCGTTTAATAACGCAGAAACGGCATTTGTTGGAAGACTTAAAATCAGCTTTATATTAAGTCGCACTTTTTTTCAACCTTTGGCTGGGTTTGCGACTTATACTCAGGTGTAACTTGTATATCGAAATATATAATTTCCCATGTTTATTATTTTCACACTGACAACCACTAGAGGGCACTCTAGGCTTGTGTACCAGTATCTGCTACTCCCATAGCACTGAAAATGTACATGTTCGTTATTTTCACACTGACAGCCACTAGAGGGCACCGGTGAGACTTAAACTCTGGAGTGACTGTTAGTCCGGAAAATAATAGATTATTAGAAAATTCAAGCATGTCGTGATGTGAGACGACGCCATCTTCAATGCACCTCTCAACCTTTGTCGTTACCACCCTACGTCCTTTAAAAGAGCTAGGATTGGCTAACACGACATTGACATCGGATAGCTATAGTGAGATAGTAGTGGTTGAATACCAGCCCCAGCAGAGCTGAGATGTGTTTGCCCCACCCCCTGAACCACTAAGGTGCAACTGAGAGCTCCTGTTCCATTGACGCGTCAGCCTTCCGTGTGTGTATACGTACGTATCCGTGTATTTGTACAATGAACGTGTCTCTTGTGGTCTACAGCCTCCGTAGATCGCTCGTTCAGACTTTCAAATCAATGAAAACCCAGACAAAGAACGCAGATGGACAAATGTGACTGCTTTTATGAGCCTCTCTCTCTCACTGGCGAGGAGCAAAACAAACTGCTAAAACTAAGGAAAAGAATAACCTCAAAATGACAGGGGAGTGCTTTTCTATTCAAGTTACTTCAGAGTTAGTGAAAAACATGATTTCTTTTTAAGCAATATCTGTGCAATAGTACACGGTAATTCACAATTTTGAAATATTTAATAAAAATGCCTCTTGAATTCATGACTTTGACCAATGTCTACAAACAAAGAAAAAAAGGTGTTAATGTGCAGTGTGATGATTCTTTTGGGAAAATTTAAACACATAAAAAAAGCATAATATGTTTGATTAAGGCAGGGGTGTCAAACATACGGCCCGTGGACCAAAACTGGCCCACCTGGGGTTTTAATGCGGCCCACTTGATGGATTTAAAAAAAAATACATACAAATACAACAGTTCATGTTCCAGAAATATTTTGTAAAATTATATTTTATTAAATATAAAGATGTGCTTTTTTGCATGAAAACATGCATGTTATTTATAGGTATAGGTTTGAAGGCAGTTGTCTATCATCAATATATTCATCAATATAAATTTAACAAAATGTAATTAATTATGTTGTTACTACATGATGTCACATTGTAATACTTTTGTATTCATGAACTTTTTTTAACTTATTATCTTATGTACTTTTGCTTCAACATAAATGACTTTTTTTCTTTCTCCAACATGAACTTTAAATCAAATTATCTCATCACCATAATAACCAGTAACAATTACCTTAATGATATTTCCAATTCGGGTTTGAGTGTCCCCGCTGTAAAACACTCATTTGCATAACCATAAAAAAAATATGCTGGTAAAATGTCGTTCTCAAAGAGCACCAGAAAAACTATAAAACTATAAAACACTCTAATATATACGTAAGTGTTTTAATGGTTGTGGTTTAGGGGTTTGTTACGTTCGCAGAGAGGAAATGTGGAAAAAGCTGCTACGCACACTTAAGTACAGTTCACATTGTTGACAGGATTAATCAGATTATGCAGCCTCGTGGCTCTCGTGGCCGTGTGTTTGAATCCCTCGTCTACATTTGTTAAACGCACCGTGGTTCTGTTGTTCAGATGCTATATTTCGTACGCACACAGAAAAATAAACACGGTACAGTGCAACAGCTGCTTGGGTGGGTTTGTGTCCGTGCGTTTTCTAAAAATGTGTTGTTGGTTGGGCTAAATGTTATTCCTGGAGTGCTGTGACACTAGCATTGTTCTTCGGCAATCATCATTAACCATCACATTTGGTAATCAATAACTCATTCAGTCCAACTCATCATTTGCTACTTATTGAACATACATACGTAACGCAGTATTCTAAGTCTGCTCCTGTTCTCTCTCTATTCAAAAACAAGGGTGTCAAACATACGGCCCGCGGACCAAAACTGGCCCACTTGGTGTTTCAATGCGGCCCAATTCTTAGATTCACAAAAACACGTCATGTTAAGGAAATGTTTCATAAAATCAGATTACATTAAATATGAAGATATAGGAAAACATAGGGGGCAGAGACAGACTTTTTGTTGTGACCGAAATGCGTTTGACACCCCCTATCGTAAACCAATAACCTGCTGTATCGACATCCCTCTATTTTTCCCCCCTGTTAAATCTTTTTTATTTTAGGATGATATTTAATTTTTAATTCTCATTTCAAACTGCTCAAAGTTCATTGAGCCAAATGTGTTTTGTGATTTTGGGCTATTCAAATAAAATGGACTTGTCCTTCAACATGACTTTGCAGTGTGATTTTAAGCCATTTGTTTAGACATTCAAGGATGGTTTCCAGTTTGTGAATTATTCCCCTTCCTTTGTGGGGGGGAAATGCAAAAAGTAAGAGTGTATTTGATGTGAGAACTCGCGGGGCTCGCTGAAACATGACTGCAACTGGAAACGACACGCTCGTCCAATGCAATCGGCCTAAATTGTCTGATGTTTGCCTTTGTCTTTAGGTGTGATTGTGTTGCATTAACCGGTGCCTCGGGGCATTGGTGTTTTTTCAGCAAAAGCATGTGACTACGTGTGTGTGTGGTGGGTGCTCAAGTGTTGATAATGATATCGATGCTAGTAATGTCAGTGGCAACTCAAGTGGCACAGTGTGAGGTTGTTCATCCCTTTTACCTCAGATACTACCTCTCTCTCTCTATGTATTTATATGAGGGGTGACCAACCCCAGGTTCGGGGACCAGTACTGGTCCGTAGGTCATTTGTTACTGGTCCGAATTTGGGACACAAAAGAATCCAGTCATATCCATTTATTTTCCTTGTTCAAAGATAATCTGGAAATATTTCAAAAATACTGTCATCCAGATTACCATACTAACAGAATAAAGTCTAAACGTCACGTCTGATCCTTCAATGGTGTGGTGCTACCGGCTGACCGATTCTTGGTTCAAAAGAGGTTAAGTAAATTTAATGATCCTTCAATGGCGTGGTGCTGCCGACTGACCGATTCTTGGTTCAAAAGAGGTTTGGGGACCACCGATTTACATGGATATATGTGAAAATATAATTCATTTTTTTCAAGCATTCAGCAGTTGCAACTTTTTACTCAATGTGATGTTTAAATTTGTTACATTTTTATATATATTTTCTGCCTCAGCATCTGTTTGATGATTTTACCGTCCGCAACATGAGACTTTAATCGCTTGATTAATTAAAGAAATGCAGAGCCAAAGATTAAATGGTGGGGGAAAAAAAAAAACTTACCAAGGGTTCAGGGAAAGGTTGACATGAGCTCTTGGAGAAGTCAGCAGTTACCAGTGGGCTGGGAAAAAAAGCACTCAAGTGCTCCCATCCTCTCAGCTGTGTGTAATCATTTTCCCTCGCTCTTCTTACTTCAAGAGGTGTAGGAATCAAGGCTAGTACTGTAGGACAAGTCATTTTATTGTTAGCCTATGTCGCCGTGTGTCCCGACCTTTTTTGGCTTGTGACCCTATTTTGACATCGCAAATTTCTGCCGACCCCAGGGAGTTTTAGTATTAGTTTATTTTAGTGATAGTTTATTCATGTTTATTATACTGTGTTGCAAGATTTCCTGTGGTTGTTTGGATCATAATAAAAAAAATAGTTGATAATGTTGTAATTTTTTATATCAATTACTAGAGATTTCAGGCGACCCTATTTGAATTCTAGGGGACCCCATGTGGGTTTGAGACCCCAAGGAGTTTTCTTTTGTGTAAATTTTATTCAACAAAAATCCCCAAATCTTCAGGATTTTTTCTGCCCACATTGCTTCTTTATATCCACCCCGTGACGCTGCTACAAACTCTCCCTCCCTCAGTCAGGGCAATACTTTAGAACAGTGGTCCCCAACGGTCCCCGGACCAGGAATTGGGGATCCCAGTACTGCAAGTAAGAAGTAATGATCGGAACAAAACATATACAGTGGGGCTTCAAGATACGAGCTACCTGAAATACGAATTTTCCAACTTCCAACAAATTTGGTTTTTAGTTATTATCAATGGGGAAAATGCAATCGAGATACAAGTGCTGTTATGGAACGGATTGAACTTGTATCTTGGAGCCCCACTGTTATGTCAAGAAGCTGACTGGAATATCAAAATAAAAACACCATACATGTAAACAATCTTTTTTTCAGTGGCGCAGCTCTGGATAAGGAAGGTTAGACTAATGAGAGCATGGTCATGGAAATGAATGCAAAATAAATGAAGGACATAGCAGCTCATATCTGAGCTGGCATCTCTGCATTAATCCAGAGTGCGTCGCTACTGAAAGGCAGGAATAATGTCATGCTTAACTAAGGAAGACAAACTCGGACAGTGAGGGATGGTAGCTTCGTCCGCCCCGTAGAGTGAGATCATCACTTATCGGTTAGTGAATTTTAATTTTACCAGATGAAATGACGATAAAATGCAAACCAACACATTTTATAGCTCCGAAGCCACGATCAATCAGACAGCAAGGATGACAATAAATGAGTGGGGGAAGAGTGGCGGGAAATAGGGTGATGAAATGAATGCCTTAATCACGTCGACGCACTCCATTGTTTTTATTCTCTGATGAATGTGTTAATATGTGGAAAAATATTTTTTTTTTACTCTTAATAATCTGCATATTTATAATGGGATATAGAATTCTTTATCTTGCCTGATTTAAACACATCACACACATGAAGCAGGGGTCCCCAACCCCTGGTCTGGGGACCGGTGCCGGTCCATAGGTCATTTGGTACAGGGCCGCAGTGGGACACAGTGAAAACATGTACTTCAGTTTTACTGATTTACTTTATTCAAAAAGAATCCAGTCATATCAGTAATTCAGACTCAGATTCAGAAGAGTTTTATTTAAAAAAAATTGATGATCCTTTAACGATGGCGCTGTGTCACCGGTCCACAGTAACGGCTGATACTGGACCTTGGTACAAAAATGTGGGGGCTGTTACTGTTTACTCTCTAGATAATCAGTGAAACAGTGGCTGTGTGTCTGGAGTTATCGTCCTGCTGTAGATCAAACCAAATTCAAATAGGCAGAAAAGCAGCGCTCACTGGATTTTACAAAGCACTCAGTCAAGAAGCACAGTAAAAATGAGTAAAATACATTTTGGTGAAACAACCGAAAAAACTTTTGAAACATTTGTATTGACATTTTTCCAGATGAACATTTCCATCATTCACAAAGTATCAAATAGTTTGAACTATTAGTTTGATCTATCTATCTCTCTATCTCTCCATCCATCCATCCATCCATCCATCCATCTATCCATCTATCTATCTATCTATCTATGTATCTATCTATCTATCTATCTATCGATCTATCTATCTCTCTATCTCTCCATCCATCCATCCATCCATCCATC
>NC_024308.1:16188535-16215525 GCF_000523025.1 Cynoglossus semilaevis
TCCATCCATCCATCCATCCATCCCTCCTTACACCTCCCCCTCTTTCTAGGTATGTATATATACAGTAGATAGATAGACAGTTGGGTGGATGATTGACAGGCGGACGGATGCACGGACAGACAGACATTAAGATCATGTGATCAATCCCCTGAGTGAATTGATTAGCATGACCAGATACGGAACCTGCTTATACCTCCTGCACTTATGTTTTACGTGTTGTCACGAGCATCAGCCGTAACTCAACACATGACACAGGAGGAGCTCATGCCTGTGAGGCGCATGGTGGCAAACAAACAACAAAGTTATGACAAGCACTTTGCACATTCTAAGTGAAATTGCATTAAAGGCTAAAAAAAAAAAAAAAAAAAAAAAAGTTTTTTAGTTTTATAATAACGTGTTACGGAAGCACGTCAGGAAAGAAAAACGGAGTGCGTGCGATGATTTGCGTCAAAAGAGAGAGAATAACATTCACATACCCCACACGTGCATGCATCAACGTGTGCACAGGCACAAACACGGCACTCGCCGCATCAGTGGTAAATGAAAGGTTTTAATTTCCATTCATTTGGCTTTGGATTAAAGCTGACCCATTTCTGCTGTAATGGAGCTGTGCTTTGAACACAGGAGGTGGGAGAAGGAGGACAAAGAAGACAAATGGTTTTCATACACCTACATTAAAGTGTTGATGTACCTGTACCTAGGGCCTCACTGAGGACGGCGTCACAAAAAAATAGGTCGATGAACCTGTATCAAAAAACTCTTTTTAAGGTTTGATTTCTCATTTTACTCTAGAAACCTCTTGATCTTCAAAACGCAGTAAGATCGAGTGACTTCACTCCTGTGACCTCAGTTGTTCCAGCACAGCATTTTGCCTTAAATGATCATGTAAGTGAGCAGCATTTTTTTAACAACAGCTTTCCAAGGGTCTGGTGTTCAGATATATAAGTCATCACAAACTGAATTTGAAAAAATTATATATATTGCCATATTATTGAGTAGATAGTCTATTAGCACTGGAGCAACCATTACATGATGACGTATGTACTGTATGAGTTGTTGTGATTCAGTTGTGTCAGAGTGAGGGACACATTGCTGCAGTTGCTAATTTTCATCTTCCAGACAGATAGACGGATAGATGGATAGATGGATGGATGGATGGATAGATAGATAGATAAATAGATAGATAGATAGCACTTTGGGAAATTTAGGAGAGTCAGGTCACTGGTTTGAATCCACCATAAAGGAGGAGGATGAATTGTAAAACAAGTCGTAGCCTAGCATTAACCCTGTCCCAAATCATTATGCAGACTACTGCAGTACAATCCCTACTGTACTAATACATTAATACCTATATATGTTATTGCTAATTTTTGAATCAGCTGCATAACTCATATACAAACAACAGGCGCTAAATTAAAGTGCAAGGTAGCACAACGTATCATAATAATAATACTAATTATTATTATCATCATCATCGTCGCCATCATAATAATCATAATCATATTTAGGTTACGTCGATGTTGATAAGAAATGCTCAGCTTCCCTGACTCTCATTGTGATACTGTAATTTTCTTCTTCGTTTCCAAGTGCGAGGGGAGAAAAATGTGATTTCATCAAGTGAAAAACGTAATGTTAGTAATGTTCCTGCAGATCCTTGAACGGTAACCCCGGGTTACTTTTAGTGTCTCCTCGAAACATTGGGCAAATAAGTTTTGCACTTGGCCTGAGTTGCAACGGCTCACAATTAAATCAAATGTGTGCACGTAGCATCTGCTCCCAAAGAAACTGTTTGCCCAAAAGGATTGTTTATTGGACAGCGCATGCCGTGTGAGCAGAAAAAAAAAGTGCAACAGTCTTATGTATAGTTTGTATCTTTCAAATGTGTTCAAATGTCATCTCTACCCAAATAAGGAATTACAGATGTGACGTGTTTACTTCCCAGCAAATATGTAACCTTTTAAAATGATGATGATCATTTGCTTAGTTCATATTACAAAAAAACAAGCTAAGCATGTACTTGGTTACCGTAGCAACAGAAATTGTAATTACACAAAGGTGCATTTATTAAGGCAATTACTGACTTTTTTTATATTTAGCCGAAGTGGACGTGTATTTAATTTCTGCAAAATACACTCCGGCTTGTATCAGTCTGGAAGAAAATGTGCAGAATGAAACGATAGTTGTTACGTTTATTGTTATCCTCAACGGTATCTAAACTCACCTCGTGTGACACTGACGTGTTTACTTCAAAGCAAATACGTAAGCTTTAAAACGACCCATTTGCTTAGTTCATATTTTTTTTGCAACCTTGGCAAGAAGTTATGTTAGCCTGTTATTAAGCTGCTCTGTTCCTTAAGCTAGCGTGTAGCAAGCTAGCGCAAAATGGACAGGTTTTCTACAAGAACTAGAATAGAAATAATCAATAACGTGCTTAGAAATGTTCGTCAATCATTTTCTTAGGCTAACCAAGTGTTATAATTGTTGAGACGTGAATAGATGGTTTTCCGATAATCGTTATTACCCATGATGCATCGCGTCGGCGGCCATGTTGTGTGGCAAAAGACGCGAACAGGTAGACGTAAACAATCGATAATGACAACAAAAGACAAGAATATTAAATCGCCCGGAGGGAGAGCAGACAAAATTGTTGCATAGAGATTCACTGGACACAATTACAAAGGCACGATACTTGGACAAGTTGAAAATAACGGATGGAAAAGACTCTTACGAAGTCAACAAAGCTGAGGGGAAGCGGGCGGACGTTGATAGTTGGCCAGACAATGTACAGTATATCATCGGGTATTTATTAACACCCAAATAATACAGCGTGTTAATGTTTTGTGAACATCATTAAAATAACAGTTGACATGAAAAATCATGTTCTACTATTGATTAGATTATTACTTTTTTAGGTTAAGAACCACTGCTCTAAAAGTTTCATTAGCATTAGCTAATGTGAGTCCGCGGCCAGAAGCTAATGCTGTCTGTGGGGTCTTGACATGAAAACGTTTAGGAACAGTTTTTTGGACAGTGGGAGGAAATCTTGGGACAACAAACATGTGGACAATCCAAACTCCAAACAGCAAAACCAAACAGTTACCACCGTAGATCAATTTATTGGTCTTATTGCTCTCAGACTACGGCGCTCACCACTCCATCAGCATGTAGCACCTCGTTAGTTCCAAAAACAAAGTGTTCTGTAATTTCTCATATACCAAAAGATGTGAGGTGTGAAGTCTGTCTGTTGTCCTTTTCCCCTCCAGTGTGTGCAGTTGATCAGTGTCATCACACTCACCTGTGTCTGTTTTCATCCGTCTCACTCGTGTCGCCTGATAACCTGGGTATATTTACAGTCCCTCTGTCCCTCACCCAGGTCTTGTTGGGCCGTTGGTCTGCGTCCATGCTTTGTGGGCTGGGTAGTTGTCCGTCCTGTGAGTTCCTCATTCATAGTTCTGGTTCTTGGCTGATCCTACCTCATGTTTTGATCCTAGCTGGTCCTGTATCAAGTGAGTGTATCGTTGGTCTGTGTCCATGCTTTTTGGTTTGGGTAGTTGTCCGTCCTGTGTGTTCCTCATTCATAGTTCTGGCTCCTGGCTGATCCTACCTCATGTTTTGATCCTAGCTGGTCCTGTATCAAGTGAGTGTATTTTGAATTTTTGAATTAACTCTCTACATCTCTGCTGCTGCACCTGGATCCCGCCTGCTTACCAACATTACAGGACTACGTCTAGACTACCCTGTAGTGCTCTTTGCAGGTGACAGTAACAAGAGTGGGAGGGGGGAAAAAAGAAGAGAAAAAGGAAAGGCAAAGAGAAAGTGAAGAAATGCCATTAATGCCTGAAGACACGTCGTGTCATTAAGTCAAGGTCACTCGCCGACAACTGTCACGCTGAAACGAAGCACTCTCTATGACAACACTTTGACTAATGCACGACGTGCGGCAGCACAATCTGTAAATGGTCTCGGGAAGCGTGAAGGCACCTGACAATACGGGAACAAAAACGTAAGAGGTTTAAGACCTCGCACGGACAGGCCTTTTCATAATAATTTGACTTCATGTAGTTGTTTTTATTCGATTTTTCATTAAACAATGGCCTTAACAAAAGTCTTACATTTATGAGTCTTAATTAAAAAAAGAGTCAGGAAATTAGAAATTGAAAAAGTTGCTAGGGTTTTGTAGAGAAAGAGGAGCTCCTGCCTCAACAGTCTCGGCCGACTGCAGTATAACTGTAGGACGCTCAACGCAGGTGTGACCCACCTCCAAGTATGGGCCTCCTTTAAAGGGAACGTTTAGTTGCGGACGTGTGGTTCTTACAGCCCGGAGCAGCTGCCTTGTATAAACCAGGTACAAACTGAGTATCCTTATATTATTAAAGGAATATTTTACAAACATTCTCGTAACTGTATTTCCCTGCAACTGCTCACAACTCACTAAACTGCGTATTTGGAGTTATTATGTTCATTTATGCGCTTATCAAATTTATTTTATTGTACTAGGTTAAAAGCTTTCAGAAATGAAATACCAATATTCATAAAAAAATACTGTTCGGGTAGAAATACCAAATAGTGAAGCGGTTGATGGAGGTACGCAGTTCAATGAGCGAAAAAAGAGAAATAAATTCAGAAATGATACTAGGGACATTTAGGGTGACCAGATTTTTGAAGTGAATTAATTTTAGTACAGACCTTCTTGGTGAGGTATTTTTATATATATATATAAAAAAAGGTGTTGTAGTGCAGGCGTGGGCAAACTTTTTCACTCGCGGGCAAGAATTGTCCTAAAATTGACCAGGGGGGGTCAGGTCAAGGGCAGAAAGATAGAGCGTTCATGTGAACTAAGATAAATGACATGTAAAAGTCATGCATAAAGGCTGAGATGCTTTTATCATTTTCGACGCCATCTATTGGGGAAACGTGGGTATTGCAGGGAAAAGGCAGAAGTATGATGATAATATAAATAAATTATATAATTTGGAAAAGTTTGGCGGGCCGGATTAAAAAGATGAACGTGCCGCATTCGGCCCCCGGGCCTTATTTTGCCCAAGGACATGAGAAGAGTTTTGTGACTGTAAGCAAGTATTTAATAATAATAATAGTTTTATATTATGATCCTTTCTACATTTTTGAAACTACAAGAAACCTCAGTGGGTTCTGGAGATGGAAACTGGAGTTTTGTCCTGAGGAGGGAAATCGGGAGCGGACTTATCGTTCGGACTTTGACTTGCATCCTCATTTTTTTTTTTTTTTTTGGTGGATATTACAAACACACACACACGGATATATGTATATAGTATATGTTTTTGAGGGGTTTTATTTTTATATTGACTCATACTGAATGTACTACATACATACATGATGTGGTACTTTGATTAACTTGAATTAAATTGCATGCAGCTCTATCAGAACCTTTACAGCTACCAGTACTTCTTTAGCGACCTACTGGGTCGCAATCTACTAATTGGGCGACCAGTGCAGGATTATGAATTACGCTGTAATGAAATGCAACCGAGACAAAAACACATTTAACTGATAGCTTTGACTGGACGGACAGTACATTCCCTAACAGGATCCAGGGTCCAAAATAGCGCATGGCTATTTTTTGTTATTTGTTTTTATTCGTGCATTCTGATTCTTATGAGGTCTGAAAGAGCGGTCTGTGATCCGTTGGGATGGATTCACGTGCTGTGGAGTTCCCTACAAGGCCGCTAGGCGCGTCTCTGCTCCATGGAAGCAGAGGAGGGAGACTGGATTGGAGTAGAAGGCGGAGGTGGGAAGGGGAAAGGAGGGGAGAGAGGACGCTGTTCCGTCAGCCAAGTGCAGCCTGAATCGTGAGAAGCGGACGATAGTGGGGAAGGAAGGGGTAAAAAAAAAAAAAAAAAAAAAATCCCACTGTGGATTTCTTTTTCTCCAGCATCACCGTCATTAACATGTAGACCGGTCTTCGTCTAGCAGAAAAACCCCGTGTTAATGGCTCTTCTCTGCCTCCGAGACTATGAATATTCTCGTAGTTTTAAATATGGATTAAGATTGGACTGAAAACGGGGTTTTCATGCGTTGGTTTTACGTGCGTCCTTATGTTTGGACCGCATTAAACTCCGTTTCTACCGTTTGGAGTAAAAAGTGCGCCCAGGCTTATTTCTAACGTTCGAAAACGTCAGGATTTGTCATTTTCGGGGACTGTGATTTTTCTTTTTTTTCTTTTTTTTTTTAAGGATTGCACCTCATCCTAATGGGACGTAACGCACAGAGGAATTATACATAATGTGGAAAACAGGGGAAAAAGAGGAGCGACGAATGGATCCGGACCCCAAGGTAAATGTGTACAGTATTTGGGTTGGAAAATAACTGTTTAAGTCTTTAACTGAAGGTGTTGCTGTTTTAGTTTGCGATTTTTTTTTTTTTTGGAAGGGGGGGTTAGAAAGCCTAAATGAACTGCTGATGATGTTGAGGAGGAGGAGGAGGAGGAGGGGGGGGGGGATTCAAGTGGATTTGAAGATAATGAATGGGCTTTCCTCTTTCACATGACGTTATTCTCCTCTGTTAGTGACGGTGAGAAGTCTGCGTGCGGGTAAGGTGATAAAAACGGCAGATAAGAGCAGATAGCAACATCATCTCAGCCTCTTCCACTTTCACTCTCCCTCCTCCGGGCTCGGAGAAGCACAGCTGCGCACCCTCCGACCAAACTGCGCCAAAAAAGGACAGTCCGAGAAAATAACTGTATTTGTGAATTTGGTTACCACCTACACATTCCGTGTCTACCTGTGTGTCTGTGTATGCATGCATGCGTGTGTGTGTGTCCGCGTGCGCGCGTTTGAATATGAACCACGCATCATCTGTCATCATCATGTGTCAATAACAATGAACGGCGGCAGAGAAGCAGACTCCATATACAGAAAAAATATTAAATTAGTTTCATCAGGTTGGGTCGTGCCGGTAATTAAATGAAAGCAAACCTGCTCTCAGGGCTTATTGCTGGGGGTCAGGCGAGGGAGGGAGGGAGGAGTTCAGAACTGAGAAGGTGCGTGCGTGCGTGCGTGCATGGGCGCGCGTGAACTCGTGCACGGTATAAAAAAGGTCTCTCTGGAGGAGGAGGAAGAGGAGGAGGAGGAGGAGGAAAAGTAGCGCCCGTCGGCCGCTGCGGGGACACTGTCTCCATTAAAGCAGATGAATGCAGTCTGTGTACGGTCCATGTCGAGTTGTTTAGGACGAAGCCAGATGGGAAGCCCCGTCATTTTTTGGGATATTTTAGCAGGTGCTCCAAACTTTATTGGGCTTCTGGAGGGTAAAGACCAGTGTTGGGGTAGTGTAGCAGGAACAGGTTCAGGTCCCGTTTCTGAGATTCTGGGTAACGCAGAGGAGGTGGCCACAGGAGGTTACAGGAAGTGTGTATGTGATTCTGCATTTGTGTTTATGTGTGCATGTGTGCGTGTGTGAGAAAGAGAGAGAGAGAGAGAGCGAGTCAATGCTGTGGTGGTCTCCTGTCTTGGGGTGAGCAAGAGTCACCCTCTGAAACGTGCTGAATAGAGCTGAAGTGATGGTGCGTGATTATTATTATTATTATTATTATTATTATTATTATTTTATGGCTAGTGTCTAACAGCAAGGCAACACCTAAAGGGGAAAAATAAATTTGTAATTTTAGTTGAGCCAAAAATAGCAACAGGGCTGACATGACATCCACATCGCACTGCCTCTCACTGTGATATCCGCATGTCCCATGATGCTTTATGCTCCTCAAATAATAATAATAATAATAAAAACAACACATAATATGACACGATAAGAACACAATACAAACACACCTGTCGATTCCCACAAGGATGACACCTTAAATGTTCAGTCTGGCTCTTCCACCTGATGAGTCTGTTTTTTTTTTTTCTCCCCTGCAGTTTTAGTTTTATGATGTATGACAGGGATCAGATGTATGAAAAGATTGAAAATGTCAACCAGTGCGATAGGCCTGATAGGTCTGACATCAATTGAAAAGAATCATGTTTTTACTTTTTAGTCGTTCGCATGTGGAATAGATGCAGATCGATTTGTCGGCAACTTCTCAGTTTCAGATGCTTCAGAGTGAAGGGACTCATCCTCTCACCACCACTCGTTTCCCATTTGTCAATTCACATGTTGCTCCTCTGGTGCACTCTCAATCTCTCTGCCTCTTCACTGCTCTACGCAGACTTATCCGGCGTCGTTGCGAAGGGGAGAGAGAGCTATACTTTGTAAATTATAGATCGGCGGTTGACTCACACTCTGGTCATGTTGTTTCTGGGGAAAGCGGGCACCTCAGTCACTGGTGACTTGTTTTTGCTGCAAGGATATCCGAATGAGAAGCTGCTTTTTTTTTTTAAATTGCAGCTGTGTTTTCGGCCATTTTAGTGCCGTGGCACATTCACCGGGGGGATATTGGCTGTAGATGTTCAGCGGCGATGGTTGAAGCTAAAGTGGTATGACGGAGCGATGTGTTCTCGGGACATGATCTGTTGACACGTGGCTGTAGAAGAAAAAGGATGGTAGCACAGACAGGGGGGGGGGATGATGTGTGTCTTCCCTGCAATACTGATTATGATCAGCACTGACAAATAATCAACAAGCTTACGTTATTAACTTTGCATTAGGCCTGACAGCTCTTGTAAGGATCGAGTGACTGATTTTTTTTTTTTTTTTTGTCCCTAGCCTTAATGCTGCAACCATGGTGTGGGTTGTAGGCTCCAGTTGAACTCCAAGCATTCGAGGGGCTTCTCACTGTCTCTGTGTAAATCACGTTGCAATTTTTGTTTTTTCTTTGGAACTGTTTGTTCCAGTGTTTTTTAAACCTTGGGGTGGCAACCCTAAATGGTGCTGTCTGGGATTCAAATGGGGTCAAGTGAAATGTCTGGTAATGGAGAAGAAAAAAAAAATTAAAATATATTTATATTTTTATTTAATATATTTCTTCAACTAATTATTCTTCTTTTTGAAGTTATGATTAGTCAGCTCGGTCCTGCCCAAATCTGCCAATGGTTTATGTGAGTGAAAGTGTCACGTGGAGATAGTGTCCACTGACTCAGTCCATCCACCGCTGGTCATAGAATTGATGATGCTGATAGAGCAATAGAGCTTTACACCTGACCTGTGTTTGATTACCGAGCTGTAGGTTAATGAAGATCTTTGCTATTCCATCTCCCTCCGCATGAACACTTCAATAAACATGGCTCTTAATTGCGTCGTTAACGCTGCTCCTGTGGTGGAGTGGAAAACGCGTGTTTTTATGTTTTTTTATTTTCATTCTTGTTGGCAGTAAAATTAATTACGTTTCACGCTCAGACAGTTTCGGATTATGTAACAGACTGTATCTTTAACATTAGAATAATTTAAGTCATTTATTAATAATTATATGGGTTTTTTTTTAACCATACTCAAAAGCAACTAATGTCCTGCATGTCACAGTTAACACCAAAATGCAGGCCGACGTTTTGACCGCCATGAAGTTTTAATTCATGGTTGTAGGTTGTGTTTCAAAGTAGTTTAGGTCTGGGGTGTCAAACTTATGTTGGTCCAGGCTCCACATACAGCCTTATTGGGTGTCACGTGGGCTGGACCAGTACAATCATAACATAATGACCTATAAATAACTGTTTTAGTACATGGTTGTCCCCTTTGTTTTCATGCACTCAAATATTCATATTTAATGAAACATCATTTCACAAAACATGTCATGAACATGAAGTGTTTGTCCATTCCTTAACTTCAAAGGAAGTTATAATAATAGACATGAAAGTGCAAGCTGCGTACGTGCGCGAATGTGCCTCGGTTTAAGTAAAAAGCAAATCGGGGCCATTATAATATAAAATGTATGCAAATCACACACGGTTCCTCAAATCACACCTCTGTGTTGCGTCTGGAAAAGCAACAACAAACAAAAGGCAGGAAAATCCAATTAATGATTAGGGAAGAGAAAAGTGCAAAACGCTAGTTGTCAGATTGTTTAATATGCATATATGCATGCATGTGCCCTATGTGTAGAATACCCAATTTCTGGGTACTGTATAATACTCAGGGCTTTTGAAAGTGGTATATTTATGCATTTTAATAAGTGGACAAAATACAATCAGGGATGCAGTTCATGGATTGTGTGTTTACCCGTTGCTCTCAACAAGGTTAAATGTTTTTCTATGCGTTTGCGTATGTGTTTTGACATAGTTCCACATCAGTAATTCCATCTTTTGGATTAGTCACTTATTAAAAAAAAAAAGGTGTGAAACGCAGACATCTACCTGTTATTTGTCTTTCTATTCCAGCCAAAAGTAAATGATGCATGAATAATCTTAGTTAATCCACAGCTCCTCATGATTAAAAATGTAAATCATTTGACAGCCATATCCATATATATATATCTATACGTATATAAATCGACATGCAGATTATTTGCATGACGCATCAGCAACACCAACAGGTGAAAAACCATCTTTGGTTCTAATATTTTTCTCTGAGTGTGAGTGTGAGATGTTATGTGCAGTGTCTGCTGGGTATCCCCAGCTTCTAACAGTCCAACTTGGGTTTTACAGTTTAATCCACAGATGTAAACAACATGTACAAAATTGCGTGGTGAGAAGAGGCTGCAGAACAGCCCCACATTTCACACTAACAGAGATGCAGAAACCAAAAAGCAACCTCTAGAATAACTATAATTTGGCTCTGTCTACCAACATTGTGTGACTGCAGACATGCTATCACGCAGGAATAGGGAATTTTTTTTACATGTTTGTTGTACTTGCATCATCGATTTCCCCCATTCTGTAAGTGTTACATTATTAGTGTTATGAAGTATTAGAGTAGCAGACTTTTCTTAATGTTTAATATATACTAAACACGCTATTATATAATGTCACTTCCTGCCGGTTAACTCAAAATGATTGATAGATTGAGACTTTATTCATCCCCGAAGGGAAATAAGGTAACATAACATGCATAACGAAGACACATTGGATGGCACGGGGCTTATGCCGGCTTCTTAAGTTGTGTCTCCCTCTCTGGCATTAGCGCCTGCTGCTTGAGCTCAATTACACGAAACAGCCAAGTGTCCAATGGATTAATGCAGACGCTATGTGCCATATTCAATTTACCACGGCACATATTCATATAACAGCTGCAACCAATTTGTGACTCTGGCCCCTGTCTTATTACTGTCAACTTCTAGCACTTGTGCTGAAATTCAAAGCGATCACATTAAACTAGCACTTTGTAAAACAAACATGGCATGGAGAAATCAAAGTTCTCTATTTTAACATTTCTAACCTGTGAACTTATGAAAATCATTTATTTTTGTATGTTTAAACTGTAGACCTATATTAACGTCCCCCCCCCTTTCCCCTCAGCAATGGGGAACTATAGCCATAAATCTCCGTGCTGCTCCACTTCAAAACACGATGTTTCTCCTCCTTCTCCTTCATCCACTCGACGCTCATTGTGCTGCCGCTGTGCTTTTGCATCTTTCAAAATTCCACAATGCTTAGCTGTGTGACGTGTGCTGCAGCGGGGGGGTCCTTTGCAGACTTCCCTGGCACTCAATCTCTTGTGAGGTACGAAATGTCATGGCCAGAACAAATGTTATTGTTGTTCATGCCACCTGGAGAATACGAACGAATGTCTCCTTACAGAGAATCCACAGGGCCTTAACTCTGCCGTCCACAATGCCACAACACTGATAAACATGTAACTTTTTTTGGACAGGGTCCCTGATATTTTTAATGCATTACACAAGGTATCGCCGGTTTATATTTTGAACGAAGCATGCAGTGACATTTTAGTGGTAACAGGTTTCAGGTCAATAATTAATAGGGAAAATGGAATCAGAACAGTTTGAATATGGAGTTATGAACAAAAACATCACACAAAATAGCCGTAATGTATCACAGGTCACTATTTCCGAACTCTTAGTTAAAAAAGAAAAGGGTAAAATATATCAAATTTTTGAGTTTTTTTGAGTAAAGTGTGAGTTGGTTTTGCTTAAATCCATTATAGAAAAATCTAGTGGTGGGAATCATTGGGCACCTTATGATGAATTAGAATTAATTATGTTTATGAGGCCAAGGATTATGGAGAAATGTCATGACGTTACTCAACACACGTTGTTATTACGAATGCAAATGGGGCGTCATGTCACTTGGTACTAGAAAACAAAGACAAAAATGTTACTTCTGGATTATGGAGAGTAATGTCATGACGTTAATCAACACACATGTTATTACGAATGCAAATGGAGCGTCATGTCACTTGGTATTAGAAAACAAAGACAAAAATGTTACTTCAGCATGTTTTGTGATGATTGACTTATGATTGGCATAACCCTAAATACCCAGAATTCTTCAGACAGCTCATGTTAGTTGTGTTTCCAAAACACGGGGGCACCGAACAATGTAAATGGTCAATAGTCGGGGTTCTGGTTCAGCCATATATATTGAATGTGCTTCAGTTCATAAGGCAATTTGATAAGACACGTGTCATTCATCGATGATGTCTCACCAACTGACTGGTTCAACGTAGCCCATTGTTGACATTATAGACAGCAGAGTTTTATTTTGAAATGATCGATAATTGGTTTTTGCCATAACCATTTAAGAGACAATCAAGATGCATGGAAGAAAAACGAGTATTTCGCCCAACCCTAGAACAGACGAAATTATCCATCATTGTACGAATATTGATTTTTTTTATAGAAAGCTGGCTTTCTTTCTGTATTATTGATATGACATTTACAGATGAACCGCCTATAGAACATAACCACAAATCCGGAGCTGTTGACAAGGCTAGAGTTATTGTACGCTGATGTCTTTTGTCCCAAGTACAAGACAAGTCTCAAGGCTTGATGACTGAGATTACTTTCTCTCATCAGAAACCACCTATCTGCTGTAGATACGCTTTAGTGCTGTATATTTTGTATTGAAAGCATCCATTGTACTCTACTATTGTTAATAATATACACCAGATTACCAGGTAAGAGTAAGTTTACTTCAGATGGATGTTTTAGTTTAATGTGAAGAAATCGCATGAAGTATTTTTGCAAGTACTTTTCTGTGCTTTTTTTTGGTCTGCATCACATGATACATGTGGCTAAACTAATTGTTACTCACCAGTTGTATAGCATGACCTTCAGGACGTCTTCTTTTGTCTTTGTTTGTGCGACATAAGTGCAAGACGAGTACAGGTCTTAGACTCGAGTTCCCATCTGTGCCGCAATTCCACAGTGACCTCACACACCCTAGATCAGACTTATTCAAAGTCTGGCCTGGTGGCCAACTGCAGCCCATGGTTAAATTTTATACAGCATGCAGCCTGTGTCATAAAATGTGCCCAGAATACAAATACACAGAGATTTCTTTTTTTTTTTTTTCTTAGACAGATTTTACATCATCTTATATGACCTTCAGATATCAAAAGCAGGGATATTTTGGTAAGACTTATTTAGCTATATCATCCTTAGGATGAAATAAAAAATATTCTAATAAAAAAAATTTCCATAAAATAGTTCATTTGTCAGTTGAATGGTTGGCCCTCATGCATGTTCACTTAGTCAAATCTGGCCCTGTCTACATGATAGGCTATTAAATCATTATATTTTATTGACATTGATAAAGATGCACCAGTTGCATTTTCAGGCCGATTTGGTGTTTTACTTTTTAATTGACCTATTTTAATTTTATTCTCATTATAAGCAATTACAAAACATTTCCCACCCACTGCAATTAGTCACAGCTACCCTCTTCTTTTCAACAATTTACAAAATAAATGCTTTGTAGCAGGGAGGAGAAGTTAATGAAAATGGCCGACTCTGACAAAGCTTGTGCAATAGGTCTGCACAATCTGTGCCTCTCCGCTGAGTGATTAACTCATCACGGACATTAAACTAACATTACTTGTCCAAATGCAGTTGTAAAACGAATTGCTGCTTTAGTGTTAGCATGACATGACGGCTCTGGTGATGCTACGTCTGAGTGAAGTGCTGCTGTCATAGTGTTAGCCTCTTCCAACTGGGCATGTTAGAGCGGATGATAGTGTTTTAAGTGGTGTTCTGGTTTGTTTATCTGAACAACTATGTGGTGACTCCCCCGCAGTTGACCTTACTCGTATAAATATTTCAAATTAAGAACTTGGAGCTCTCTTGACTGGATCTTTTTTTTCAAAGCTATTACCATGCTAGCTTCAGTGTGTGAGTGAGTGCTCCCTCTGTTGTTTTCAAAGCTATCACCATGCTAGCTTCAGTTTGTGAGTGAGTGCTCCCTCTGTTGTTTTAGCACTTGAAAACATAGGCATAATACATAGTATTTATGTATGTTGAGATAAATAATGATGAATGACAATATTTTTGCATGCACAAAGTGTGCATGCAACCAGTCTACTACATACAATCCTTTTTTGGCTCCATTTAAATTGTGACAAATACATTCACATAATAACAGTTTTGAATCATTAAGCACCATGGAAGAATGGCTATTAAATTAATTCAATTGTAATGAAATCATATTCACGAGTCGAGTCTGGCAGTATAGCCTGATTTCTAGGGATGCATTGGAATGAACTCAAATCAAGTGGATTCATTGTGATTCCAGAAATTAATATTAGTCTTTTAAAGAAAAAAAATCAATAAAAATGATGGAAATATTTATTTAGCATATTCCAACAAACCACAATCCAATTCATTCAAAATTAAATATAAAATGTATGAAACACAAAGTGCAATTAAGTCAAGTGCATTTTAATATTTTGTCTATAGGTTTACGAGATAATAATGTTTAAAAAAAAAGATTGCTATAGTCTCCATTTCTGCGTTCAACTCTCCTCCGGTTCTACTGCTGCTACTGTTCTACTCCTACGGTCCTTACTCCCACATCCTAGTAATGATCTTTATAACGCAGATCAGGTATAGTTGCGATGAAATGCAGAGGATCCAAATAGATTTTACCGTGCTGGCCGCACTTTTTTGCTTGTGTTATCGCAACATCCTGTTTCGGTCGCCTTGTTTCATTGATTGAAGTCTTTCGGCCCAAAACCGAAAATGCACTTTGTGGCTATTTTAAGCCAACATTTTTCCACTGGTTGAATATTTGGTGCAATCCTTAATGTTTCGTATAAATTTAAATTATTATATTAAACACTTCAGTGTGTTATTGGGAACTGTTTAATGAGCCAAAACAGGTAACAGTCACTTCAGCGAAATACTTGTGCTTTGAGTAAACACTTCATTAACATTAGAACTTTGTGTGAGGATATTAAAAAAAAAAAAAAAAAAAAAAAAATCAGGCTAAAGAAAACACAGATTGACATTTGCTATAATTCCTTCACTTTTATAGAGTCATTTTAAATCCATTAATTAGGAGAACATTTCACACATGAAATATTTTCTGAAAAGGTCAGTTGTCCCGGTACCAGTGGGAGATCACTTGACTCTGCTTGGATTTGGCAGTGGTATTTATTTATTTATTTGTTTCTTCCATTTATTTACAAAGAACCAACACTTAGTCCGCCATAAATAAGCTCTGAGAGTCTATGGGGGAGGCACCTGAAACTAATAACGCCGCAAGAATCTCTTGGTTCCCTTTAACTTCCTCCCTCAAAGGGAGGACACATTTACAGAGATGTAATTATGTCTTTAAATATGACATGAACTATTGTTGTATGTAATGCTTGTGTTGGGGATGAAATTAATTGGATGGCTTGGGGGGGGGGTAAAACGCGATGACGCTCCCAGTATGTGTGTGTGTGTGCTCCCATTTTATGTGTGAGAGAGAAGCCTGGCGCTGACCCGCTCTCCTGCCCTGGAGATGTCCCTTGTGTACAGAATCAGTGTGGTGGCAAAGAAATCTTGTTTCATGCCATCACATTGATTTTTCTACTGACCCTGCTGGCTACCTGGGCTCAAAAGTTTGCCATGTGAAGCGAATGAAGAAGAAACAAGCGAGCCTTACCACCCACCCGTGTCACACTCCTTACTATTTGTTTTTATCAACAGCGCCAGCTTTCTCACTATGACTACCCTTCCAATATCCACGCATTGATCGTCGTCAGCTGAGATAATGAAATGGATTATAGATGAAGCAGACAGGGCTTTAACTCACTCTTGAAATTATTAAGATGCTCCCTTAAATGCCTGGGACTAGAGGAGAAGTAGGTTTGTGGAATAGTGAGTCCAGCTTAGCACTAAGATTTTTTATTTTCTATTTGGGAGATAATAGAAAAATATAAACAACAAAACAGCAACAAGGCTGAATTACAAATGTCAGTGACTGAGATCTAAAGCAGCTGTCTCAAACCTTTTTTGTACCAAGGACCGGTCGGCCGGTACCAGCCTCTACTGCGGACCAGTAATACGGCGCCATTGTTGAAGGATTTGTTTTTTAGACTTTATTCTGTTTGTTATCAAAGTCTGAATTATGTATTGTTTTTAAAACATTGACAGATTATCTTTAATTAAGATTTAGAAATAGTAAAACTGAAGTACATTTTTTTTTTACTGTGTCCCACTGCGGGACCCGATACCAAATGGTCTACGGACCGTTACCGGTCCCCGCACCAGGGGTTGGGGACCCCTGTTCCAAAAGGACAAGGAGAAAAGAATTTGATTTTAAAAAAGAAGGTAAAAAACAAAATACCTCAAAGGTTGGACTGTTAGTATTTTCTTATGACTCATAGGTGGCTTTGCCAGTGTCTGTGTCTTTGAATGTCTCTGTGAGCATAGACACACAGACAGGTGCAGTGCTGTGGTTAAACTGTGTTCCCTGGAGCCCAGGAGCACAACACACTGATGTAGAGTGACACGCTCTAACACAGACTAAACTTTGTGGTCAGCAGCATGACAGAGACGACAGATGGGGAGTCGAGGTTTACAGGGGACAGACATCCGAAAGCCAACAACTGCCCTGGTCTGGACCACACAGCCGACTGTGAACAGACGAAATAATAGCTCTTTGGATCTGGTATTTGTTGACGTGATATATCTATATATGTTCTCACAAATTGTTATTATTATTATTAGTAATAGTAATAAAACTATTAGAGCAATTTTTAAAGTATGGATGGAAAGAGAGGACTTAGCAGTGGGGAATTTATAGGTTTGTTTGGCCAATATGAAGGACTGCAACATCATCTAATATCAGCCAATTGATGTTGTGTACTATTATTACAAAAAAAAAAAAAAAAAAGAAAAATGCAATCAAAAGCCTGTGCCATGATGTTGCAAGTGTTATACGAAAAACAGATCTGAGTTTTCATAAAAACTGAGCTGTATGGATATATATATATCTATGTTTTATGTTTTGAGTTTTTGAGTTTCTTAAACACTCCTGTTGTGACCAAGTGGTAGGATTGCCATACGATCTTTCTGGCACGGAATCCAGCTACAGTGGAACCTCGAGAGATGAGCATCTCGACATTTCGTCTAGCCTCGAGATACGAGCGTCTGGGAGTATTTGGAGATACGAGTTACGAGCTCGGTCCTGGAGAGACAGATTATGCTCGTATCTAGAGATTCCATCTTCATCTTGCAACCCTGATGAACACATAGAGAGAAAAGGCATCAGGCATATGAACTCTATGAGCTACCCTGATGAACACATAGAGAGAAAGGGCATCAGGCATATGAACTCTATGAGCTGTCTTTGTGAGGATTGATCAAGGTAAAAAGTTGAAGGTGATTTTTCTTCTTCTATGAAGTATGGGTGACAAACGTATGACTCTAAACCCAAGAGTTGTGTTTAGGGTTGTGTTGAAATATGACACAGCTAAAACCAAATACTGTTTGTGAAGTCATTTTCTGTGCTCTTTTTATAGCTCTTATTGTCAAGAAAAAAGGTATGTTTTCCCCAACAATACGTATTGGAACGTTTAACTCCCGATCAAGTTAATAGACTTTTTGAGGGTCCGGTGTTTTGCTTTAGGATTAGGATTAGCGTTAAGGTAAAGTTTTGATAAGGGAATTATCTGTGAAGGTTAAGGTCGGGTAACGTGCCAGGAAATGCATGACGTGTATTAAAAGTCCTGAAACAAAATCATAGATGGTATAGGTGAGACCAACAAAGAGAGCGATTAAAGGAAGGAGAAAGCTGCTCTTGTGAAGTTCCCACAGGTATCATGGTGTAGTACATTTGTAGAAAAATATTTCACAATACTACACTTTTGGTAATGTTAATTTAGAATACTAATTAAATTGGGGTCATGTTCCAGCAAGCCAACATGTGTGACACAGTACTATTACTTAAATTTACGAAGAGTAAACAAGGAAGCAGGAAGTGCAAGATAAAAACGGTAGTTGGTAGTAAACGAAGAGTAAACAAGGAAGCAGGAAGTGCAAGATAAAAACGGTAGTTGTTGTAGCTTGGTTTTTTGGTCTTTTTTTTGGACTGCTTCAGTAAGTAATATGTTCAGTTTCATACCTTTTAGCTTCAGATGGATTTGTTTTTGCCTCCCGTTGTCCTTCGCCCGGACACCCAGCGTCTTCGCAACGGGTTTGCATCTTGCATCCCAGTATGCTGCACAAAATATCTGAATCGAAAATGAAGTGTTTAAGTGGACAATATTAGCATAACGGATATCGTTAATATCGGCCATCCCTAGTGTCCCTAGTGTGCACCGTTGCTTTTACTTTGACCGCACAGTCTCTAAAAACTCAGAGCAGTGTATTCGTGTCAATCAAAATGAGTATTTTGCAAGTAATAGATTTTCTCAAATTTCATATTGTTGAAGTGAACCTAATAAGTTTGATGACTGTAAAATCTATTACCGACTAATAGAGGCCTGCGGGCGGGTTATGTAACCAGTGTGTGTCTTGCAAGCTAAGCACATCCTTTAAATAATCACAGGCAACACTAATAAATCTCCAGCCAGCGTGTATATGTGTGTGTGTGTGTGTGTGAGCGGATGCATGTGCGCCAGTGTGCCTGTGTGTTTGAGAGGTGAAATGAGATGCTTAAAATAGGACAGACAAAGGGATAGAGGGGTGGCTTTAATGCTTTGGCGGGGTGAGGATTCATCAAAAAATGGCAGTAAGTTGAGAGATGGATGGACGTGTGATGGGAGGTAGAAATAGGATATGGATGAGACTCCTCGAACGCACAGGCTGATGGAGTGTTGAGCTGGGTGACTGACTAAGCAGTAAGTCTCCCACAAGCCTGTGTGCTCTCCATCTCACTCTCTTTTTTAATCTGTTTTACCCCCGTCACTTTTGGCATCCCTTTAAAACAACACCTCCAGCTCTGTGGTAAAAGATCAAGAGGAACTGGTTGGAATGGCTTTTGTTTTTTGTGAACCCCTGCAACGTCTCCTGGATGTCTCCATGCCTTAGCTTTATTATGATACGTTAATGGTACTATATGCTATTGCAGTTATGAGTCTGAGCTGCAAATAAGGCAATTTGAAAACTTTTAAAACATCAATTTGTTTAATCCTAGTTATGAGTCTGAGCTGCAAACAAGGCAATTTGAAAACGTCAGACTTTTAAAACATCAATTTGTTTAATCCGATACTGGAAGCCGATTGGACTAATCGTATGTTGGAAGAGAAATGAAGGCATCGGACTGATATTGGTATCGGCATATACTCAATATACAATGTATGGACATGTAAATGATGTATTGAGTAGGGATGTCAGATCATATCGGCCGACCGATATTATCCGCCCGATATTAGCATAATTATGTAATATCTGTAAGAATAATTATTTTTCCGAGCTAATGAAAACCAGATAACGCAATCCTTAGATTTTGTCAAATATGCTTTAATCCCTTGTAGTGTCCTGAGATGTTTATCACAGTTTCGGGGGAAAATGGCTGCATACATCGGTACTGGTTGATATCGGAATCGTAAAATTAAGTGTTATTTTGCCAAATATGCTGACATCGGTAGTGGTTGATATCGGAATCGTAAAATGAAGTGTTTGGACAGTATCGGCATATTGGATATCGGCAAAAAGCTAACATCGGACATCCCTAGTATTAAGCCATCCGTAGTGTTTAAAGTACTTCTACTGATGTTGTGCCTTGCAGGAAAAATGACCATGATTGAATTAGCATTCTCATTTAGCATTACCCAAAGATTGATAATGCTCAAAAACAACACCTGCACTTGGTCCTTCTTTTTTTTCCCTCTGCTGTATTTTAAACTTGTGTAATACAAGGAAAAAAACCAATAGGTCCAATTTGGGGTTTTGCAAATGCATAGTGACTCTTGCGTTCATGTTGTTAACTTTTATGTCTCTGTCAATTTTTTTTTTTTTTAGTGTATTCTCTTCCCCATTTGAATTCCCTAGCATCCTAGGCAACCGTACTTATCACTTTAGAAGCAGTCACTGAGAGTCAGTCACATGGCAGCGGTGTGGCTACAGGCAGCTGAGACTGATCTGAGCTCATTAGTACAGCATAGCAGACGAGGAGACTCAGATGGGATTTGTTATGCTGCAACGGCAGCAGCTCTCCAGGCTCTGGCCAGCAGGTGAAATTGGGAGAAATGAAGTGGAGGATGAGGTGCAGAGGAGGATGAGATGAAGGTAAGAACAGAGATAGAGAGAGAAGGAGGAAATTGGGAGCAGAGAATAGAAATTAAAGATAAAGCTAAGAGTGAAGGTGGCAGGTGGTTGGCAAAAGAAGTGAGAAGAAACGGTGGAGAGTCGAACAGGAACAGAAGCGATGAAATGAAATGGAATGAAAAGAAATGAAGAAGCAGAGTGACCGTGAATGTGCAGTATATGATGGCAGCTGCGAAATTAGACTGGATTCGTCATCAGAGCTTTTCGAAAGGAGAGTGGGAATTAATTGATTTAAATCTGGAGGAATGGTTTTAGATGGAAATTATGAAAAGAACAAATTGTTGGTGGGATTAATGTGATAGATCAAGCGTAAAAAGAAACACCAAAGCATGGTTTTGTGCTGGTACATCATACGTAGGTACAGTGTATGAAAGAGAGGATGAGCCGACATTAAAAAAAAAAAGATTATTGCTGGAAGGGATAGGGTGTAGACTAATCCAGGGAGGAATAGAATGTTGTGGGTAAATGATTGAAGAGGGATTTTCCTGTTGGTTAGTCGGTTCTGACCTTGTGTGTAATTTGTGCTGGCGTTTAATCAGCAGATAAGTGAAAAATACGATAAGAAACCACAAGATGAAGACATGGGTTCACTAGAGTCACGAAGAGTCAAATTAATTTATCCTCTGAAACATATCAACTTCCGGTAAGGCAACAATGGGGTTTGGAAACATCCCCCCCATCAACAACTTCATTTGACTCTTTTAATAATATTACTAAAAAGGCCTTTACCAGTTTCTCTTTTGTAAATATTTGTACCTTTTCTGATTTTTGTTTTCATGTGTACCTGAGAGGATAATAATCATAATTTTGGTGTTGGATTGTTGCATGAACGTGTGAGATAAAGGTAACACAAAGTGGTTTTTACGTAGCACTTAGCGCCCTCTCTTCTTTTGTCTGATTTACAACAAAACCCCTGCATTTTTTTCAGTACTCGTTTATATATAAAAGCCACCGCACAAATGTCAACCAACAGTAAAATTGACTGCAGAAGAAAACTCCATCTTTAATCTGATAAAAACCATTTATTTGCAAGAATATTTTATTATTATTAGTTCGTGCGTCCTGTGTGAAAAGTACAGCTCTCACAGAAATTTTTTTAAAAATTGATTAATTACAGTGCTTGACAAAATCCAGCCTCTACAAACACTTATAAATATAACTGATTATCATATTTTCCGGACTATAAGTCGCACATTTTTTAATTCTTTGGCTGGGTTTGCGACTTACACTCCGGTGTGACTTATATATTAAAATATATCATTTCACGTGAATGTTAATTTCACACTGACAGCCACTAGGGTGCACTCTAAGCTTATGTACCAGTATCTGCTACTCCTGGGCCACTGAAAATTTACACGTTCGTTATTTTCACACTGACAGCCACCAGAGGGCACTCTAGCTGGCTGGTGCGACTTATAATTTGGAAAATACTGTAACTGGAAAAATAAAACTGCATTAAAATTTTAATCTGATTATTTTCAGAAAGTAACGTAATGTAATTAATGCCGTAATGCAAATGCTACTGAAAGCAAACTCACAGATTGGATTGGTACCTTTCAGGGCTAACATAGTTTTTTTTTAGGAAATGCAAAATGACTTTCCATTTGAAGCCTTAGGATTTCCATCATCACCATCAGCTAATTGGTCCAGAATGACTTATTTAGGAGCTAAAAGTGAAGTTGTCAGCTGCAACCAGCTTTTGAAAAAAAATCCTGTTCAATCAGATGCAACATTACCTGTAGTACTTTTATCATCAGTTTTTCTCTAGTTCGGATTATTACTGTCTTTATAAAAGTGTCTATGAAATAACTCTATTCCCTTTGTAAATATTTATTTATTTAGGACCAAACTGAAATGGCTAAAGTATGGTCCCATAAGTTTTTAGGTTCTGCTGAACTGGCATTGTATGAAGAATTTTTTTTTTTTAAAAGAACAACCAATGTGTGCCAAATAGCTATCTCAATAGTGCACATTTAACGCAGGCTGACATATTGTCCTTGTGCCACCAAACCATGTGCAACGAGATGGAGAGACTTGTTCAGTGTTCGGTTACGCAATAATCGCCCTTGTTTTGTAAGCACGACATACATTTTCTCGAGGAGGGTTTGTGCAGTGGAGTGCACCACTCCTCCGTTTGCTTTTCAGGTAACCGGCTCAAAGATGCTGAAGAGCTGATTCTATGTCTGTTTTTGTCTGTGAGGGCACTTAAGAGTCTGTGACGAACAACGTTCCACTGTAGTTGTACAAAATTCCTCCTTATTTACTATTTTACCTTCGCTCCATTCTTATTTCCACTCAGATATCTGTCACTATTTCTTGGAGACTTCATTCAAAATAAGGAGAGCTGAGGTATTCAGAAGTGCAGCGATCAAGTTCCGATTCCGATATCAACCGATACCAATATATGCGGCATCCTTTCCCCCCAAAACTGCGGTAAACATCTCAGGACCCCACGAGCGATTCTAGCATATTAGGCTAACCTCAGGCATTGCGTTATCGGGTTTTCGCAAATCCAATAACAATTCTCACAGATATTACATAATTATGCTAATATTGGGCCCATATTATTGGTACACACCATCCAGTAAAACCAGACCAGTGTTTGGATTTTTCCGAAGTCACGCAAAGATTTGGTTAGTTTGATCATCTGGTAGAAGAGAAAAGTAACTTTGCCGCATGTTTATGTTGGCAGTTCTTGTTATCATTAGTTACTTACTGAACTAGTCACTTGTTATCAGAATAAAATGTTGCGCTGAAGGTCTTTCAGTGTACGCTGGCAGTTGAAGGAAATTAAAGGAGTTAACAAAAATTTGTATTACCAAGTCACAATATAATATATTATTACTATCGGTTATAGTTGTACAGCCAGTTCTGCCTGCCTTAACCACCCAGCCACCGCTGCTCTTGTATGTAAGTCTTTGTCAAGCTAGATAATTTCAGAGTCAAGATGCATGATTTCACCTCATGACACAGCTGAGGTTTACACAATGCATACTGAATGCACCGAGTAAAATCATGGTCATCGCCACTACGCTGTCAGAGGATGAAGTGCTTTGACAGCCACCTTTTGGATGTCAGCAATTTTTCTTATTTGTTCAGGGACACAGAAGAATTGCCGACCAAACTTCTTTTACTTTCAGCAAATAGGGGAGCACTAAATGGTCCCTTCAGATCATGTCAAGTGAGAAAAGCAGCGGTGTTCAACCACGCTTTCTGTGCAGTGATGAAAAAATTACAGCACACCTCCGAACGCTGCTGTGAGACCACCGAGGCCCAACATTACCATTACCAATCACGCAGTGGAAATATTGATACAGAAATACAGACTAAAAATGAGTTTATGGATTTATAGCAGCAGTGGGATTCGTTTAGCTGCTATTTTACATTAGAGATTTATTGTTATTTCGTCAAATATCTCGAGTCGCCTTTTACTGCTGACAATGAATTCTCCAAACAAGACTGACTGTATCCTTGATAGATGGATGGGTGGGTGTTTAGGTAGGTAGATAGATCGATCGATCGATCGATAGATAGATAGATTGGAAAATTCAGGAAATTAGGGTATGATATACAGTCTAGTGCAGGCCTGGGCAAACTTTTTAACTCGCGGGCCGCAATTGGAGAGATAAATGAAAGATAAATGACATGTAAAAGTCATGCAAAAAGGCTAAAACGCTAAAACGCTTTGAGCCTTCGCTACAACATCTATAGGGAAAACGTGGGCGTTATATAATTTGGACAAGTTTAGCGGGCTGGATTACAAAGTGGAACGGGCCGCATCCGGCCCCCGGGCCTTAGTTTGCCCAAGCCTGGTCTAGTGTTTCCAATTGTTTAACAGAAAAGAGTAGACTCTAGAATAATTTTAATTTTCCCCATACTTGACTTCATTCTTTCTCGTTATCATTATTATGTCAAGAGGTACTAATGGGCTAAATCGTTCCTATCTTACCATTCATTACAAGCTGTAGTACGTCGCTTAAATCCTTCATTAAAGACGCCATTGTATAATGAACGTCTCTGGCTGCTTCCATTGTGTGTTGTGCATTAATAATCCCAGTTGATCAGCGGTTTCTAATGTATTTAAACCACAGCACGTTCCATGTCCTCATTTTTCAACCTTGAGACGGTTTGGACATGTGTCCGGGAGGGATAGTGAATATATTGGACAAAGGATGTTGGAGATGGTGATGCTGGGAAGGAGAAGAAGAGGAAGACCTCAGAGATTTGTAGATGTGAAAGAGGATATGGACGGAGTTGGAGCAAAAGAATAGGTGGCAGCGGTTAGGGTGAGATGGAGGCAGGTGATCCGCTGTAGCGGCCCTAAAGGAGAAGAAGAACTGGTTATCTTTTCTGATTATTTATGGCATTTTGCCAATAACGATTAATATGACTAAATATGACACAATTGCTCATGTTTTTGACAGTTACCCTGTGTTCTAAAATGAGACTTACTCATTTATTGATACCTCGTGTTGCACAGACACAATCAAATCAAAGAGGACAAATTAAGGAAAAAAAGTGATTAGTTATTACATAAAGTGTGTCTGTGCAAAATAAACAGTGACTAGACAGTAAACGGTGTCTCGGCTCCACTGCTTCCATCAGCTGTTGGAAACCCACCGTTTCCACAAGGTGGAGCAGCAGCAGACCTTCAGCAATGCAATAATGCCACGACTCGTGTAATCTCTTTCCAGCGCTTCCTTTGCTCCTGGTAGGGAACAAATTGACTCAGGTGGCGTTTACACTGCAGCGATATGACTAAAGGTCCCAGAGCTGTAGCGCTAATTCGGCCATGAGCTTTCACAAATACAGTTTTGTGGCGTAGAACTCCGTGCTCTTTGTATACGGATCCCAAGGTGAAGAAGGTGAAATCCATGGTGCTTTATGGCGACCCTAGGGATTTTTTTTCTAGAATTAGTTTTTGTTCATTTTTTTATACTGTTTTACAAGCACAGAGTTGCCAGATTAGTGCACAACGTGACATTTTATTTTCTAACACCAGCTCAGATATTTTTACAAGTTGTTTAAAATTGTGGTGTGTGGTGTTTTTTTTTATTATAATTTAAAAAAGGAAAAAAAAATAAAATAAAATTCAAGTACTAGACATTTCAGGTGACCCCATTTCGATTCCATGCGACCCCATGTGGGGCTGCGACCCCAAGGTTTAATTTAAAATTGAGGATTTGTTGTGCAGCCGTTTCAAAAGCTTGGGTTTGACATGACATTCTGTCACACACGCAGTTGCTGCCGTGGTTGTTTGAAGAGACAGATCTTTGGCAACATGCAAAGGGAGTGGCAGCAAAGGATGTGATTAAAATCAGTGGCTTCAAAACAATTTTCTTTGTGCATTTGTGAAGTTTTGAGCAAATGTTTTTTTTTTTATCCTGCAAATAAAGTTTTGAGTAGAAACAAATAAGACAATCAATGTAATAATATCAAATTTAATAATACAGTATTATCTTCTTAGTAAATGTTGATTGTCCCTTTGTTCTTTGTCGCAGGAAACCGAAATTAAAGTGGACAGAGCCTCTCTGAGCGTCAACCCTGTGACCGCTGCACTGCTGCTCTGCTGCTCTGCTGGGCCTGGATGGAAACCATTTTCATCCTATTGCTGAGTTATTGATGCTTCAACATGTCATCGTTACTGCATTCATTCTCATAGCGGAGGCGCTTGACAAGACCTTTCTGAGGAACGTTCTCCCGTTCGTAAGGAGTCATTTTCAAGCTGGAGAAGAATGAAGGATTCGACATCTCTGAAGGACAAATTTCTCTAATCTGAAACCGAAGATTAGAAATGTCTCGTACTCTTCCCTGCGCACTTAAGTGTGACGTTGGTGTGTAACTGTGCGTCCGGAACAAAGATTTAATTTGGAACTACGAAGAAACACAGCTCTGTTGCAGCCATGTCTTGGTGGAGGCACCAATCACAGATGGGGTATCTACATTTTCATAATGTGAAGGGCGGAATCGTTGGACACAGAGGACTTGAGGGTCCCTTCAGGGCTACTCAGTTGGTTTGCTCTTTGATATGGCTGGGACTGCTGCTGCTGCAGGTGTCGGCTCAGAAACTGGATGAAAATGACCCGGTGGTCACCACCACCTACGGCAGGCTGCGAGGGGTCAAGAAGGAGCTCAACAATGAGATCCTGGGTCCCGTCGTGCAGTTTCTCGGTGTCCCGTATGCCGCTCCGCCTACCGGCGAGCGCCGCTTTCAGCCACCGGAGCCGCCGACGTCGTGGTCCGACGTCCGCAACGCCACCCAATTTGCCCCCGTGTGTCCTCAGAGCATCATGGAAGGGCGCCTCCCCGACGTGATGCTGCCAGTGTGGTTCACCAACAGCATTGATGTTGTGTCCACGTACGTCCAGGACCAGAGTGAGGACTGCCTCTATATGAACATTTATGTCCCCACTGAGGATGGTGAGTTAACCTGAAG
>NC_024308.1:16215636-16226265 GCF_000523025.1 Cynoglossus semilaevis
GGGGGTGATCAAAATCCCACAACCTTCTGGTCGACAGAAGAGTTGTAGATACGTGTGTGATCTGTGTCGTTGTGGGTTTCTGTCTCGTCCGTCCGTCCGTCCGTCTGTCTGTCTGTCTGTCTGTCGTTCCTGTCTGTCTTTCTCCTTCGTACACGCGTCCGTTAAGAGACCGCATGAGACTTGTGCATGTTCAATGTGCATGACACTGCCTCAAGTGTGTGTGCGAGCGCGTCTTTATGACTGACGGAGTGGAGTACAAGTGTGGTGGCATCCATCCATCCATCCATCCATCCGTCCATGCATCCCACGCGTCTCTCCTTCGATCCTGTCCTATCGTTCATCTTTTTTCCCGTTCTCCATTAGTGAGTTCTCCTCTCCAGACTTCTTCTCTCCACTCATCACCTTCTGAGGCTCATCACCGCCTATTGTGCTCTGCCACAAAGGCTGCAGTTCATTAAACAAGACAGTCGTTGTCATGATCATCACTGATTGATTTGGCAGAATTGCTGAGAGACTGGCTGGTTGACTGATTGGCTAAACGGTGCGCTGATTGAGCTGCAGTGATTCATTCTTTCCTTCTGTCTTTTTTTTTTTTTTTACCGCTTTCCCTCCCTTTCTAAGTCATTTTCAGCCAATCAGCTTTGTGAGTGCGTGCGTGCGCGCGCGTTTGCAGTGGGTTGTGTGTGGGCGCATCCGTGCGTGTGCGTATCTGTGTGCATATTGTGTGTCCAGGGGCTCCATGTTATTCTTTAGTCTTCTATTCATTTTACAGTCAAAAGAATATCCAAGGAATGTGCCAGGAAACCAGGAAAGAAAATATGTAGACAAGGAGGTATGTATGATTTGAACCCATATGATGCTTTGGTGAAGAAAAGAAAAAAAAGAGGAGAGAGACCACCTGAGGAAATAAATGGAAGTAAGAAATAGAATGAGTCGAGAGATCAAGGTCTACAAATTATTCCAGTCCTGACTCGGGGCATCTGCACATTTTTTTTTTTTTTTTTTTTTACAGAGCTAACTTTGAAAGACGGTAAAGTTCAAAATGCCACCTTGAGGTTAATTCACATCGCGAAAGGCAAATATTTTTTCCCTGACTTTTACGTCTGTCACACTGAGACTTCGCCGGGTCAAAAAACTGAAAGATGTGTAGAGAGGTAATTTAAATATTTCCTACAGAAACCCTGAGTCAAGCTTTTGATTTGTGGACCTTGTGAAATCAAAGCAGGTTTTGAGACAAGGAGGGGAAGCGTCACCTTCCCCCCCCCCCCCCCCCCAGTTTGCTCTTCTCTATCTTCAGCTTGTGGGCCATACTAGGATGTTTGACTTGACATCACATGTTGTACAGTATTTTACAAAACACACACAGATGCACGCAAACACACCACAGTGTTGAGACTCATTGTGTAATCTTCATTTAAAAAAAAAAAGCATAGCCGTGCTCACGTCGGTTTGGGGGTCCGTATCAAACATGGATCCATGGAGATAATGACCTTTCCCGCCCTTTTCCCCGCCCCTTTCTCCTCCCGACGTTCCCTCTGAATTTCTCATATGTCTGTGAGTGTCTACGTGTGAGAGAGAGAGAGACAGAGAGAGAGAGAGAGAGACAGAACGCGATAAATATAGTGCCATGCTCAGTGTGTCCTTCGGGGGTTTAATGTCATAACCTTGGCAGCAGCGGATATTGTCACCACGAGCACATAAGCACACTTTCCTCACTTGTGATCACATTCCCCTCTCTGTCCTTAATCAACCTCACCTGCTGCACATCCTTCCCAGCTTGATTTCTCTGTCTCGCCAATCTATACAACTCCTTTTCTCCTTCCTTTGTTTCCAAACTCTCATACAACTCCTCATATGCCTTTTGTTTGGCCTTGGCCACTTCCCTCTTCACCTCCCTTGTCCTCTCTTTGTACTCCAGTCTGTTCTCTTCTGTTCTGTCACTGTCCCATCTCTTCTTCGCTAATCTCTTTCTCTGCACACTCTCCTGGATCTCCTCATTCCACCACCAGGTCTCTTTGTCCTCCTTTCTCTGCCCAGAGGACATACCTAGCACCTTCCTACCTGTCTCCCTCATCACTGCAGCTGTAGTCTCCCAATCATCTGGGAATATCTCAACACTACCCAGAACTGCCCTTACTTCCTTCCTGAAGTCTTCACAACATGTCTCTTTCCTTAGTTTCCACCACTTGATCTTCTGCTCTGTCTTCACTCTCTTCCTTTTTGTCACCTCCATCGTCATTTTACACACTACCATCCGATGTTGTTTGGCTACACTCTCACCTGCCACCACCTTACAGTCTCTAATCTCCCTCAGATTACATCTTCTACATAGAATATAATCTATCTGTGTGGACCTGCCTCCACTCTTGTAAGTCACCCTATGTTCCTCTTTCTTTTGGAAATATGTGTTTACCACAGCCATTTCCATTCTCTTTGCAAAATCTACCACTGCCTGTCCTTCTACGTTTCTCTCCCTAACACCAAACCTGCCTATCACTTCCTCATCTCCTCTGTTCCCTTCCCCTACATGACCATTTAGGTCTGCTCCAATCACCACTCTCTCTCTCCTGGGGATACTCTCTACCATCCAATCTAGCTCCTTCCAGAACTTCTCCTTTTCTTCCAACTCACAGCCCACCTGTGGGGCATAACCACTAACAACATTAATCATCTCTCCTTCTACTTCTACCTTCACACACATCAACCTGTCTGACTCTCTTTTCACCTCTACCACATTTCTTACATATTCTTCCTTTAGGATCACCCCTACTCCATTTCTCTTCCCATCTGAACCATGATAAAACAGTTTGTAGCCTCCTCCAATGTTTCTAGCCTTACTGCCCTTCCACCTGGTCTCCTGCACACACAAAATATCTACTCTTCTTCTCTCCATCACATCAGCTATTTCTCTACTTTTCCCTGTCATTGTACCTACATTCAAAGTTCCAAACTTCAGACTAACACTTCTATTCTTCATCTTTTCTCTTTTTCTCCTAACCAAACGCCCTCCTCTTCTTCTCTGTCTCTGACTCTGTCTCTGACCAACAGTAGTCCAATTTCCATCAGTGCCCTGTTGGTCAACGGCACTGTTGGCGGTCGTTGTTAACCCGGGCCTCGACCGATCCGGTATAGAAATCGTTTTATTGATCTGCATATTTGATTTAGCTAAACGTTTTACGCCGGATGCCCTTCCTGACGCAACCCTCACCATTTATCCGGGCTTGGGACCGGCACTATAAACACGGCTTCGTGTACCCTAGTGGGCTTCGTGTACCCTAGTGTGCTGACGATTGCCAAAAAAAGCAAGATGGTCCCCTTTTAAACGTAAAATTTAAAACTCTGAGCAAATCTGAACTAACATAAATAATGGGCGAAATATGTTTTTGTTAATGTGTTCATCCTAATCAAAATGAACATGCTTTCATTTCTCCACGTAGGTCACATGGCCAAATCTGCTAATTAACACAGCAGGTGTCAGACATCTTTAGCACTAGAGGACAAGTGTTCTCACTCTCATTGGAGTTGTTATAATGAGGCTATATTTAGGCTGAAGCTAAGATTTGAGCGTTGCTATGCAGATGTTTGTTGTTTCTATTTATAGGATTTGCACATTTTTAGCTAACTTTTAACATTTATTTTATATATAGTGTAAAAAAAAGTAAAATAATCTGGTTTTCCCTCTGACTCTCAGGATTGAGTTAAAAGTATGAGTATGAATATCCCATAATATTGGCCAAGTGATTTTATCGGCTTGATATTAGCATAATTATGGTATCGTTATTGCTTTTACCTTTGATAATGAAAACCCGATAACGCCTAAGTTTCACCAAATATGCTAGAATTGCTTGTGGGGTACTAACATGTTTACATATATCGGTATCGGTTGATATCGGATTCAATAATTAAGTGTTTGGACAATATCGGCATGTCAGATATTAGCAAGATATACAGCAAAAAAGTTAATATCGGACATACTTAGTTAAAAGGGAATATAAAAGTAAAATTTTTTTTGCAGTTGATCTAATTCTCAATAATTGCTTTTCCAAAACAAACAGAACATTACCCAGATAATGGAAGACATTTTAACGCCTCGCGTTCTTGTAAAATGGTGGCATATTGTTCCATATGTCTGGAGGAGCTATAAAGGAACTACAATTTATAAATATTTTTCCTCAAGATGGACGTACCCTTGTGAAGACAGAATCTATTCCTGTTTTTATATATATATATATATAAATATATCTCTTCACCCCATCTGTGTCTTTCTCTCTGAATGTCTGCTATTGCCTCGGTGTCAACCCTGACATTATCTCTTCACTTATTTTTTTTTTATTTATTTTTTTATTCTCTCACTGCCACTTTTCTCTCACTCATGCGGGAACTGAGTTTGTCCCAGTTCTTTAGTCTGACAGAAGATCCAATGGGAGGCAGCAAACACACACAAACACACACACAATGAAGTGCAGGATCAGGTAAAGCCAATCAGACGTTAGTGTCACTCGTTAGAAGCTTTGTCAGCCTGACTCCCAGCCTAACCTCTCTGTGCTGCTGGAGTTTCCTGGGGTTTTGTGTGCTATTCTTTAGCGGCGTGTGTTTGTGTGGAGTGGATATATATATATATATATATATCAGTCGGGAGAGTTTTGGATTTTATTTTTTTCCGAGCTTTTGTTCACTTGGCTAAGAAAACTTGTCATTTTCAGTCAATCTCTTGAAATAATACCGTACCAAAGATAAAGACAAAGGCCCGACCCCATTAATCATTTTCTCTTTTTTTGGCGGCAAGGAGCAGGGGGAGGAAAATTGTAGCGACCTCAGACAATGTGATGTGTCAGTGGAACGTGATGAATCTTTCACAATCAGATGTAGCTGGAGATTTGCCACGGCTTTTTGAGAGCGATGACAATGTGCAACAGACTGCAAATGAAGATTATTGTCATAAAGTAAAGTTGTACAACCTGCAGTTATTGTGTCGCTTCAACCACTGAGGTCATTCTAACCTTTGATTTTTTTTTAAATTTTTTTTTTTTTTGTGGGCGGCTTTTAGATAGAGATGGAGGGGGTACCTAAAAATTATTGTTGTGCTGATTCATTGCACACTAGGGCAGTCGTCCACAACCTTTTTTGTACCAAAGACCGGTCAGGTGGTATCAGCCGATACTGCAGATCGGTAATACCGTATCAGGATCATTACATTTTTAAAAATAAAACTTAATATCGTTCAGACTTTATTTTGTTAGAATCAGAGTCTGAATGACCTGTTGTTTTGAAACATTGACAGATTATCTTTGAATCTATCATCTATCTATGTAAAAAGTAAAGGGATATAACTGGATACTTTTTGAATGAAGTAAATTAATAAAACTGAAGTACATTTTTTCACTATGCCCCGCTGCGGCCTACGGACCGGCACCGGTCCCCGCACCAGAGATTGGGTACCCCTGCTCTTGGACAATTTTACGTCAATTATTCTGACAATAACGCCGAAGTCAACTTGACGATTAATTAATGACGCTAACAACTATTCAACCAGTAGTTGTTATCACTTCACAAAATGGATGATAAAATATCTGTGGAAGTCAAACAGAGGTTAAGAGTATGTTGGCACACACTGGAGTTAGATGTATATTTCTGATTTTTTTTTTTTTTTAATACACGCACCTTAACACCTTAACCCAAACACAATAACAAACTGTTGGTCTGCTCCTTTGCTCTATGTCTTGACAAAAACCTGTCCATTAGCCACATGCTAACTTGAGAAGCAGTCTCTCGAAACAGGTGCAAACCACCAGGTCTACACAGAATATGACATTATTGTTGTGCTGAATCATTGCACACTATTATTATCATTATTATTATTATTATACTTTTTTGAATAAAGGTCTGTATGATGCAAAGGAAGCATTAAGGCTGCATGGAAAAAGTCAACATGAAAGCGTTGATAGCTGCTCCTGAATATTCATGACACGCGTTCCAGTAGATAAATAAGCATCCTATTTCTATTTTTCCATTTTCTGAATATGAAACAAGGATATTTTGTATTGTCAGCTGGAAGCCAATGTGCATTATTCTCATAAATAGCAGGAACTGCCAGGCCACAAAAGTCATTCCAGGTACAAATGTCATATTGTCGCCCCAATTATAAAAGTCATTTTGGCACCAAAAAAGGGAGAGAAAAAAGATAAGTCAATTCTTTCCAAGCCTTTGTTCTCGTCTGCTCTGTCGCTGCAGCTGCAGTGGGGACACATTTGCCTCATGCATAGTTCACATAGAATGTACTATGAACACGGCAGATAGATAGAGCATTGTGCAAAGCAACGGTTCTCTCTATTGTTTCCAGTTTTTTTTTGTTTGTCGTGATTTATGTTGCGCTCTCCTCAAGATGGCGCTTTTTGTGGCAGTGATGGAGCGGCATCTAGAAAACTGTAACAGAGAGAGAGAGAGAGAGAGAGAGAGAGAGAGAGGGGATTGGATCCAGCATGTTAAGAAAATCTATTACTTATATTACTTCCACTGAAATCCAACCAATATCTGCAACAAACTGGAGTAAAATGTATTCTCAGTGTATTTGATGTTGCCAGTATTTTTGTAATTAATGCAGGGTTGTCAAACATATGGTCCGTGGGCCAAAACTGGCCTGCTTGGTGTTTCAATCCGGTCTGATTGATCAATTTTAGTATTCAGTGGGAGGAAAATAATAAAGTAAAGTTAATGTGTCAGACTTCAACCATGGCTTCAAAATTATTCTGATGTTTATTATTCAAGGTTGCAGTCCTTGGTCAGACCCATGTTAGGTGGTGGGGAAATTCTAACACACACATTTTTCACTGAATTCACAGACCAACTCTGGACGTATCAATAGCGTCCTCGAAATATAATTAGCCCTATTTTGATAAGCATGCATCGCTATGCAATAATTTTCAAGCACCATAGACATCAATGCACTGATATTTGGTATGACTGACTGAACATTCAACATTCAGCTAAAGGAAATATCTTTTCTTTTAATTGGCTCTGGATTAGCTGCAGAGAGCGTCTCAGGATTTGAAAATGCCTCACAGATATAGCTCCTCTGTTCATTACAAAACGTCTGTGTTTTTTTTTCCCTCTTTGTTTTGTCTAAGCAGCCTCAGGTCAGCAAAACTATACTCGGCACATCAAATGCAAAAAATGACATTTGTGGATTATTATTTTAAATCTGGTAATACTTCAGCAGGCTAACATTTGATCAGTTATTACCAATATCCCCCCCAAACTTAAATACAGTGTATAACCTTTTACAGCCACTCCGTAGGCCGATCAGTGACTTTGCATTGCTGAGATGAAGTTGTTGTCTTTTGCTGTGTGCCTACACAGGAAGTTGGCAAATGGATGAGTCACTATTTCACGTAATGAAATACGTGAATACTGATTTGCCATTTTATTAGTCAGTTAATTTTTTTTTTTTTTATTTCATTATTTTAATTACGGTGATATAAGCTAGGACACTCATTCAAATTTTATGCTTTTTATGAACGGGCTGTAGCGGCTCAGTGTCACCCAGGACAACAAGATTCTCTGCTGTGCATTTTGATGGGAGATTTTAGAACTCGCAAGGAGAAGGCCTTGTCTTTAGAAATTAGTCAGCAGTCTCTTGCAATTCATATATGTATAAACTAGTTAATATATACAGTATATTTATATATATGTGTGTATATATGTTTTTATATATATTGGTATATATGTATATATATATATGTATCTTGTATATATATATACATTTTTACAGGTTTACACTAATATATACACAATACATATATAATATATACCGTCATTTCCGGTCAATAAGCCGCTACTTTTTTCACGCACTTTGAACCCTGCGGCTTAAACAACGATGCAGCTAATTTATGGATTTTTACGGGCTAACGAAGTTCATACCGCTAGCAGTCAATGACTTTTCTGGTAGGCTACTGTGTGCTATAGCGACTTAGCTCCAGAGCTAATGTTAGCTTCGGCCCTGGAACAGATCACTAAGTCTCCCCTGTGCATTCCAACTACGGTCGGGGTGCCAAAGTGTGGAAAAAAAAAATCTTTCTGAGTAAATATCTCATGTTACAACATGGACATCTGCGGCTTATAGAGAAGTGTGGCCTATATATGTACAATTATTTTTTTCTTTTTAAATTTAGTGGGTGTGGCTTGTAAATTGGTGCACTCAATAGTCCGGAAATTACGGTAAATAGTAAAACTGAGTATTAAACCCCTGTCTAAATTGACAATATTTTGGTGACAAAAATGTTAAAAGTAACTCACTTTTGGTTTTCTTGTCTGCTGTTAGTCGATGTGTCACGCCTTTTTTTTTTTTCAATACGAAAATATCAGAATTGACTATGAACTATTTTGATTGGTTTCCATAATGAAATTAAAAAAAAAAAAAGCATTTTGGAAAACACAGTGTACCACGTGTAACTGCGGTGATGTAAAACTATCTCTGTACAGCTGTACAGTGTCTGTGCTTGACGGCGCCCTCAACAGGTTCTTCTCTCATACATTGGGGACAATGAAATTAGCAGTTAAACAGCTGCCAAGCCCCTTTAATTATGCTATGATGTTAAATTAGGTATGTAGGAATAGAGTAGGGCTGTATGTTGAAATACCCTTAAGGGTATAAATGTACAAGCATTGACACCCACCGCTTTATGGAGCTTGTTAGCATAATTATATGGGTGTGTTCCACAGAAGTGACAGATGAGTTTAATGTTTGGTCCGATTTTTTCTTTTTCTTATTGAGAAAACCAGCAGTAGCAGCAGTATTTTACCAACAGAAATTCAAATAGAAATGTAATATGAATGTATTTCTTACTTATGTCCAGTGACAGCTACGTAGGTGAACATTTGAAGCTGAAGTTGTTTTTGTCGGTGAATACATTAGAGTATGATCTGAAGCGGTTGTAAAAACTTTTATTGTGCGGGATGCCGATTGGTTTGTTGAGGCTATGACACAACTGCACCCACAGAGAAGAGCATACTTCATGGGAATCCACAGTCCAGGGTTGGTACGACGTGACACCTTCTAATTACCGTAATGTAGAAACACTTGCAACTGAAGCCCAGAAAATTGACTCTTAATAATGACATCACATAACGTAGCATACCGTGCTGCTGTGTACTGCATGTATATTTTGACTCCTTCGTCACAACTTTATCCGTTCGGATGGAAGTACAGTGGGGCTTCGAGATACGAGCTACCCTTAAAACGAGTTTTCCAAGTAAGGAGTGAAGCAACTTTTGCAAGATCTCTCTCTCTCTCTCTAAATCGAGTCCTGACTCCCAGTCCTTCTACCTTAGTGGTCCTGACACTCAATTTCATATTTAATATTTTCAATATTATCAACATATTTGTTTATATCTATGTTTTTGATGTTTAGTTTTTTTTTTTTACTTCCCTGTATTTGCCAAAAAAAAAACCAAGGGAACATTTGAAAGGTATTTTTCTACAAGTAAATCTCGGTACAATAGTAGCACAAAAGTTCGCTGGTCATAATTCAAATGCCAAGGTACAAAGATCACTCAGACAGGCTTTTGCTGTAAAAATGTGCGGTTTTAAAATAGCATTGTGTTTTCTGTTGAATTCCATCGCAGGGTGAATATCTTGGTGCTTCTCTGTTTTCAGTGGTTATCTGTATAGTTATACAAATATACCAGGTTTGGCTTTTGTTTTTTAATGTCATGTACGAGGATTCTTCCCCCCCCAAACGCCTGTTCTCATCTGCACTGTAGTAACCATTACGTTTTTACTACAGTACATTTGCAGTAAGGCAGACATTTTCTTTAGAGATTGTGCAGCGGTACCACTCAGTGGATGTTTAGATTTAACCCTCCCCCCCCCCTGTTCACCTTCACTCTCCTCCACCCCTTCCCCTTCCCCAGTCCCTCAGACATTAGATGAGAAGTCATTAGCTCTGTCCTAAATTACTACCCGGTGTCTCATCTGTAATATTAATGCGTTGGACTAACAAATACAGGAGGAATGACACTACAGCTTATTGCTGCAATGAGAAGTAATGAGAAGTAATTTGGTGTTTTACTACGACATAAATCATAAAAAGTCCTGAAGACATATTCACTCTAAAGGTACTCTATAACGACGCAGGCTCCATGTTAATATTGTCTCTCCCTCTTTTATGCATTTTGAAACTTTTACGTTCCCAACCCATCCATCTAACTTTGGATATTTGTCTTACGTAAGAATATTTTGTTTACAAATTAAAAATTAAAAAACGAGTTCCTTATTTATCCCATCATGGGGAAATTGAGAGCGTGAGTCTTTGCAATACACACAGGCTGCCACAGGAGGTGCCATTCAGTATCTGGTTCCTCTGGGGCTCAAACCAAAGACTTCTGCATGTAAGGCAGATGTGATAATCTCTATGTTATGGAACCATGGTATGTGGTTGCGACTCACAGGCTGTCACATGGGAGATGCCATTAAGTATCATATCAACTAAGTCCATCCATCCATCCATTTTCATCCGCTTATCCGTTACCGGGTCGCGGGGGCAGCAGTCGCCACCCAAATCACATTGCACCGTACCAAACCTTCCTGCGGGTGGTGAGTCCACTGGAAGGTACCAACCGCCCTAACCGGGA
>NC_024308.1:16227500-16235315 GCF_000523025.1 Cynoglossus semilaevis
AAGACTTCTGCATGTAAGGCAGATGTGATAATCTCTATGTTATGGAACCATGGTATGTGGTTGCGACTCACAGGCTGTCACATGGGAGATGCCATTAAGTACCATATCAACTAAGTATCCTTCCCTAAATATGATACTAACTTCAGCCATTAACTAAGTATCGTATGCATGTGCCATACTTTTTTTTTTGTGTTATCCACAAACGTACGCATACATCAAACACCGTGCGAGTTGTGGCACCCTCCCCGCACTGTAACATAACATTGAACTGATCCATTCATGTCACGTGACCACTGGCCAGAAACTACTTGACCACGTCCACTAGACATCTTTGTCCCTTAATGATAGCAGTTACCGTAATTTCTGGACTATTGAGCAGAGTCTCCAGAGTCTAAGCCGCACCCACGACATTTACAAAGAAAAAAAAATTGTACATATATATAGACTGCACTTCTTTATAAGCCGCAAGTGTCTATGTTGTAACATGGGATATTTACACAGGAAGACTTTATTTCACTTTTAATTAAATAAATACTTTTTTTCTGAACAGTGCCTGTAACACGTCTGGTTAAACGTTAGCTCTTTCCTGCTGCGGAGCCCCGACTTTAGCCCCGACAGGGGAGACTTAGTGATCTGCTCCAGGACCGTAGCTAACATTAGCTCCAGGGCTAACTCCCTTCACTTTGTGCTTGTTTGCTGCAGAGGTAAACAGAAACAGGGAAGTTGGGGTCTTTATTCTCAGCCACACCGACCACAACAGAACATAAACAGAGTTTGAACAATGAATCTTATGAATCTTAACTGCCTTAAAGGTTAATATTTAATGATTTTTGTTCTTTTTAAATGCTTTACAGAGGTGTGGTTTGCACAAAATTAACTTAACTTTAAGCGTAAATATGTAGGATTTAGTTAGATAGATGGATAGATAGCACTTTATTAATCCATCGGGAGTTTCCTTTGGGAAATTAAGGAAAGTTAAGTGACAGAATGACAATGTAATATTGAATTCCGGACTATCGCTGTCTGAAAGATTAGGGCTGTGTTTACTTACAGTTTATATAAACTTGTGAATAGTGTCTAGAGTTGCTAACTTTTGTTATCGATAGCGTGCTGTTGGGCCACACAATATTTGTCAAAATTGTACCACTATTCACAGTGAAACCGATCTGATGTGGCCCTGTATTATTAGATTTCAATTTTAAATGAAGAGGTCGCTGTGTTCGCATAACTGGTCATCGCTTGTTGACCTTGTGTATTCATGAGCTTTGAAAAGAAATAAAGTAAAATGGAATAAAATTCCAGTTGAAGAATAAAATTGGACAGTTAACAGCCAAGTATTCAGTGAAGTGTAGGGTTATATCCTTTTACCCTAGTATGCAATAGTATTGCTCCCACTGAAGAGTGATACATTAATGCACCACTCATAATTGAAATACACCCACACACACACAGACATATATATGTACATATATATGTATATACATAAATATATACATATAGATACAAATATATACATATATACGGTATATATGTATGTATGTGTAGATACATACATATATGTATCTATATATATATATATATATATACATATATAAATATATATAAAAGAGCCTTGATGTTCTCTTCCTTGTCAAGGCTTTTGCTTTTAAATTTATGTCAGAAGAATTCAACAAAAAAAAAAAAAAAAAAACCAACAGAATAATGTGTTGCCCAATTGTATATATATTGTCATAGAAAATGAAGGCAAGAACAAAATCGGTAAAGGAAGAAAAAGGGTTCAACCTCGGATCACACATGGTTCTTAACCGGACATGGAAACCTGCTGTGACTCAGTAAACTTAATGTGAAGGTGCCGGACACACAAGAAAGAATGGACGCGTGTTCGTGTCAGCATGTTGTAGAGTTAGAAGCACAACAGTTGTCAATAACTCATCAGTTGTTTCATTAGGCATATTGGCAGCCAATCAGATACACTCGTGTGTTTTGTGTGTTTCTGCAAGTTCCGTAAACTGACTGTGCAATTTGGTCATTGAAGGATAACGTAGAGTGACAGCAATTCCCCCATAATGGAGTCAATTATATTTTGCAGCCCTCACCACAGTTTATTGAAGCAACCAGTTCATTAGTAGTCATTTACGGAAATACAATAAACAGTGTCCTACAATCGTACCTCTGACAACAACTTGTTCATTTGTGACTTGATGACCTTTTGTAATGGTATTGGCCGACAGGTTTTGATCAACATTTTTGTTCATAGAGACACGGCCCTGATTATGTAGTTATCATTAGTCTGAGACATTTTTTAAAAAGTAGTCATTTTATGTTTAAGAAGAAAAGAACAGATGAAGTCGGAACTCACCTACTGTACGTTAGTACCTATGTCACTCACCTACGCTAGCAAAATGGTATTGCGTGGTCATGCGTTGCTTCTTCTCACTACCATCATGGTCATCATGCGTTGCTTCTTCTCACTACCATCCTTACCACTCACTTTCTTAGGACTCTATTATGAAGAATAATGCGCCAAATAGAGAGAAAACCACGTAGCTAACGCAAACACAGTATGGAAGACTCGCGGGAGATGCGTACGGAAGTCGACGGACACGTGAAGTGAACGAGTGCGGTGGCGTGGGCTAGCGTCGGCGTCTGTGAGCGTGGTCGTATCTCAAATCTTTACTCGTATCTCAAAGCAAAAATTTGCGAAGGCTTGCTCATATCTCGGAATACTCGTATCTCAAATCTCAAGGTATTACTGTATTGCGTACAACCGGAGGTATAGCGCTGTGTGATGGAACAAGATTTTGTTAATAAATTATGGGAGATGTTGTTGTAACCGCGAAAAATCGTAGGTCGAGGACATAGAACCCGAGGACCTCCTGTATATAAAACCCCCTATTCACGCAGGTATTGTTGTTGTACATCCTAAGCCTTCTTTTCAGTCTGAAGAGTGAGGACGGAGGTGTTTTTCATGCTGCACAAGTTTGTTATCTCCGAGGACTCAAACGCAGCCACAGGGGCCGCTGAGCAACATCCAAAAATCTACAGTTCAAACTCAAGATAGGTTGGCTTTATCGCTGAGACGCTGACACTTTCTCACAGCATCAAGGCTTTTCTTTAGAGGGAGCAATATGTTGATGCCACCAGGGAGAAGCTGCGGAAAGACTGCAGAAAGTAGTGTAGCTGCTACGTGAGGTCATCGGGAAAAAAAAAGGTGAAATAAGTGAAAAAGTAGACATTTATTAAATTTACTTTCAATAGTAGCAGGAAATATGCACGGCCATTTTCTCTCTCCTGTATTTCTCTGTTTCTGTACGATACACAGACGGATGGTTAGATGGAGGAATTGATGAGAAATGACTACTGGATGTCGGTGATAATGTAAGATTCGCAGCAGCACAATGGCAAAACTAATGGAGCTATAGGTTGCGTCAGTCTTGACAATGCAAGTCCAAGGATGGAAAAGATAGAAAGAAAGAAAGAAAGAAAGCGGAAAAGATAGAAAGAAAGAAAGAAACCAAATGGAGATAAACAAAGACTCCATTGTACGGTGGAAACAAAGAAAAAAACTTTGATTTCTTATGTATGTGCAAATGGAAATAAACAAAGGCTCCATTGTACGGTGGGAACAAAAAAAAAACTTTGATTTCTTATGTATGTGTCTTTCATGTTTATTTGCTCTCATCTCTTTTCCCATGTGCCGCCTCTTTTTAGTTTTCCCCACAGTGCTCCCAGAAAGGAACCTCGACCAGATAATGAGCCACATTAATTATTCCATATAGTGAAAAACCGAAGAAAGCAGAGAGGATGAAAAGCAGAAAACCAAATGCAGACGAATCCTCAGACCCTGAGCATCCAATAAAACCCCAAATCTGGCCAATTAAGTTTCATTATATAGCTTTATGAAAAAAAATATATTTAAATTTTTTTAATACATTTACCTCCAATCTGGAATGGCTCCACAATTGCCTTCAAGCTTTTGTTAGAGTTTGTCAAATAATTGGGCGAAAAGAATTGAGCCCATTGATGAGTTCATGAACTAACTTCGTAGTTTCCGACGAAAATGTCGTGTCAGTGTGACAAGTCAATGTTAACAATGCTGAAAGAAGGCAGTGAAACCTACCTCTCTACCAAATGAGTTGATGTGTCATAGATCAGTGGTTCTCAAACTGTGGTACGCGTAACACCAGTGGTACGCGAGCGCACTGTAGTGGTACGCGGGGAAAATTCATATTTTTTTACATTTACATTTTCAATTGACTAAATCGGAAACATACCGTGCACAATTAATACAACATTTAGAAAAAATGCGTAGCTACTTGAGATTTTTTAATTTATTTGTTTTGTTTTTTTGCTGCGATGCAAGTCTGTTGCTCACGTAAGCACTTGCAAGTTGAACGTGGAACGAGCTAGGGGAATTCTAACGTTGGTCATCATGGTGGTACTCGGAGAGATCAATGATACGATAACAACAATGATACGATATTTATAACTTCAATAATAATATCTTGATAATAATCTATTATCAGAAACATTTATTAATGCGTTATGGAATAGTTACATCTTTGCACTCTTCCATTTACAACCAGCCCTTAAAGGGAAACTGTGTTGTTGAGGTGGCCCCCTGGTGGTAGTGACTTTGACTCCCCTGAGCCTGAACTTTCAACTTTATTCTCGTGAAATGGTCTTTAATCTCATTAATTAACGACTTTTTCTCGTAACGTCATGCCTTCCTTCTCTTCTCGCGTCTTGACTTTATTTTCAAAAATGTACGACTTAAGTCTCTGAGGGAACTCGAATTCTCAGTGTGACCATAAAACACTGTCGTTGTCTTACCTCGCATACATCGCTTGATTCCCCAGTACAACAATACAGAAGATGCAGTTTTTATGGGTTTTTTTTTAAACTTACCTGTGAGTGTGAGGCTCATGCGGTTTTGTCTCGATGCGGCCCAGCGACGGCCCCGAGAAGTGTTTACGATGTATCGCACCCTTGGCTCCATCTCCTCCTGTGACCCTGAAAAGAGTTGAATAACTGAATTTTGAATTGTGTTCGTTAAATGTCCAAGGGAAGACACAAAGTAAGTGCTAAACATTGGCGCTGGCAGAATTCCGAGCATTAATGTGTCCTCCCAGCGTGGCTGAGCCTTCTGTTGTAGCAGCCTGTCACATGGGAATGTGGATGAAAGTATGAGTGTTCTGTGTCTTTCTTCAAAGCGAAAGTAGGTCATGTCCTGTTTAATACAACTGCTGCATGCCACTGTTGCGCTGTTCCGCAGCAGATAAAACACTATGTGGGACGCCGAGATGCAGAGAACTATTCAGTCTGTAGGGCTCTTGACTGAAGATCACCTGTTATCGGCGTATGAAGATGTTCGCGCTTAAAGTTTGACTGAACGACACTTTGTTGGAAAGAAGCTTTTACGTTACACAGGCTGGTTAGGGATGGGATTATTAGAACGCATTTTTCATTTATTCTTTGAAACCAAACCAGCATCAGTGCCTTTAATAGTGAGTTTCATAATAATAATAATAATAATAATAATAGTAATATTGTTATTATTGTTATTATTATTATTATTATTATTATTATTATTATTATTATTATTATTATTATTATAACTATTGCCTTTTCTCCTTTTTTAAAATTTTAATTCATTTTATTTTTTCTTGATAGAAATGAAACAATATTGAAACCAAGAAATTGTGCTGGTTTTGTCCTCACAAAATAGAGTACGTCATGTCCCTGATATTAAAAATAAATAAATAATGAAACTTGCTGGAACATCGCGTACTCCCGGACTTTTATTTATTTTTTAATTAATTTTTTTTTAAATAGTTTTTTTTAATGATGTTTTTCATGAGGAAATAAGATGAGACCAGACATGAAGAAAAACTATGACAAATCATGTAGCGATAAAGAACGCTACATTTGTCTCCTAGAATATATGTTTCTATAGAAATATGTCTGGTTTGTCCGCCTACATCCCAATAACAACTCACAATTTACTGTTGATAAGCGGATGAAAATGGATGGATGGATGGATGGATGGATGGAATAACATATTCAACATTTATAGGGGGGCTATGTAACCATCGTATTTCCTCTGCAGTAGGATTATACTTTCAAAACAGTCCTTCAAACCTGGCAGATGAAGTACATAATACCCATCGTTGTTTCATACCTGTTGAATTAAATGACTTTGGTTTGAGAGAGAGAGAGAGATGGATGTATAGATACTGTAGATAGATGGACGGACGGACGGATGGATGGATGGATGGATGGATGGATGGATGGATGGGAAAAACCTGAACCCTTGATGTTAGTGGATACTTTTACCTAGTATTAGTATATAAGTGGATATTAGTAGATTAAATTAGTAAGTTAATGGGTTAGTGGTGGGTTACTTGTGGTAAATAGTTAATTAGTATTAGTAGTGCTAAATGTAGTAGCAGTAGTAGTGGGTAACAGATGATTTAACACACAATCTCAGAAAACCAACGAGGAGCAATTAGCGTAAATCTCACTGGGCTGCCGAGCTCTGACCCCTGAACTCTGACCACTTGTGTTACTACTAATGCAATTATCTACTTAAAAAAAAAAAAAAATGGCCGATGACAAAGCATAGAGAACAGTTGTTGTTAAAAAAACAGGCAAAAAAAAAAAAGAAACAGCAGCAAAACACTAGACATTTTAAAAACATATAAATATGTAATGATAAAATGTGATGTTTTTTTTTTTTAGGGGAGCTGCCCTGAAAACAAAACCAACCAGGATTAGGCAAGGAATGGAAATCTTAAGGATAATTAATCCAGAATGAGATCTACTGGGGCTCTTTTTATGGTTAGAGCAGTTCAGCTTTTTTTTTTTTTTGCGTGTTGATATGGGTGTGCGAGAAACAGAGGGGTGTATGTCTTTTATCCCCGAATCCTCACTGGTTCATCAATTTATTATGACCGTCAGTGGAATTACAAATGAGAGGCCACGCTGTAATAATGATCCAGATATTTAAACTCCTCCAAATCATACCAGATAACCCAAGTTATTACATTGTCCTCAGTTGGCATAGAAATATGCAAATTAATTCTCCAATAATTAAAATAAATTGAAGTTTTGTCAAAAGTAATTAATCTCACCGCTAGGAAAATAATATTCATTATCTAGCGCATATTACCTTTCAGGGTCCGGTGGGCAGGCAGCGTGGGGGTGCTGGAGCCAATCCCAGTGGATGTACCTGTGGTTGGGGGGTAGGGGGTGGGGGTACACCCAGGACAGTTTAGCAGTCCATCGCAAGGCCACATATAAGGACGAACAAACATTAATAATCACACTCACACTCATATGATTTTATATATACGTAGCGTCCGATCAATCTGCTCCCCATTAAGCATGGTTTTAGATGTTGTTTGTTTGTTTGTTTGTTTTTTTTGCTGTAGAGGCAAATACGTTATGTGACGTGATGACCTTTAAACAAGACACCAGAAGCAGAAACAACATTGTGTCTTGTCATTACATTTGCAGTAGGACGTTTTTCTTTTTTATTTACATTGCAATATTTGACAAGAAGGCTTGGGACCAAATTAGTTTTCGTTCCTAGTTATTGGTTGTGAACAGCTGTCCCTGTAAGAGAGCATATTGGATGCTTTAAGTTCCTTAAGAAGATGATGTCTGTTTTGCTAAGGAGCCTCCTAAATGTCACCGAAACACTACAAATGTTCATTTTCTTCAAAGAACCTGGAACGTCAAGCAGTTACCACACAAAGTCTTTAACTATTTCTTCTCATGTTAAATCTGCCATGTCATTATATATATATATAT
>NC_024308.1:16235627-16248553 GCF_000523025.1 Cynoglossus semilaevis
GATCTGCTCCAGGGCTGAAGCTAACATTAGCTCCGGGGCTAACTCCCTTCACTTTGTGCTTGTCCTCAGCAGAGGTAAACAGAAACAGGGAAGTTGGGGTCTTTATTATCAGCCGCACCGACCACAACAGAACATAAACAGTGTTTTAACAGCTCCTGTTAAAACACTAAACAACTAACGCTTCAACATGACAGGGCTCAAACTGCTTTCGCTAGCGTTCTCTCTCGTGTGCGTCCCACGCTCATATACGCACACAGCCATTCACAGACAGACATATGCTACTAATATAGCACAAACTAGCCTGCCAGAAAAGTCATTGATCGGTGGCGGTATGAGTTAGGCTAGCCCGTAAAAATCCACAAATTAGTCGCATTGTTGTTTAAGCCGCAGGGTTCAAAGCGTGTGAAAAAAGCGGAAATTGCGTTACTAACAGTCACTAAAGTCGCACCTATACACACATGATCAATATTTTATTATAATGTTTGTTGTATGTATTCATTAATTCCCAACAACGACGTAGCACGACTTCTTTAACTTCATCAGTTCAATGAAGACCGTCATAGTACAGAAACAGTGAGTCATGTAAGCAGGAGATCCACACGTTTTCATCTACTATTCACACAACGTCGGATCAGCATATCAAAGCCCGTCATCGAGCTAAAGCATTGTCTCGGGGTGCACAGGCAGTGTCAGACACCAAAGTTCAAATGTTTGACGAGCTAAGATGGAAATGAGCTCAAACACCTCTTTCTTTTTTCACAGTTTCATTTTAGGAAAGACGCTTCTGAGCGAGCGATGAAACGCACCTCGGAGTGATGAAATGCTACAGTGGTGTTGCATTTAAACTCTTGTCAATTGACTTCATTTGTGACTCACCTGTCACTGATCACTACAGAGAGTTTAGACGTTTGGGTATGTGTGTGCGTGCATGTCTGTGTGGGAGCGCGCATGTGTGTATGACAGAGTGATAAATCCAAGAGAGGGTAGTGATACAAATTAGTGAGGTTGACTTTTGTCAATGTACACACACACAGATCTCATGCAGCCAAACCTGTAGATGTGTTTTGACTAGTCAGTCCGAAAAAGGACATGTTTACGCATACGTATTTTTTTGTGTATTCTCAAGTATGATCGTGAATAAGAAAGTTCTAGAACAGATTAAAACTCTCTGGCGTCTTGAACAGTTTCAACTGTAAACTCAACGTTTATTGTTGAATTGTGTCATGTTTTATTTGTTAAGGTTGACCGTCAAATTTTTTTTTTTTAAACCTACGTATGTACAGAGGAGAGGATGCCAGGTAACCCTTATCCTCTAAAACAGGCATGGGCAAACTAAGGCCCGGGGGTCTGAATATGGCCCGTTTAGCTTTTTTAATCGGGCCCGCCAAACTTTTCCAAATTATGTAATCAATTTAAATTCTGCCTTTTTCCTGCATTACCCACATTTTTTACCCACGAAAATGATAAAAGCATTTTGTTGTATATTGCATGACTTTTACATGTCATTTATCTTAGGTCCTACAGGTACCTACAGGTTCTGCCAGAACTGAAGTAACTGTTCAAATACAATGAGCAAAGATTGATTGGGCCTTTTGAAGACAACACTTTTTCTACATTTTTTTTCTCATTTTCCTAATCGATTCCCGTCAACATTTTAGGCCAAAATACAAAGCGCTGTCAAGTATGGTCAATCACCTGAGAAATTCTGAATTTCCTCATTAAAAAACAGCATATGCTTCTGTAATGACGTGACGAGAGTAATAGTTTCGTGCGATATATATGAGTGTCTAAAGTCCAGTCTGAGTTGCTGGAAGGCTTTGAAAACAACAGTTTTGTTCCACTCTGTAAAGAAGGGTTAAACTGAAATATACAAGCCTATATATGTATCTCGGCCCTTTTTATGGATGAGTCTGTAAACTTTTCAAAGACCCTCGGGACGGAAAGACTTCAGTGCTGCTGTAAACTATATTTTTTTCAGACCATCTGTTTTGCAGGTACAAATATTTTGTTGACTACAAGAGAAATAGTTCCAAAATAGAACCTTGTGGGGTCTTTCGCTTGTTTAACCCAATCTGTACCGGTATTCTTTTGAAGAAAGTGAGCTGAAAAACACTTTTTTATCTCGGACAACTTGGAGGAAAACACACATCAGAATCAAATCAGAAAACTTAGGCAGCTAATAAACACCAGACATAAGTGTGCTCGGTGGCAGAACAGGATGATGATGATGATGATGAAAACAAAGTCAAGTTTAAAGATGACAGGCTGCCAGCTGCACCGATGACAAGAGATGTGAGGATGGGAGAGGGAGAAGTACTAGTGAGATAGACAGCGTAAAGAAAATCACGCCACTTTGGCAAATGATTCTTGAATGCTGACCCATGCGTACAAGTCATTTGCGTGGCATATCATTTATTTCCCTATGGTGCACTGATTGATGAGACATCAGGTCTTGATGGCGCAGCTATTGATCGTCCGGCAGGTGAGGTCGGCCAACACGTTCATTCATGAACCAAACCATCGAATGACTCGTTTGTATTGTGTATACATATACAGCGCGGTACTGCCTTTTCCCTTTTAGTCTTCCTCTTCTTTCAGATGCTCCCTCTAGGGGTCGTTCCAGCTGATAATCTGCCTCCGTCTCACCCTATCCCCTGCCCCCGCTACTGTGTCACTAACAACCTCCATGTCCTCTCGCACTGCGTCCATAAATCACCTCCGCCTTACCTGGCGACTCTAACTCCGTCATTCTTTGTCCTCTTAAGCCAGTGTCTCTCCTCACCACATGTCCAAACAATCTCTTCTCCGATTCAAAAGGTTCAGCCAAATGAGGTCAAAGGAGTACAGGAACGAATTATATATACTTTGTTACTGTGCGCCACTGGTCATCTGTGTCCCGGAACCATAAAATTAAAATTGGTAAAAAAAAGAAGAATAATACTACTACTACTAATAATAATTATTATTGCTGTTGTTATTATTATGAATATTATTATTATTATTATTATTATTAATAATAATAATAATAATAATAATAATAATAATAATAATAATAATAATAATAATAATAATAATAATAATAATAATAATAATAATAATAATAATAATAATAATAATAATAATAATAATAATAATAATAATAATAATAAATATCAGTAATAATAATATTAATAACATTATTACTGATAAGATTTTTAACTCCTTGTCATTGTGACACAGCACACCAGTGGGCACCTTCCAGACCCAAGTCCGCTTTCTTAACTACTAAGCCACCACTGCCCCATTACTATATATAGATATAGATAAGATAAGACTTTACACATCCCACATGGGAGAAACTCAGTTGTACAGGAATTATTACTATTATTATTATTATTGTTATTGTTATTGTTATCTGCAAACATCATGGTCCATGGGGCCACCCATCTGACCTCATCTTTCAACCTGTCCATCAACATAGCAAACGAAAAAGGGACTCGGAGCTGATCCCTGATCTTACCCCGCGCCTGCCTTGAACCCATCAGTCAGTCCAAAATTGTAATCATTGTATCCCTCGCCTCGTAAATATATGCCAAATTGTGTTTTTCAAAAGCAGTCATTTGCGTCAAACATATTAGTGGATGACATTTAAAAAGGTAACGTTAATGATTTCATTTACGTACATTTGAAGAGACATTTCAGCTGGAACGGCTTTCAAAATATCAGCGATCTTTATGTCATTACATTAATCATAACACCTGAGGAAAAATCCTTACGTCTAAACCCATGTGGTTAAAGGCTTAGTTACCATGATGCTCTTCCTCGCCCTTATACAGAAGCTCCCTAAAAAGCAGCTGCTGTCTGTTGCACACAGACATACACATACATACACTTAATATGCACATATATTTTCTGCAAGAAGCAGATGTAGAATCACATTGTCCACATTCTCAAAGCCTCGGGGAGTTAGACTGAAGACTAATCCCCAAAGGGCAAAAAAGCCCGAGACCATGGATGTAAATGGCCACTGGTCTGTACTTATGTAGAGCATTTGTAGTCCTGATGACCACTCAGTGCACATTACGCTACAGTTTTCCCATTTACCTTCTGTCAGCTGCCAGGAGGAGGGGGACTTAAAAGCTACTAAGACTGCAATTGATCTCGCGACCCTCCAGCTGTAGGACAACCGCTGGGCTACAGCCGCGTACACACATACACTGTGTATTATATATGTTAAGTGAGTACCGGACAGAGGTTGAACCAAACTACAGCATTAAGACTGTATGTTATTAACATTGAGTGAAAAGCATAGCACTTATAAATACACTGGCGCTTATTGATTCATTCTCAATGAAGTTCATGTTTTGTTTTTTTTATGGTAGTGTTTCTTTCTTTTAATAAATAGGGCTTTCAAAATGAGGTACACATTCATTCACTTCAAAAACAGTTGAATTTAAGGTTGTTGTTTTACATCTTTTAAAGTTTTTTTTTTAATAATAAAGTAGAATGATGTTATTAAGTTGGATTTAGCCAAGATTTTCTTTACTGTTGTAAAGTTACCAATTTTATGTCCAATCAATATCTGGAAGCTGGTATGATCCTTACCTGACCGCAATCAGTCGCAGTTTGAGTCAAATGATAATATTGGCTGATATTTGCGTATCTATGTAATAATGCTAAGAATCATTATCGTTTTTTTCCTCAGATAATGAGAACCCGATAACACCATGTCTGGATTTGGCACAGCTCAGACAAACAAGCAAACGAAATAGATAGATAGATTGATTGATTGATTGGTTGATTGATTGATTGATTGATTGATTGATTGATTGATTGATTGATTGGTTAAAAAACTTTGATGGCACTACTCTGGTGGTGAAATGCTAAACCCCCTAACGCATCTTAAACTGGCGACAGTAAGAATTTCAAAAATGGACGGTATATCAGTTCAGCTTCAGTTGGTCATGTGATTAAAAAAAAAAATTACTAGCGTTTCAGGTGACCCCATACAGGGACACAACCCCAAGGTTGAAAAACACCAAGAACCAGTCAAACATGGAACCATAGTGTAATATTGCGACCAAAGAGAAAAACCACCCTCCGTACTTACATTTTAGTTTCCAGTTTTCCAGTTTCCAGTTAGCGTAATTTGCAACCTAATTTGGTTTTTGACTACAACAAACCAGTACCTGGGAAAAACAGCTAATGCACATACAGTAAAGAGAACATAAAAAAACACCATCAATGGAGTTTGAATTCATGAGGTTCTTGGTAATGGTTGCAGAACAAACCACTCTTCCAGCATGTGGCCTGATTGGCTGCTTACTCTGGTTGTTCCAATATCAATTTTTACAAGCCCAAAATGAGTACATTTCGTTATAAATTATGTACATGTACATTATGTTATATCATACGTCCATATTTTGTGTACTTGCTGATACTGAGTGCTGTCACCGTTACTTCTTTAGGTTGGGTTTCAATAAATATGCAATGAAATGGCAGGCAGCGCAAATTATTTTCAGGCAAGTCAGTTTAAAAAAAAAAAGGAATAGTACTGCATTTATTATGAGCAGTTGTAGAAACATAAAGGCATGTTCCAATACAATTTTTTTAAAAAAGAAACTGTTATGAATATGACTATTTTTATGTGCAATGAATGCAATGAACTGGAAGGCAGTGCTTTACAGTTGGCACAGGTATGTGGGTAAAACGGTGAAGTGCAGTGTGTGTGCCAATTCAACCCAAACCATAGCAAGGAAACCAAGCAGGGAAATACTCACAGCCTCGTTTATTCTCTGCTAATTAACAGCAGACTGGTTTAAGCCAAAAGTGTTCTGTATTAAACTAATTAGTCTTCAAACTGATAGTCCACATATTAAAAAAAAAAAACAACTCGTAATAAGAGCAAGGACAAAATAATAATAAAAACTAATGTTAAAAAAATAAAGATAAATAAAATGTAGCTATATAAATAACATCTGTACAGATACCAAAGTCAGCTGAGGAGCTACTGGTCTGGTCTTCATCTCGGTATATTAAAATACATTGAAACTGCAGACATTGTTGACTTACTCAACTACCCATGAGGGCAATGAGCTTGAGTGGGAAAACAACACATAAAACTAGCTGACCAGTGGGCAGCTAATTGCTGTTATGGAGTATCGGCTCGTTGGATGGGTGCCTTTTTGAGTACCAGTACAGTACAAGTGTGAGCCCTATGGTGATATGCAACTCTAGGCTTTACTACTTAGAATGAATGGATGGTTTTGTAATATAATTTAAAAAAATCAAACAACAACTTGCTACAATTATTTGGCCATCACTACGCAAATAACTCCGTCATTATACGCCGCACTTTTCTTTGTTTCTGCGTAGGTTAACACTACACGGTTACGCAATTTATTTTAAGAGCAGTTAGACCTCTAGAATCTCTTTAATGTCCAATTGTTTTTTGTTTTGTTTTAGTAAATTTGGTAGATTTTTTTTTGTGTCCCCCCAGCCTAGCAGCTCAAGGCAAAGATTACAGGAATCAATGTTGAAGAAAAAACCCACTGTCAGCTGAAACCCTTGAGGTGACATCTATTTCTGGCCTCCATTTGTTCCTTCCAGTGCTTCTGCCACATGCCGGGTTCTTCTCTGCCTCAGCTGCTGTCAGCCTGGCCTCCTCGCAGCTCTAGGTGTTGGTAATGAGCAGCTTCAAACCTCATTGCCCCCTCATTACAGTGCGAGCCCTGCTGGGATTTCTGCTTCTTTCCTTCTGTCCAGGATGTTGCTATCAAAGAGTCACCTCAGCCACTGTTGGACAGAGGTAGACTTTAGAAAGCCTCTATGATGTGGTGGGAGCTGGTGCCGGATGAAAAGTTTGGTGGCGTATTTCTGCAGTGTTAGTTTTAATTTACTCTCTGGTGTGTCTAAATACTGCAGAAGGGATTCAGGGATTTTTTTAAAAAGACCTTTTGAATGTATTTTGTATGTGACATGCACACTCTCTGTAAGGACAACTGGTCAAAACAGAATATTTCCAATGTGCAAGAGGTTATTATATGAGAGGGAGAATTACATTTGGTACACAAATACTTCATTAGGACCTTTGTTTCAAACCTTTCAGATTTATTATTATTATAGTACCGTTATTTATAATCCTTTTTTGGCTTTTGGACCCATTATGACATCCCAAATTTTTCACCACCCCAGAGACATTTTGTTTAGTTAGTCGCTTGCATTATTATTATATTTGTTTAAATTCAGATAAAGTAAAAATACCTCATTCTGCATTTTGAAATTTTGAATTTTTACTACCAAACCAATTAAAAAAAAATTGGCTGCATGGGGTTGCGACCCTTAGGTTGGGAAACCCATCCATTATTTTTCCCTAGAAAAGGCTTCATCATCTGCAGCATCATCCTTAGGTTGGGAAACCCGTCCATTATTTTTCCATGGAAAAGGCTTCATCATCTGCAGCATCATAACACACCAGTACCGCGGCCGTCTCTCCCAAAGCCTTTTTAAATGCCAAAGAGCCGTTTTAAAAAAAAAAACAACATCTTCACAGCTGTTCCAAATCATAATAAACATGTAATTTTGAAATGGTCAAAGGGTTAATCCCTTCATTGATTTAAGAGTGAAAAGATTAAAAGCCTCAATCAAAGCCATAAGCCCGTCTGCACAAACGTAGAGTACTTCACAGCATAAAGGGTACATGCCAAATCCACTAGTTGGTGCCAAGTGTGCAGCATACTAAGCTTTCCGCCGTGCCAAATCCCTGTATTTGTTTGATTTCCTATTCCCACATCTAATTCAAGTATTTGGAAGATCTCGCCCATGCCTTCCTACCCTGGATCACTGCAACCGCACCATGATGTATCTGCATAGTCGGGGTTATGTGTAGCATCTCTCTGTGCCATTTGTTTTGCCTACTTAGCAGTCCTGTAATGGTTTCCCACGGGTGTATTCCTTCCACCCTGTGCCTTGTAGCTCATCTAGCACCACTGGCCACCAAGGCTTAAGACTTTTTATTACCCACACAGGCCAAGGGAGGTATTTGGGTTTGTTTGATTTGTGCCTGTGTCTCTCGGTAGCTGGGTCTGGCAGAGAATCAAGCCCTAGGGAGTAGCTATTGCACCCCTTACACTTTTGAATTTAACCCCGTGTTTCATCGGGCAATTAGACACTACAAAGTCTATTGTTACATTCCGAGCCTTTAAGCTTTTTTTTTTTTTTTTTTTTACATCTTCTTCGTGTCACTATTTTTCCTGTTTATATTTTCTGAAGGACATAGAAAGGGACTTGTATTTGCGCAGTAATAATTCGCTTTCAGAGTATAACTCTGCTTAGTTTAGTTGAATCCACTTTCACAGAGAGCTCTGTTTTCTTATTGTGTAGCAATGACAACACATATGGACCAAGGTCTCATAGATTGAGAACACAGTATATACAGTATATACAGTGTTCCCCTTTCTATATCGTGGTTCTCCTTTTGCTCCCTCAATACACAGATTTTTTTTTTTTTATCTGTTCCACAGAAGTTTCGCTGTATCGCCGTAGTTCGCTATTCTCTCTCCTTGATCCCGGCTCCTACTCTGGGGCTGCACCGGCGTCGCCGCTCCTGTGCTCTTTCTCCTTGTGTATTTCATTTATATACGTAATATGTATGTGTTATATTTCCATTGGCGCCCTTACTTCTCGGATTTTCCCTTTTCGCGGTGGGTCGGGCGTCCTTACTTCTCGGATTTTCTCTTTTTGCGGTGGGTTGTGGAACGCAACTACCGCGATAGGAGAGGGATCGCTGTAATCGCATTTTTTACATAGAGATTTAACAAAACTAAATTATTATTTTACTCATGAGCAATGGCAGGCTTTTGCTCTGTACTTCCTGTAAACAACAAAAAAAGAAAATTCTTGCTGTACAATATAAAAGATAAATATATAAAAGTATCATAAATACACATCAAGTCACATAGAGCCTTGTTTTTGTTGATCTTCTTTGCAACCTTATTTTGAAATAAGTAGACACTACACGCTGATCCTGTACCGCAAAAACACAGACTTAGAGACAAGCACACTTTGTTCTATTTCTGCTTTACAGAAATGTATTTATTTCCTCAATTTCTTTTATGTGGTAGTAGAGAGTATTACTTTTTACTGTGAAATTTGTTTTAATTCCTTCCGTATCGACAGGAACTAATCAAGATGATCCCACTTGTTCTTCTCGGGAGCTATCCTGATTCCGCTACTCCAGTAAGAATGACAAATTCCGACCCAGGGGAACACTTGAACTCCTACTGGCGGTCTTGTCACTGAGCTGTGGTCTCTCCTTCTTAGCTCAGATATTGATCTGCTGCTTAGGCAATTAGTTTGAGGAAATGCTTTAGCCTTCTTATCCCTACTCTTTTTCACTTCAGTCTGGAGGCCTAAGAACAATAGAGAAGGACTTTTAGGAGTTAAGAAACAAACTGGTCTTTATTGTTAGTATTATTAATATTATTATTACTTTAACTTTTACTAGAAAGGCTTTTCAGCTCTTCGTAGAGCCTCCTTATCCCTCACTGTCACCACCAGTAACTCTGTGTCAATGTGGTGGAAAAAAATGGAAACAATTCAAAGTGTTGGGTAAAGACACTTGTTTAGTCTCCTAGTCAATATAAGGCGGCAGCTCATGCAGGAAGGCTCATGTAATTAAACCTGTACAGGCTTATGTGGCACTTAAGAGAAATAATGTGAAATGAAGCGGCGCTAAAACCCAAACCGAACCCTTAGTTAGTACAATTTCTTTTATTGCAGTATTTTTTACAGAAGCCAATAAATAACCTTGAAACCTGATTCATTTGAATCATTTTCAGTGCACTGTAGTTAGCTGTTCTTTACCAAAACATTCCAAAACCTACTGGAATGTGCCATTTGTTGAAATAGATGAAAGCTATGGAACTCAATGTGTGACTAAACCAGGCATGGGCAAACTAAGGCCTGGGGGCCAGATGTGGCCCATTTGGCCTTTTAATCCGGCCCACCAAACTTGTCCAAATTATGTTATTAATTTACGTTAGCTTTATACTTCTGCATTTTCCCATGTAATGCCTGCATTTTCTCAATAGATGGCGTAGAAAAGTCCAAAATGTAGCCTTAATGCATGACTTTTACATGTCATTTATCTTGGATCACACACAGACTGAACCTGACCCGCCCCCTCCTGTCACATTTCAGTTTCCATTGTGCCCTGCGAGTCAAAAGGTTTGCCCACCCCTGGATGAAACGATGACGTTTGTACAAAACTAAAAGAGGAATTTCATGATTGTTAGATAGTTTTAGCTCAAAGCCTTTTATTAGAATAGTCCGAAACGTATTGTTCAGGGTCTACGCCAAAAGTTAAATATCCCGAAGAAATTTAGACCGGTGTTTTTCAACCTCGGGATCACTGGAAATCCAATAGGGGTCGACGACAAGCTAACTCGTGTGATCAGAGAAAATAAAACGTCACTCTGTGCACTAATCTGGCTGCACTGTATGTGCAACACAGTGTAACAAACATGATCAAAAACTAATCTAAAAAAATGTCTCTGGGGTCACCAGAAATTTGTCAAATGTGGGTTCACAAGCCGAAAAGGTTGGAAACCACTGCCTCGGGCTTCAGAAAGCGCTTTTACTCTACCGACGTTTTGGAGGGGGTTCTTCAGTGTTGATGTGTCTGGCTTTGGTTTTTTTGCAAGGAAACTCCACTGATCGTTTTTAACTCAAGGCCTGTGGGAAGAAAAAAGAAACATCCAGACTTTTAGCCAGCTTATAAAGCAGTGACAGTGGTTATTGTTTTCTGCCTTGGCCGTAGTGCAAAACTAATGGCCGCGGAGTGATATTGTATTGACTGAAAACACCTAAATAAGTAGAACTTTAACGGGAAGTGACAAGCAGACCAAGTTGTGGTGTAATGTTTCTTTCTACAGTCTATGAAACAATTTTACAACCCAGACACAGAATACCTCACTGTCCCAATGCTTCTGAAGCATTATCAATGACGTCAGCAGCAATAAAGCCTTAATGTAAGCTTGATTGATTAGTTCATGAATTTCTCGCAGAAATAGCTCTGTAGTGATAGCGACTGTCTATCTATCTGTCTATCTATCTGTCTGTCTATCTGTCTATCTATCTGTCTGTCTATCTGTCTGTCTATCTGTCTGTCTATCTATCTATCTATCTATGTATCTATCTATCTGTCTGTCTATCTGTCTGTCTATCTATCTATCGATCTATCTATCTATCTATCGATCTATCGATCTATCTATCTATCTATCTGTCTATCTATCTATCGATCTATCGATCTATCTATCTATCGATCTATCGATCTATCTATCTATCTATCTATGTATCTATCTATCTGTCTGTCTATCTATCTATCTATCTTGCAACTATATAATTATATTAACTTGTCCACCAATGTGTCTTAAGTGCATCACCTTACTTTTCCCACCCTCCCCCTACCCCGTTTCCACTCCTTAAAATGAGAGAAGTAAATTGTTAACTCCATTCTGCTATGTGAATGTGCATGCTGTGCGTGAACTCAAAGCAGACATTTCGGGGTTAACAGGAAATGTCACTTCACCTGAAGTATATGTACAATTGAGCTTTTCTCTGACTCACTGTCTTTCTAAGATGGCAGCAGGGACCCCGTATTGCCATGCATGACACATCCTAGGGCAGTCACCACAGTGATTTACTCCCTACTCTGTTGCCGTGGTGACTTAGTCTCCATGGAGAGTGTTGGGTGTGTTTTTGTCTCTGTGTGTATTCCTCATTTTCCAAGACATTTGGTGAAATTGTTTCAGACCTACGAGAGACAGCATAGGTTTGAAATTAAGTGTTTTTCTACTAACTATGCTTAGCCTGCATTTAGGTTTTCTACTTTCACAGTGCTTGCAGAATGTCGATTAAGTTACCCGGTGTGGTAATTTGACAAACTGTTTGTTTCATGCAGCGCCGACCTTCAGGTCTTACATGAAAATGTCAAGGCAGATCCGTGGAAAGTCTTGACTATGTGTGGACTCGTGAACCAAAGTCAGACCCGGGGTTAATCAATCAATCTGTTGATAGCCGTGCTCTCTGGACAGAATCTGATTACCCTTGTTAGACGTGCCAAGAGTGTTTATAAAGACGACGAGAGAGAAATCACAAACATCCCACGGGATCACAATCTTGTCAATGATGGCCACTCAGTGTGTGATGTGTCAGCAGCATATTACCTGTAGCTACAGTAGGAGGGATGTGCGCCAGAATAGACCCGATTACTTGAAACTTGAAACTGATAGATTATAAGTAAACAGTATCGTATTGGTGGTCATGCAGTTCAAATATCGACCAAGTATGAAGTATTTCGATTTAATATATCTAGAATATTGATAACATATAGGAATGGATGGAGATGGAGACGGGTGGATTACATCATGTACAGGGTGCGCCATCTGACAGAGGTTGGAGATTGTAAAGAGAATGTGGAGCACAGCAGCATGGTGATGGTTGTGTTGGAGGTAAACGTGGAAAGATAAAAAATAAAAAAAAAGCAGACAGAGATGAAGGTTAAATGGTGGGAACTGAGAAATGTGGAGTAGTACTGAGAGTTTAGAGTTCAGTTGAGAGATGAAATTGGGGGTACCAGAAGACTGGGAAAGGACAGCTAAGGTGGTAAGGGAAACCAGCAGGAAGGTGATAGGTGTGATTTTTTGGTCAGTGGAGAGTTGATAAGGAAAGTTGGTGGTGGCATAGAGACATACAGGATACCATTCAGAAGAAGAGGGCATCTGAAAAAGTGGGATAGTCCGGGAGATGAGCGAGGTAGATGTGAATACTGTCAGGCTGTAAGAGCAGCTAAGAGAGCATTAGCCAGGGCAAGGCTGAGGGCTTATGATGAGTTGTAAGGTAGGTTGAACAGAAAGGAAAGGAAGGAGAGAAGCGCAGAGCTGGAA
>NC_024308.1:16248595-16267245 GCF_000523025.1 Cynoglossus semilaevis
CTAGATAGTGAGGAGAGTGTACTGAGAAGAGGGGAAGAGTATTTGGAATGAATGAGTAATGCTAATGAATGGGAAAATTGGGCGGGAAATAAGGACAGATGGAGGATAGGTGGTTAATCAGAAAGTGCAGGGAGTTGGTAAGGAGGAAGTGTGGAAAAACTGTTGGTCCAGGTAACATACCTGGGGAGGTACGGAGATGATTAGGAGAGAGTGCAGCGGACTTTTTGACCAGGTTGCCTAACACAGTTCTGGAGACTGAGAGGATGCCTAAGGAATGGAGGAAGAGTGTACTGGGACTGATTCTTAAGAACAAATACAACAAAGGCATTACGTTGATTAGCCATACAATAAACATATAGGAAAGAGTTGTATAAGCAAGGTTGACACAAGAGGTTCAGAACAATGAGCAGCAGTTTGAGTTTATGCCCAGAAAAAGTACTAATAATGCCATTTTTTGATTTGAGAGTTCTGGTAGAAAAGGCAGGAGGCTCCATGGATCATGATGTTTGCAGACGACATTATTATTTGTGGTGAGAGTATATAGCAGGTGGAAGAAAACCTGGAGAGGTGGATAGCAGGCGGAAGAAAACCTGGAGAGGTGGGGGTGTCCTTTGGAGAGAAGATGAATGAAGGTACACAGGAGCAAGACGGAATATGTGTGTTTACTCAGACTAAGGACAGGACAGTGAAGAAAAGAGTGCAGGCAGGGTGGAATGGATGGAGACGAGTGTCGGGGGTGATTTGTGACAAAAGAATAGCTGGTTGAAGGTCAGGTTTAGGAAGTAACATACGTCTCTAGGATGCGCTGGGATGCATCATCAGTGATGGTCCTGGGGTCATCTGGGGTTTCGGGTTTTTCAACATCATGCCCTCTCACACACTAGTGAACCCATCTGGGGTTGATCAAGTCCCGGATTGCATCCCAGCCGCTGTTATCCACAGTTTTTAAAGACAATAGTCTTTAAAAAAATGGTCTGACATAGCGACCAGGGAGCGGCCAGGATTGACAGAATAAGAAATGAGCATGGACCTGCTCTGACATAGCTACCAGGGAGCGACCAGGATTGACAGAATAAGAAATGAGCAGATCTGAGGGACAGTTAAGGTGGAGCAGTTTGGACGTAAAGTTAGAGATGAGAGGTGGAGATCGTTTGGACATGTGTTAAAGAGAAATAGTGGATATGCTGGACAAAAGGATGTTGGAGATGGAGTTGCCAAGAAAAAGGAGAAAAGGAAATTAGTGGATGTTGTGAAAAAAACAAAACATGGAGACATGGAATGTCAAATCAGAGGAGGCTGAGATGAGGTGTAAGGTGGAGACAAATGATCTGCTGTTACGACCCCTGAAGGGAACAGCCGAATGACTATTGACATGTCTATTACATACAGTGTATTAGTATTGACCATCCTGCATCTGCACCAAATCCTGTAAACTCAGGGACTAATACATTATTTAAGTCTCGGTTTTCAGAGCAACCAAGATTTAATTCATTTTGTTTAACGTATCACAAGGTTAATAAACAATACCTTCTCGGCTTTGTGTTAATGGTGCACTATTTTGCAGAAATGCCAGCAACCCAACATGGTGAAATAACCTCTGTGAACGTCCTTGTCACACTCTGACTGTTCAGTCTGCCACTACACACGGGTCAATACGGACAAAAGTGAGTGGCTAAGACTCTTAGAGGGAATGGCTAATGGCCTGGATGATCTTTAATACACTGCTTAGTGCTTTTATTAAAGGTTCAGACCGAGACTCCTGAAAATGTGAGTTGATCTTCAGGAGCTCTCAAACACCTGAATCCTGGATCCTCGCAGAGGCTTAGCATGTAATGGAAAAGTTATGAAGAGTGCTTTGGCACATGATTAGGTGAAAGTAGAAAGAGGTCCAAGAAAAAGAAGAGGTTGAAAGAAGAATCCAGAGAGAGTGAAGATAAGTATTTATGTAGAATCTAAGGTGAAGGCTTTTTATCTCCGTAATGTGCATTGAAATTGGTAATGATTAAAAATTCGATACTGTTAAGGGTCTAATCTATGTTAAAGTTCTTGTGGATATTGTGTTTTTTTGAAACTCTCGTCAGTAAATAACTCGTCGCACTCTTAGAGAAATCCTACTAAATCAATGTTCTTTTCACAAACATAACACAACACCAGTGATCGTCCTAGCCTTGCTCCAAGCTGTGCAAGGATGACTTTACCATTTCTTTTACATTTTTTTTTCCTATTACTGCAATATAAAAGCGCATTTTGAGATTTTGGATCAAGGACTAAAACTAAAAACGAGCCAGGTTATGGATTATGGTTGGGAAATGTTACTATTCATTCCAGCATGCTGTGGCCTTTACATTTAGTGAAATAAGAAAGGACTTTAAATGGCTGTACCAGGACATCACCAACAATAAAAGACCAGAGAGACAAAGAGAATTAGCAAGTGCTTCAAAAACAGAGGAACAACATCGGCACACTGGGAGAGTGACTCCAACGGACACAAAGAGAAACGTCTGCTATGACTGTCCACAAGAGTGCAGTCCCGGAGTGCAGCTAAGATGCAGCTCAAAACGCAAACTCTCAGGGCTTTGGTAAAATACCCAAGATTTTGGAGGCACAGAGAGAGATGATGTTGACGGCTTAAATCAGTCATAGAAAAAGTTGTCATTGTCATGCCCTTTTGTACTCTGCACAAAAAACAGAACATATAAGACAGGAGGAATCTAATATTCTCTTCCAAAAACCTTAACTCAAACAAGCTGCAGTGAGATGTCAATCAATGGCCTTTAATGGTTACCAGACTGACACATACCCAGCAGAGCAATCCTTTGTCCGCCTGTTGCGCTACAAAAGAGGCACAGAGTTACATTATTGTTCGGTTTTCTCTTGAGATAGATGTGGTTTTTTTTTTTTTTTATCTTTCTATAGCAGCGGTTAACAAAACTTTTTGGCACTACACTACACTTTGGCTTCTACATCCGAACCAGTTGACACACCCCCTATTCCCCACATCTTAGAAGAAAAAAATACACATATATATGTATTTGATAAATTTACAAAGGATATGTTTATTTACATGTATTTATTGTGTAGAAAATTTGCACTTAAAAAACAATCCAAACTGCCATCACATTTTCTAACGTTATAGTTGTAGAGTATGGCTGATTAATGTGTGGATTGGACATGGTTTTGAAAATGGGAAATCTTTTTCATCCTTAAAGTGCTTATATTAATAATCAGCTATGATTTCCTTTTATTCTGTCATGAAAAAAAAAAGAACCCAGAGACGGCCAAATATAAAAAAAAAAATCTTAAAAAAACTCTAGATGTGTTGTGATATGGGGCACTGATTTCTATAGTATGTGGTGCTGAGTTCAGGCTTTGAATTCTTTGCACTAAAAAAATTCAACAGTGTTGGTGTATTTGAAAGTTTATATACATTTTTTTTTCTTCCTAATCAATCTTCTCTAAATTAATTACACTGTTAATGTTACATTCTTGTTTCTTACTTTTAGATTATATGCACTTTTTAAAAAAATAACTAAAAAAAAAATCAATAAAAAACCCATTAAAATAATAATAATAATAATAAAAAAAATTAGGCCTGCTTTGCTTTTGCACTCGTTATTTAGATCAGATTTACTTTGCCCTTTTATGGGAGTAATTCTGTTTATGCTGGAGATTTAATTCAATTTACTTGTGCACTGCACTGCTCCCATCTATGAATTATCTCCAGTATAACTGCGTGGAGTTAAACTTCCGCTGTAGAATTATTCATGTGTGACAGGCCATGTCTGTTATACGCAATAGTCAAGTCTCCCGTGATTCTGGACGGAGGCATGAAAAGATAAAACAGAGATCAATGGAACTGCAGGGTCATTGCAGTCCATGTGTAGTGTGGTGTATTCTGCAATGATTTCCTGCCGGCATTTTAATGTATCTATAGGAAGAATCGATGGACACACTGGGAAGAATTCTATATTTCTGCCTGATGAACTACTTAATCATCTTGGGACGGTCGACTGGATGAGGAAAATCCATAAGTATTTTACTTTTTTTTGTCTTTCATTAGCTGCTGTCTCTCAGGTCATCAAAACTCAGAGAAGGGAATGAAGGAGTGAGCGTAGTTCAACACAGACCAAAACAACCCAAAAAAAGTTATGCTAAGAGCTAAAAAGCATTATGGATTAAATTGACCCAAAATAGTTATTAATAATATATGTAACCAAAGTAGTTACACAACATTAATCAAATAGTCATTGTGCAATTAAATAACAATTAAATATATAACTAAACTAAACTATTAAAACAGAATTATTATTATTGCTATTAATATTATAATATATAATATAAATATATTATTAATAGCTTGATTTACCCTTTTTCCCGTTTACCCGTTTTCAGGTATACTGAGTATACGTGACTGCGTTATTGTGCTTACCATTTGCAAGAAGGTGGAAACTTATAATTTAATTTGCTGTATACTGTACAGCAGGGGTCCCCCAACAGTTTCAGGGACTATTTGGTACTGGGCTGCAGTGGGATAGTGTACTTCAGTTTTACTAATTTACTTCATTCCAAAAAAAAATCCAGTCAGGTCATTCAGACTCTGATACTGATATATTATCTGTCAATGTTTCAAAACAACAGGTCATTCAGACTCTGATACTGACAGAATAAAGTCTAAAAGGTCTTTTATTTTGAAAATGTAATGATCCTTCAACACTGACGTGGTTTTACCAGTCGTCAGTAACGGCTGATACTGGCTAAACCGGTCCTTGGTACAACAACTGTTGGGGCACCACTGCTGGACCTCCAACCTGTACCAAAGGCTGTGATGGGAGCAAAAAAATGCCAAATGTGTGAAGTGTCCATGATAATGGATCTGCACAGTAAACAAGACAACATGTGAATGCTAAGCCTCCTCTGTACAGTGGATTAACGTAAATCTCTTTTAATTTTTTTTTAATGGAAAGCTTTAAAATAAATCTCTTAATTTTTTTTTAATGGAAAGCTTTAATATCTGACAAATCCTAAAATAATTGAACAAACAGAGAGGATTGGCAGATGCAAAAAATGGAAAAGGTCAAATTACGACAAACAGAAATATACTGAATATACAGTTCATCCAGTTGGTAAAAAAAACAAAAAAACAAAAAACAAAAAACAAACACATTGACAGGGTGTTGAATTAATTGCATTACAATTACTGCTCAACACGGTGAAACACAAGACAGGCAACTGTAAAACAGACAAAGAAAGACTGATGAGCAGTAAACTGTGCTTTATCTTTTGTTACTAATTAGGCAACCGGTGGGTAATTTGTTTTTCTATAAAACCACTGTTTGGAACACAGATGGAAACCTGGTGCATGTTGAAGGCCACGGTCCTCCTTTATGCTGGGCAAACAAACAGAAAAGGAGGGGCGAGCCGAGGAGGACTCTCCATTAGCTGAATCACAGCCATTGTTTGCTATAAAGCCCCCTTGTTACTCGCTGCTACCTTCTGCAGTGCCCTTTTGCTTCCACTTTTGTTTTTCATCATTTCTCTCGCAAAACTCTTGTTATTTTGCCTCTCGTTATCAACAGCATCATCACTGTGCCAATAGTCTTTTTGTCTGTTACAGGAGAAATTGCTTGTTGGGTGACCGTTGGCAGAATATGTCGGTTAAAATTCCCTACAGTGACAAAGGGAAAGTGAACTACTTGTCATTGTGACACAGCATACCACTACACAACCAAATGTGACCTCTGCATTTCATCCATCACCAAAGTGAATGGGGGGGGGCAGATCTGGTGCCCAGGGAGCAGTGAGTGGGGACAGTCAGGCCATGCTCAGTGCCCCTCAGGGGTAACTTGGCAGCTGGTACCTGAAACCTTATGGACCCAAGTCCACTTTCTTAAACACTTTAGGAGTCAACAACAATTAGCTCTTTCACTGTTTTTCACTTCCAACCAAAATACTCCACGTTAAAATATTAAACACAAAAATTGGAATGGGATCAAAAGTACAAACGAGTGGCTAGAGAATGACTAGAGCAGGCTAAGGCAGTACTTCTCAAATAGTGGTGCTTGCGTGGGAGGGAGGGCAGCAACTCATGCAGTGGTTTGTACTTGCGTGGGAGGGAGATAATACATATTATCAGGTTCTCACTTGTACCGTAATGTCCGGACTATAAGCCTCTACTTTTTTCACACGGCTTAAAAAATGATGCGGTTAATATATGAATTTTTATGGGCTAACGAAGTTCAGTTCCGCTAGCGATCAAGGACTTTTCTGGTAGGCTACTGTGTGTTATACTAGTAGCGTATGTCTGTCTGTGAATGGCTGTGTGTGCATATGTGCGTGGGGCGTGCGAGAGAGAGAACAGTAGAAAGTTGAGAGCAGTTTGAGCCCTGTCATGTAACTTACATGACGTGGACGTATATTTCACTCTCTAATTACTGGATTTAAAACTAATGGGCATAATGGATATCAAAAAACATACAGAAGGTTCTACGTTGTTGAAGAAATGTACTCAATTGATTTGGGATTGTTGCTTTAAGTGGCTTTCTCAGTGAGCTGTGAAGGAGTTTTAAAGGAGAGGATCAATTAGCCAAGCCACAGTGCTGAGGCTATTGACTGATATGCAAACCGAGGACACCGTCTAAAGGTGTGCGCTGTAGCATTCCTAGCTAAAACCGCAAGCGATAAACATTAGTCGCAGAGCAGTGAGCCAGTGACCGCAGGAGGAAGGAAATCGGACTGGACGTTGAAGATGTTTATCCTTGATGAAGTGTTAAACTGTGCGTGTGGCATTATCCTCTGATATGATCAAGGTGTACCGAACTGATTCCATTCACAGCTGACAAAGACGAGAATTCAATAGGGGTAAAAGAAAATTTAAAGTGCTGGTATATTTCTTGAAAGTTCCTTTTAATGAGTGGTTTAATTATCGTAGGGTGTATCTTGCAAGAGCTGGAATCGATTTTCTTGGTTAAAAGACGGTACGTGGTATAGACGTAGCTAATGGTTTATGAGAAGTTTAGATCAAAACTTATCTAATTCGGATTTTAAGGAGCCTCCCCATCGGGTCTGTACTACGTGAGTGCATAGGGATGAGTCCTGTTTGTCATTCTGCCCGTCCGGCCGTAATTACAAAGAGGGAAATAACTTTGAGCTCTCGAATTAGGGAACGAATAATAAGCAGAAATTTGTAAACACTTCGATTCATTTCACAGGTACTTAATGCTTAATTAAGTGCTAATTGGGTGTGGAACGCTGCTTTCAGAACAAAGCCTCGGCATTGAACGTGTCCCATGAGATGAAGAATGTGACAAGGAGCATTAACTGTAAAGTATAGGACTGCTCATTAACAGCTTCTGCCACCATCATATACCCAACTTCCTTTTATAAAAACTTCTTCTTAACGCATCAATGCCCTGTCATCTATGAAAACATAATTACTGATGGAAGTTTAATTCCCATCATCTCCAAGGACGGACGGAAAGGAAGTAATACAAACTGTTTTCCAAGTAATTAACTTTTTGTCTAATGGACTTCACATACTGTAGGATAACACAGACCTGATTACACATCTATCTATCTATCTATCTATCTACCTATCTATCTATCTATCTATCTACCTACCTATCTATCTATCTATCTATCTATCTATCTATCCATCCAACTATTTATCCATCCATCCATCCATCCATCCTTCTATCATCTATCCATCTATCTATCTATCTCTCTCTCTCTCTCTCTCCATCCATCCATCCATCCATCCCTCCATCAATCCACCCAGTGTGCTGCAAGTAACAATTGACACATTATGGTGAACTGTTCTTGCGTTCTCTAAGTTCTCTGAGCTCCAAGCTAGTCACATACAAGAAAGGTTTAACAGGTTTTTCTGCTTCTCTCAAGTAAAATACAGTGGTGAACTCTTCTTTCCTATGTGTTCTCTAAGTTCTCTGAGCTCCAAGCCAGTCACAGACAAAAAAGGTTTAACAGTTTTATATGGTCTCCTTTTTCTGCTTCTCTCAAGTAAAATACATATCAAAACCTCGGTATTTTTAAGAACTGACTAATTCAAAGACTAATTGAGGGAAAATAAGACAGTGAACAGTCAAACGTTTGTAAATTGTTTGGCCTTCCTCGATTTCTAGTTAAGGTCCAGCATCTATTTGAAGGTTAATCATATTTTGCCATGAGCAGAAGATGTGAGATTTAAAAGGGACGTACTGTGTGCGAAATTGACCAGGTCCTGGATTTCCAACACATAACGCCTGCCAAAATATGGATTATCACTGTGTGACATTGAAAAATGAACGATTATACTGTGATAATCATGCCCCTCGCAATGGGCAGCGTCACCCATAATACCACTCCTACCTGTGCAATGATCTTACATTTGCTGGACTCATGCAACTGTAGAACCTCTGTCTCTGTCATACCCAAAAATTCGGCGCAGCTGCTTCGTTGAATGGCAACTATTACGTGGCTTATTGAAAAACACAGTGGTTGTTAACAAATTCTTTAACTTTCGTACTACATATATTTATACCTCCTACTGCATTCAGGAGGGCCAAGGTCAGTTTGGCCTGGTTGATTCATTTGCAAATTGAAGGAAAATAGGGATAGCTTCAGTCGTGACTCATGTCAAGACATGCTGGGCTGAACGTGGAATTACAACCAAAAAGTTACGTTAAAGTAACAAACTCGCCTGCTAACCAAGGTAAAACGTTGACGTTTATTCATAACTGTTGTTTATCTGGAGCCTTTTCCTCAGTTCTGCTTCTGATTCTTGGCGTTTACAATACTTACAGAATGGCATGTTGTTACTTACTGCACATGCAGACAAAGAGAAAAGCCCTTGAATGTGTTCGTATCTGTGAAGCCTTTTACTGACAGCCATTTCTCTCTCACTATTCCACCACTGAAATGGTAATGTAAAGCCGTCCTTAGTTGTTGTGAAGTGGGCGGAGCACACAGCACGCAGCTGCTCATTACCACTTCAAGCTATAGGCTAAACTGTTAACCATGCATACCAATGATTCACCTGCTTTGAATCGTATTTTTTCTTCTTCTTGTTTCTACCAAAGACTCCAACAATACAAATATGTAGGGATGTCCGATATTATCGGCCTGATATTAGCATAATCATGTCATATCTGTGAGAATCGTAATCGGGAATTTCCTCCGATAATGAAAATAATATTATCGCTAACACTGCCTGGGTTTTGTTGGAATATGTTGGAATCGCTAGTGGGGTCCTGAGAAAAAATAAAGGGCTCGGAACTTAAGTTTGGACAATATTGGCAAAAGGTTAATATCGGATATCTCTATGAATATGCCCTCAAAGTGTCCTTCTTTAGTAAAGGCAGCTGTTGGAAATATGTGCAAGTGTGACTAATTCAAATGAATGTTTTCCATATGCTTTTCAGCATCATTTTTAGACATTCCTTTTTGGTGGACTGCTTGCAAAGCATTTACGGCGCCTCTTATCATCTAACTTCAACTAATTCCAATTTCCAGGCAAATGATTTCCCCAAGTAATCATCAACCTCAAATCTCCCCACCTCCAATGGCCAGTGCTGATTTAGAGAGGTAGGGAGATCGAAGCCTGGGATGGAAAGATGAAATATTGATTAAAGATAAATGTGTGATTTGTGTAGTGGCTTCAAAGCATCTGGTTTTCAGGAAAGAGGGAAAACATGAAACAGATTGTTTAAAGTAAAAATCATGGTCTCAGTGTACTTCTTTTGGTGTATCAAATCCCATATCAGTTCCCAATTATTAGTAATGAAACTGTATCAGTTCCCAATTATTAGTAATGAAATAGTATACTATGTTAGGTTCCAACTTCTCATTTCTGGTTGATTGTTCATAATCCTAAAAGTAAAGTAGAACTATGTCCCTATTTAAGTAAACTTATACTTTTGAATTTTGAAGATCTGTGATATCCGTAACACATTATTTTTTAAGATTTGCTGATACTGTTCCAAATTAATCATTTTTGGACATTTAGTCAGTTTATTAGATCTAAGCCTGGAGGCCGGAGAGTTAGGGTACTGATTAATAAAGTCACAGTCTTATGTAAAAGGTATATTAAAAAAATCTGTATTTGAGCATTTAAACTCACAGCAAACATCCCTTTTTACTACTAATAAATGATAGTAAACTCTAAGATATGTTTGCCTCGGTGTGTATATGTGTGTGTGTGCCTTAATGCTTGTGTGGGCATGCTTGCGTCTGGACCCCTAACTGGGTTTTTTGATTGAAAGCTGAACACTGGCAACTGGTTTCTTTCTCTGCCTGCTGTGAACAAGCCACAGTCGATACCTTACATCTCTCTTATCTCAATTTCACTTATTCCCCGACCTCGTTTTCTCCTTTAGCAGTTATAACCTTGTTTGTTTTAAGTCACACCACATCTATCGCTGCACCACAGAACCACTCAGAAACAAGCATAATTGCTCACTCTACCACTACTCGAGGAAGTACTCGCTGTTATATTTACGTTATATATTTAGGCATTGAGATTAAGACTCGGAAACCAAGTAGGGCTAACGTCTTATATTTTAAATACCCCTTAGAGGTTGACCAAACCTCAGTCTTCACCTAGTTTCTATACAAAAGTAAGTTTATTGACGGAATTATTAGAATATAGTATACCCCATATTTGTAATGTGATCACAATGTGAAATTAACAGTTGAGTTATCTCTGGTCTATCGTTAAATTCTTGATCATTTGTGGGTTTCAAATGGTATGTTTTATACTTGTAATTCTTCTTGTTTTTCCTGCTACTCTCTTCAGGGGTCACCATAGCAGATCATCTGCCTCCATTTCATGCTGACCCTATCATCAACCTTCTTGTTTCAACCGTTTCCTTAAACCTGCCTGTCTCTCTGAAACCACACCTGGCTACTGTCTACCTGGCCTTCCAAATTTCCTGCACCACCCTCACATACTTTTATCCCACTCCTAACTTTCTCACACTACAGCTTTTTTTTTTGCCAAGCGCTCTCTAACATGTTGTTTCAAAATCCACAAAGACATGTTTAAACTCCATATGACCCTTTTTGAGCTTTTTTTAACCACCACTTTGAAAATCGAAATCAAATCTCTAATACTCTAGCCTTAGCCTTGTTTCAACATTTCTTTGTTCAGTTGGTCTTCCATCCTCCACCTGAATTCCAACTTGGCCTTCCTAATGCCTCTGTTCAGCTTGGCTCAGGCCATACGGTCTGATAGGTAGATCAATATGCATTTGTCCACTGTGACAGTATCCATGCAGTACTTGATGTAGCACAGCACACTGTCTGTAAACACCTACAGGTCTGAGTCTGAACAGGTTCCCAATGCTAGCTCAATTGCAGAGTCAAATCATGTAAACTGAAGCCAGGTCTCAGTGATCAACAGAACACACTGTTGCCTACAGTAGGTTTCTCCATGGTATTAGTGAGCAATTGGGTTTTAGCGATAGAAATTATGGTGGTGATGGTCTGGTCCTAGCTAGCCTTTCTCATTATCGCTCCACTGGCCTTATGTCACACCCATCACCTACCTGCCAGTTTCCACTAACTCCTCAGCTGACCTTACCAAATCTTTTGGTAGTTCCTCTCTCCCCAACAACATTCTGCCTTTTTTTAATGTTAGCTACACTTTCCCTTCCTCTTTTTTAAAGAAGTATTGACTACTGACACACAATTTCTTTCATCTTCTCTTTTCTACCCGATATAAACCTGTGGGATAGACCACCCAGAAACACTCCATCAACTTTTAGCCTCAAGTCATGACTTTGTCTAATTATTATTATTGTTATTATTATTGTTGTTGTTGGTATTATGAAGACATAGTCTGACTTTGTGTTAGCATCACTGCGTCACCTCAGTTAGTGTGGAAATCCCAAGCAACCTAATGGACACTTTATTTAATAAGCAGTGATTGATGACTGATGGCAATGATGTAAGGTACGAAGGATAAGGAACGAAGAACATTTTATGTCGATAACTGGGACAGGTAAAAGAGCTCTGTGCAAAGACAAGCAACTGCTCTGCCAATAGTGTCGCATCTTAACTATCCAGTTGTCGATATGACATCTCTTTATTTGCCAGTGGCGATTAGCACCATGGAGTCTTGTTGCTGAGTTAAGTCCCACCAGGCCCTCCCAGCTAATTAGATGAATGTGACCTTTTCTGTGTAAGATTAATTTTGGTGATTTAAATTCCACACTCCGACCATCAGGTTTCATAATGAAAATGATAGTAATAATAATTTTATTTTTGCCCTTTTGAATGATGCAAACAGGTTGACTAAAACTGCTGCCCAGCTGCCATTTAGTTGCTATTAAACATGTTTTTTCTGTAATGCTGCTGCTCCAAAGTTAATAAGTTAACAGGTATGGATAGATAGATAGATAGATAGATAGATAGATAGATAGATAGATAGATAGATAGATAGATAGATAGGAACTCATTTTTAGGTCCTATGTTAAAATATTCTGGTAACTTAGTTACCACTTAGTTACTTAAGTACCACAGTGGTTTGGATTCTCGAAGGTTCTGACTTTGATTCCACCTAACCCCCAATCCCTGGTTGGATTGCATCAGGAATAGTTTAAGACCCCACTAAATCACTATCCTGACCATCACCATGGAGACCTCGAATAAGGAGACAAGCTGAAAGGGATTCTTGCATTGTATATCTGTGTGAGATTGAATGTATAAAAGTGTGAGATGAAAGAGGCCAAGAAAAAAGCAGTGAGACATTTGACCCTGACCACATACTCACTTTATTTTTAAACTCCTCCATTTTAAGAAATAAAAATTCTACTCTGATATAGGCAGCTTCCGCGAGTTCTGATTTTATAGATCTCGCTTGTTCACCTTGTCTTGGAAAGTCTAATGCTCGTATTAGCCCGCCCGCTGTAGTGCAGAGTCGCTGTACTCTACTTGTTCCCAAAAAATAAAATGTTTGTCCTCAGAATCTGACCCAACCCCAGGAGTCACTCTTCAGTCTGGCCTACCTAAGCCTCAGGTGGTGTAAAGCTTACTTGGTCTGACAGAAGCAGCAGTGACTCCCAGCAGTGAGCGTACTCCGAAGTAGTCAGCAGTTTGTAGCAACAGCTCAGTGTAGAGCTGCAGAGGTAATAAGTAAGAGTTTGTCCAGGGACCTCCAGCTACCCCCCCTTAAAAGAAAACCCCACCACCAACACCCCATTCCATCGTAATTCAATGGCAAAGGTTCTGTTAAGAGCCCCGTGGCACCACCTTGGTCCCCCAAAGACTTTTCCCAGAGTTTCCCTTTAGCGACCCTGAGAACTACTACCACCTCCTCCAACAGATTTGAAGCATGCAAAGGGACTTGGTAGCAGACTCCTGTTGCCTTGCTGACCTCAGGGAGCTCAGGGAGAATGACCTAAAATAAAAAAAAGTTTATAACAATACAACCTACTAAAAGACTGATTGCTAAATGTAATGGGGATGTGGCTTGGCTAATGAGAATTGCATGTTGGCAATGTGGCCAATGGGTTAAAACTGTCCCGGTAGGGGGTTCAATCCGGCCCGCCTGATGAATTTTGAAAGTGAAAAAACACTTCATGTTGGTGATGATTTGTATATATATGGATACAAATATTTTCTAATCTTCTTATTACCTTTACTTGTTTACATACCTATTTGCAGGAAAACTAAAATCATGGACTTATTATAGGTGATTTTGTATTGGTTGTACTGGTCCAGTTCACTTGTCATGTAATCCGGGCTGTACATGGCCCCCTGAACCAAAAAGAGTTTAACATCCCTGCTTTAAACGATAGCTCCTCTCCAGCGATTTCGATTAGTGTGGTAGGAGACATGTTGTGGTTTAAAAAGTGTTTTGAAAACTTGTGAGGACAGATTATTAAAAATCACGACAATCCACACTGTGTAGGTTTAGGAGGACACAGATGCTTATCATAATTTCAAAGCTCCGGCACAGGAAACACTGTGGAGCCTGGAAACAAAAGTTCCGTAGTGAACCGCGCCGATCCATCAGAAACATCACGGCAGCCCTGAGTCAGTGGTGTCCTGCCAAGTCGAGGTTCAACAGTCTGGGTGTCTCCTAATGAGTACTGTGGCGCAGTCTGCATATGCTGACAAGGTGACGGTGTCTTGGCATCTTCTCTGAAGGTCACCCTGTCAGGCACAAATGAAGCTGGTTTAGCAGAGGCTTGTTGGCTCGGGATTACAACATCACAGAGGGAGATTGCGGAACCAAGTGGTGTAGGTTCCTCTCTGTAGTAGCTAGCTTACCTTTTTTAATTACCTTCTCTTGTCCATTGTTTACTCTTACCCAGGCGTAAGAAATTATAAAGCTCTTAGGGGGACATTGGAGCAGAAAAAGAAAAATGAAAACATAGAAACTATCACATGACCAAGCGAAACCCGTTCTGTGTACTGTAGCGGTGAGCTAAGCTGCCCTGTCTTAGCATCTTTTCCAACTGTTTGAAAATGACACTAGTGAAGGTTCGTTTTAACCTCGGACCTCTTTACAAGGATATAAATGCCTTGCTTGCAAGTTGTTGCCAAATGTTTTAATTGGTCAAATGGTCAAATTTAGGAGGTGACTTCAAATTATATACATGTTCCCAGAACTTTTACAGAACTAATGCCCGGGTTTCTCTGTTGGGCAGAGCTAATGCACAATTGTGTCAAAGTGAATTTATTATTTATTCATTTATTTAACATATTACCAACATGCCAGTGTGCTTGTTTTTTTGTTTTATTATTCAAATGTTGTGTTGGTTCACATGGCTCGATTAAAGAAGACTACACTCCCACGGATGATCCAGCTGTCATAGTTCTATGCTGACAAAAAAAAGTGCTTTATATGACAAAAGTTAGACCTTCAAATTTGGCGGTGTGTAACCTATAATCTATGAGGAAGGAACAAAATCATAATTAATTTAATTACCTTTTAATTACTTTAACTAAGTCCTAAACTCTCATTTTCAATCAGTTGGAAAGGTCATTGCCGCAGGCCACTAAGTCCACCACCGCAGTTCGCAGAAATACATTTTTTCATGGTCAAGCGATATTTTCTCTAAAGCACTTAAAACTTTTTTTTTTTTTTCATCAGCGGTGATGTCTCCTTCTGGCCCTGTACTTTTAAATCTAACATGGTGGCTGAATTTGATTCTGATTTTTTTTTTTTATGACGAATCAGAGAAAGTCTTCCTCATTTCCTCGCTTCCTCATTTCAAGATGCTGAAGCTTTTGTACTAAAACTGTCTTGGTAGCCAAATGACAAATGTAATTTTTCTTGACCAATGACCAAAAAAACAAAACAGTATGTTCGGGGAAAATGAGATTTGGGTTGTGAATTGTACTCTACTTAATCATTAAAACAGCACTCTAAAATGTCACCAGCAGGGGGTAGTCACCTTTGCAAAGGTGTGGTACTTTGGCGTGTCTAAACCAGGCCTAAGGCATTGCTGTTGCTCTCAAGCAAGATCAACTCCTCCCAAGATATGTTCTTGACAGTCATCATAATTAGAATGTATTTTACATTGTTTTTCATGCTCGTGTACTTAATTTATTGACGTAATATGCATGTCTTATATTTCCATTCTACAAATCTACTGTGCATAGAATTGTGTGGGAAAAGGTAATGCAGTCTAGGGAGGGTTGATAACAGTGTAGGGGAGGTTCGTAAAGGGTAAATATATACGTAAATAATATAATTACTGTCTCGCCTCTACTTCGCGATTTTTTTCCCATTTCGAGGTGGGTCTTGGAACGCAACTACCGCGATAGGAGAGGGATTACTGTATTATGTACATTATGTCTATGGTATTATAAATTATATTATAAAAATATATATAAATGAATAAACATAGCAATATATATAAACATGTGTACAAATGTCTATACATACTTGTATAAACATACAAAAATATACACCCATAAATAAACACAATTATTTAAACAGTGAAACAGGTATAAATATATAGATAGTTGAATAGCTATATATGTTTATATATATATATATACATATATATATATATATATATAAACAGTTCTAGCAGGATATAATGGCATCTCACAATGTATTTTCACCAAATATTATACCATATATTTAGTAATGTATGCATGTATATATAGTAAGTTCTATATATACATGCATACATACATATATCCACATAGTTACCACACAGTTGTTGCATGTACTCTCTTCCCCACCAGTCTTCTTTACCCTCCGTCCCACCCCCCCAGTGAAGAGTTCAACAGGTTAATTGCCCCGATGGACAAAGTGTTTGTTTGTTCTGCTCTTTGGAAGGAGGAGCCTGTCACTGTACAGACTCCTCTGACTGTTGATGACACTGTGAGCTAGCCTTCCTGTTTAAAAAATAAATCCTGTTTCTCCCGTCAGGGCCATAAATATTTAATATCTGCCACCCTTCTCACACTGGTGGACTGCAGTGATGTACTATTCATGAACACCACCGATCAGTACCTCAAAAAAACTGGATGCTGTTTATCACCGCGCTCTCCGTTTCATCGCCGAATGTAGATATCTTAGTCGCCATTGTACCCTGTATGTCACAGCTCTGTATGTCTGCAGGCCGACACACTGGATGACATTCATTTATAAATGTATAATGGGTCTACTTCCCGTCAGAGTCAGTGTGGCTTATATTCTCCAAAGTTCTCTACTGATGATGTTATAGAGAGTGAGAACAGAGCTCGGGAAAAGAGCTTTAAAATTTTCGGCACCATCTTCCTGAAATAACTTCCAAAAGGGTTTAACTCTGCCTGAACTAATCACCCTCGGAGAACTGAAATCAGCAGAGAGAGAGAGAAATTCTCTTGGAATCTGCAGTCGTGTTCACTGAGTTTTAAAATTGTGGCCTGTACGTTGAAATTGTTGGCTGTTTTTGGACGGTCTGACTTTTTATGTTGAAACTGTAGCATGACAGCTGCATCGTACTTATGGTGTCATGCAGCTGCCTTTTGGCCAGGTCTCTGTTGTAAAAGAATTATTTTAAGAATAACCTTTATCTGGTTAAATAAAGATTGTTGATTGATTGATTGAATCACTAATCGTTCAATCATTGAATGGTGTTTCATGGCCATTCAATGAAACCAGCAAGTAGCAAACTAGCAAAGACTAATCATTCAAAACCAGCAAGTAGCAAACTAGCAAAGAGAGACTCCTGAATGAAAAAAACCTTGAAAACCCTTACATATATACACTTAGTTCCACAGATGTTTATACACACACAACGAACAATGACATTCATCTGTATAGATTTTTTTCCCCCAAAAAATATTCTTACAATGACAAACTACGGTATTTTCCAGAATATAAGTTACTCTGGAGTATAAGTCGCACCAGACAAAAAAATGCATTATGAAGAAAAAAAACCAAAACATATATAAGTCGATCCAGAGTATACGACACATCAGTGCCCTCTAGCGGCTGTCCGTGTAAAAATAACAAACCTGTAAACTTTCAGCGGCACAGGAGTAGCAGATGTTAGTACACTAGCTTAGAGTGCCCTCTGGTGGCTGTCAGTGTGAAAATAACAAACACGTGTAATTATATATTTTTAATATATATATGTCCCACCTGAGTATAAGTCATATGTACCACCTGAGTATAAGTTGCATACCCAGTCAAAGGATGAAAAAAAAGTGACTTATAGTCCAGGACATACGGTAGTACTTTCTTGTTTTCTCTCTATCTACTTAATCTATCTACTCTCTACTCTAGCTACCATAAGTCCATCATTATCTGTCCGTAGACCAGTCAATTCCTAATGTGCCACATCACAGTTCTTGTTGGTGTGGTTGAAGCTTGAGATGGACACAGTGCAAATTGTAAAGACCCTATTTACCCTCACACGTCACAGAGTGACTGGAAATCACACACTCACTCAGAGAGTGCTGTCTTTGCAGGACGGTGGAACGCTTGAGTTAAGTCACCCCTTCTAGGCCAAGTAGATGAAGAAAAAGACACAGGGAGATTTAGATGTTAGTACCTTAGTTTGCAATGTTACATTCAGGGACCTGTCCTCCATATGGAAGCAGGGGACAAGTACTCATAATTTAAGTCATTAGCTTGTAAGGTGACCTGGCCCAATCTGGGCATGCTTGTGGATAGTTGCTCAGTAAACTGAAACAGGGTGAGAGAGAGAGAGAGAGAGTGACAGTAACTCACAGTTACATTTTTAACCTATGGATAATTTAAAGCTCTCCATTAACCTCACCTGGTTCAGTGCCATGCAGAGACATTCAAAAAAAAATTCCGGTGATAAAAATGACCAAAGACATGGGCAATATAATATACAACTAGCAACCTTAATTGTTGCGTCCTAGCTTATTTATTCCAAATGGAAGTACTGTAAATGCATGAGTTTCATTAGCCAATTAAATGGAACAATTCATTTTTTGCAAATACTTATACTCATATAGTCAAATACTTATACTCTTATACTCTTACATACTCTATACACATATTCTGTTGTGGAAAACCCAAAATCAGAATTTATTATTATCTTCAGAAATTATACACATTGGAACTGTAAGCAATTACTGCATGTGCAGTAACTATATATTTGTAACTGTCCTCGACAGCGCAGGGGTAATTTTCTTACTAATGATGAAGTACTTTTGGAATACAGATAATTATGCCA
>NC_024308.1:16267296-16287794 GCF_000523025.1 Cynoglossus semilaevis
AATGTACAGCTTATTTAAATTCCCATCAGGTTGACATAGCACTCACTTTTTTTTTTTCATTTGTTGTCAATGCTGCTATTCCTTATTTCAAATCCCTGATGTAATTCAGCCAATAGCACATGGAGGTTCAAATAAGATGGGGGTGTTTTTAATTTGCATATCAAATTTAAATAAAAATGTACATACAATTTCACAGTCACCTGACCTTGAATGTAATTACTATATATTTTTTTTATGTTAAAGTTGAACTTTTTCGCACTAGCTGCTCTTAGGTAGATATGAATTTCATATTAAATTTGAATATTAAATCTTGACTCAAGATCACCAACCTTTTATTCAGTAAATCCCTAAAAAAAAGATGGGATATACATATTCCCCATAAATCAGTTTAATTCTTCATAATGCTAATGCAATAAAAAAAAAAAAATCTTCTGCTGAGTCACATTAAAGCCAGCGTAAAGCTCTTCAGTGAGAAATCGGAAATCCTTTCCCCTATAAGTAGGGTCGCGAACCCCAGCTTTAAACCGAGCCGTTCGCTGTCACGTCGTGTTTCACAGAGTTGTGTGTGAGCAGTGCCAAACTGACAAATCTCACTGAAAAGAGACAAGCGGCTTGCCTCAAAACACATTTAGTCCGTCTCATTGGCCTGTAAGCTCGCTGTGTAGGACTAAAAACTAAAAATAGTTTTATTTATAAAAGAGAGAGAGGAAATTCCCCCGCACAAGATAGTTCCTTAATAATTTTCCTTATTATTTTATTTATTCTCAAGCCTAAAATTATTTGTAAAAATAGAGTACGCAATTTCCTCTTAAATGATCCACAGAAGGTATTAAATTGAATCCCCTCAGGCGTTTTAGTGTCACAGAAGGAATCTGCATTTATCAGCGAGGACTGTACCTTCCCTCCATGTTTTGTTTTTTTTTTGTAGCAAGAGTGACGCAGAGACATTGAAAGAGTAAGTTAGTAAGTACTTATCACGTTATTAGCAGGGCTAGCTTAGCCTAGCTCAGCCTGATCTAGCTTAGCCTAGCTCAGCCAGACCTAGTTTAGACTGGTTACAGTGGCAATGCTGATCTGTTAAATGACAGAACCTCACTTTTTGCTCAGATTGAAATATAAAAAAAACCTGACAAACACAGGGCTCTTGTCCGTTTTTGCTCTACCTTTTTAATACGAATGGCTATATACTAACTAACTTGTGTCATGTCCTGATGCTACTGATACTGTTACTGTATCTCCCGATACCGATATCAATCCAGTACCTTCTTTTCTCACCCGTGCGTGCCTCGGGCTAGCGTTGCTGAAGCAGTAGCGTCCCTGGTACGGCATATTGCGAAAAGTTAAACTGAAGATTTCGGCGTAGGTATCAGATCCAACAAACTACAATTGATTTTTTTTTTTGTTCAATTCCTGAAATGTATTCAATGTCTGACCGATACCGATCCTCAAATGTGTTCAACAGTGTTTATGCCGAATAAAATGGCCATGTATTTCACTAACAGTCCACAACAGAACACGAATCTACTGAAATATAAGGCCAAAAAGCCTAAAACAAATTCAAAGTACTAATCAGAATCATCCTGTTTCCGGACCGATACCGAACAGAACACAAATCTACTGAAATATAAGGCCAAAAGGCCTAAAACAAATTCTAAGTACTAATCAGAATCATCCTGTTTCCCAGCGAAAGAGATTCTTTTGATAAGTGAGAAGATTAAAAGTTAGTGACTCCAGATGATGGAAACAAAATTGATGCTCGAATTGAAGGTTTCAAATGGTAAAGTCCTTGATCTCAAAATATGTTATTTTGCCAGGAGGATTGGTTGGCACAGGTTTACAACCACCGGATTGGGATTCTAATCATGTTTGTCACACTGAAAGCTTTGTTGGCCCCATCACAGTTTCTCTCATCTGAGTGTTTCTGTAGTGCAGCAGACTACAATTTTACCTTGGAGATTTGATCCTGTGTTTATAGTTTACAGCCTATGGGGATTTTTTCTTTTTTTCTTTTTTTTTTTTTCCAAGGTCAGTAGTAGATTACCTATTTGGCTCATTGAGCTGTGCGCTCTCTTAGATGCCCTATTTTAATGTACATTGGTGATTGATTAGGCTGCTGTGTTTCAATGCCACTGTGGACCCCAGTGATGCATAAAGAGAGCAATCTGTATGTATGGATAGTTTGTGCTGAATGTGCGATCAATGCAGACTCTCCTTGCAATAATTACCTGATCCAGAAGAGGGGATGGGGAAGCCTGAGGGGAGAGTGTGTGTATTATCCCCACTATCCCCACTGGTGTTTTGACTCATGAAATTGATGCAGTGTGTTAAAGTGGCTGAAACTGCTCTTCATCAGTCTGCAGTCAGTGCTGATGGTGTAGTGGGGGGGGGGGAGAAAGTGAGAGTGGAGACGCGTCCACAGACTGAAACGAACAGTTGCACAGATGACACAGAGGGAGCCGTGATTTCCTGGGGAGAACTCAATCATCACATGATCAGTTGTGTGTGTGTGTGTGTTTTTTGTCATACAAGTGCTCGAGTTTGTAACTGTCATGCTCTTCTACGTAACGTTCATACACAGTTAATTAGAGACAAAGAAACATGGCTTGTCAGTGTCAGAAGAATCAACGGCTGTCTGGTTCTGAAGAAGGTGTCAGGATGCAGGATGGTAACTGTTTAAAATTCTGTCACAAAGTGTCAGTTTAATTCTTCGTTTAAAAAAAGAAAAATGATTTAATTGATTAGATTTGCACCCTTTTTTTTTTTCTTTCTTCGTCTCACCTGACGTTCCAACGTCCAATGTATAGCAGTGGTCGACAATCTTTTTTTATACCTACGACCGGTCAGTTGGTATTAGCCCTCACAATGGACCTGTAATACCGCGCCATCATTGAAGGCTCATTATATTTTCAAAATAAAACATCTTTTAGACTTTATTCTCATAGGTTCCGAGTCTGAATGACCTGTTGTTTTGAAACATTGACAGATTATTTTGTAATGATATCGGGATATGACTGATGTCTTTTTGAATGAAAATTATTAGTAAAACTGAAGTACATTTTTCGCTGTGTCCTGTACCAAATGACTAATTCCTGGACTGAGGGTTGGGGACCCCTGATGTATAGTAAACCATAGAGAAAGAGTACTATACCAGTTGTCCCCAACGACTGGTTGCCTGGTATTGGCTGTTACTGCTGAATATCACCGCGCCGATTGTTAGAGGATCCTTTAATTTAAAAAAAACAACGATCTTTTAGACTTTATTCCAGGGGTGTCGAACTCATTTTGGTTCAAGGGCCTAGTTTAATGTCAAGTGGGCCCGACCGGTGCCATCATAACATAATTATCTATAAATAACAAAAAGTCCATCTTTGTCCGTTTCATGCAAAAAAAAAACGTACATAAGATAAAACTTTTTCTGATAATAAAATGTTAAAATGTAATTATGGATTTTTTTCATTTTTGAAATTCATCAAACTGTTTCATGCAAAAAAAGTACATAAAATTAGATAAAACTTTTTCTGATAATAAATTGTTAAAATGTAATTATGGATTTTTTTTTCATTTTTGAAATTCATCAAACGGGCCGGATTGAAGTTTCCAAGGACCTGTTAGTATCGGGATCTGGATGACATATTATTTTGAAATATTGCCAGATTATTTTTCTAAAGGGATATTACTTGATTCTATTTGAATGAAGTCAATTAGTGAAAATGAAGTACATTTTTCATTGTATCCCACTGTGGCCCGGTATCAAATGACCTACGGACCTGTACCAGCCCGCTGACGTGGGTTTGGAAACCCAAAATGTGTCTTTGCTTACACATTTTGAAAAATATACGAAGCTGCATTCTATAAAAAAGAAAAAAAGATTACAATTATGTTCAATTCAAAATGTAAAATTATGCATTATGAAAAATGTTCATTATGTCAATTTCTTTAAAAAAAAGAAAAAAGATTACAATTATGTTTAATTCAAAATGTAAAATTATGCATTATGTTAATGAAAAAAGCATTTGATTAAAGGCGATTAAATCCTCATTAAAAAGACAGCATTAAGGCGATTAAATCCTCATTAAAAAGACAGCAGCGAACAACAAAAAAATAAACACAACTGCTGACTTAGTTTCAAATGAATGGCTCGTTCCATATTGAATATAAATGTAAATAAGTAAAAAAAACAAACAAAACCAAATGTGTAAAATAAAAGCTATGAGTCGTTCAGAGAAGGTATGACAACGACAAGACGAAACCTCAGCAACTGTATCACACACACAGTCACAGTCACAGTCACACATAAGCGCACACACACACACACACACACAGTTAACACACTGACAGCTTGGGTCAAACAGGTCAGTGTCAAAGCCCTCTTGTCACAGGGCGCTTTAGAAATGACACCTGATTTCTGTGTTGTCTCTGTCTCGCTCTCCCTCACTGTGTTTGTGTTGGTAATTGGTTGACTCTCTGTGTGTATGTGCGTATGTGTGTGTGTGTGTGTGTGTGTTTCCCTACATATCCACTATAGTTGCGGGACCGCTGGTCCTGTGGGGACATTTTGTAGGTTCCCACTAAGTAAGTTCTTAATGTTTATTGTCCAAATCAGGATTTTTGTTTAGTTAGCTTGAGTTTTCGATCTAAATTACATTTTGGCCAAGGATGGAGCATTTGTTTCATCAGTTAAAGCTTAGGGCGCATGTGTCAAACTCAAAGCTCAGGGGCCAAATGTGGCCCACGGGAGCTTAAAAAAGCATTTAGTAAAGTCCATGCAGCAGAGTTTCTTGGAGTTCCAGAGAGTTCCCCATGGAATTAAACGTTTTGATTACACAGCAATGAACAATATTTGTAGCAGATTTGTAGCAGATTTTTTTGAAATAAAGAAAGTACATGGGTATGACTGGATTTTCTTTGAATGAAATAAATTAGTAAAAATTAAGCACATATTTTTTCACTTGTGTCCCACTGCGGCCTGGTACCAAATGACCTATGGACTGGTACTGGTCTGCGGACCGGGGGTTGGGAAACCCCTGATCTATACAGTCTTCCATTTACAACCGTCCCTTTAAGGTGAAAATGAAAATGAGTTTGGTCTAGGGAATGGAGTTTGTGTTTTATTTTCCATATAGCTGTTTCTACTCCTAATTTCCACTCAAAATTACTTTACTTTAAATTAACATTTTGTTTAAAAAAAAAACCCATATTATTTCTTATTGATTTCTTTATGAAAAAAAATCATATTTTTTTTTCATAATTTATGAAAATTATTTTTTCTTTGTATTTCTTGCTTAATTTGTCAAGACACTAAGTCCAGTTCACGCTAGCCTCATACAGAACCCCTTGCTTTCACACTGTGTGACCAGTGTGAATAAATGTACGGGTCTTCAGGGGTGTGTGTTTAAGCATGTCTTCCCCATATTTTGGCGTGACGACACACTGTGTACTGGTGAGCGAGTGCGTGTGAGTAAGAGAGACAGAAAAACAAATAGCGAGAGAGAGAGAAGTTGCTAACTTATTTTTTTCCCCGCTGCTGCCACGTTTTCTTTCTTGTACTGCATGTAGCTGTGTAGCACGTGTGTGCATCTTTTCGTGTGCATATAACCATATATATGTGCTTGCGTGTGTGTGACATCCTGCGTCACCGTGTCTTTGTCCATGTCTGGCTATTTGTTTACTAAATGTGTGTTAACGTGGCTGTTTGTTCAGTGTAGTATTAATATATCCTGGATGACCGTTAAACACTGACCGATGCTGCCATAGATTTTTTTTTTTTCCTCTCCAACTGCTCCCGAGTTTGGCTAATAAAACGCAGCGTTTCTGTGATCACTGAAGAAAAAAGAAAAAAAAAACAACCCATATATATATTGATTTGTATAGCTTACATTTCCAGTGAAATTGAGGCACATGGTTTTATTTTTGCAAGCATGCACAATTTTTCTAAGGAGTGATGGGAGCTACTATATATTGTGCAAGGAACCTAGCCTCACTTCAGGGAACATCCAGTAAATTTCAGGTGTGAAAAGGTAGTCCGCTGCTTCTCTTGCCAAATAATCCTGGCTGCAACAAAGTGAAAAAAAATCATGTAGAAAGGTTTAGAGAGAAAAAAAGTGATGATAAATTAATTTAATAAATAATCATACATCATAAATTGTGTTTTGAGATATGTATACAGCAAAAAAAAAAAAAAAATACAGTACGAATGGATGGGCCCGACAAACACCGAGATAACACAAGGGGGCGGTGTTAGGGTTTTTAAATGTTTTTCCTAATCTGCTTTGAAACCTGCTGTTTCTTTTTCAGCGTCTTCTACTCCGATCATTGTTAACACAATGTCTATAAGTGAATTCTTTTTTTCTAAACCGCTGTGTCAAAACATTTTTGTGTGATTTTATGCTAACAAGTTACATCTTCTTCTTTTTTTTTCAAATAATCACTTTTTCCAAGTTTTTATTTTTGTCTTTTCTTGCTCTTAAAATCGCAAAACATGTGCAGTATCTTCCCTACTGTAAACGTGTGATATGGACATTGTGGTAATGTTTCCCAGTTTTCTTTGTCAGTGTGAACATTTTTGCATAAAAAAAAAAAAAACGGGGATGGAAACAATGATTTACTGACATTTCTCTGAATCTTTTGAGAACATCTTTTGAAGTTTGTGTGTTTTTTTCATCATCTTGTTTTCCTTCTTGGTCCCATAGGTCCCCTTACAAAGAAACACACTGATGATTTAGGTGATAGTGACCGCACGGACGACGAAGGTATTTTTTTCCCCTGATGCCAAACTGATTTGCATGACGAGGGAAACCAAACGTACCCTTTTCCCTTCAATTTTTTTCCCTTCTTTGATTTTCTTACATTTCTTGTCCTTTTTGAAAGTGATGGGCATTTTCTTTTTGCTCTTTCTTCTCATAAAGTCCTTTTTGGCTGGGTGTGTTTTGTCCTTTTTCAGCTTGATGTCTGAAGTTTATATGTTCCCCACAGTCTTTGGTATTAATTCTGTAATACTGTAGACTTTGTGCTTGGATTTGCTGTTTCTTTTCCCTTTTTCTTTTTTTTTTTCTTTGTTGCATCCCACCAACAGATCAAGTAACTATTAACCCCTCAGTCAACTCTAAACACATTTTTTGCATGTCAATTTCCTTTGATTCTTCTTTAGAAATAGAGATTAAACCCAAATTCCAAACTCTTGTTATCTGGCTTAAACATACACTAACAGTCTTGTTTAGGTGCGGGGCATCAAACCAGAACCTCTTTTTTTTTTTTTTGCTTTTTGCTTCAGACACAATAACAATTCTGCATACATTTTGTACTATCCATGTTTACTACGGCAACAAAATACCCTTTAAAATCAGCGCTTTATGATTGTATTAAATATTAGTGAAAAACCTTGACAGACTTTACTATAACAAAAGAGCCAGCTTGCGGTTAGGGCTGATTTCAAGTAACTACACTGTGATCATATTTTGTACTCAGTGTTATTGGTTTAAATGTGTGTTTTCTGTGCAGAGGTTGTCGATGCATATCTGTGTAACAGTTCTCAATTACATGAGTTTTAAAAAAAATCTAAAGACCGCTCACATGCCCATAATCATCCCCTTTAATAATTTGATCATTTAAAGTCTTCAGACGGAAACGTAAAAGTCTACAGAAAATTCAGGGCGTGGGAGTTTGGGGTGGGGGGTTGACAGGAAGTCTCTGTAAGGCAGTGGATTTGTGTGTCCGTATTACTGTAGCTGCCAGTTATCTAAACATCATCAGTAAAGTTTAGGTCATTTGAGTTTATTGAGCCTAATTTGGTTTAGGGATCGCCAACAAATTATACTAGCCTAGGCGTGGGCAGACTTTTCGACTCGTGGGCCACAATTGTCCTAGAATTGAACCGATCAAGAGCAGATAGATGGAGCGTTTGTGTGAACGAAGAAAGATGAAATGAGATAAAAGATGATAAAAGTGCATTAAGGCTAAAATACTTGTATTTTTTTCTATGCCATCTATTGGGGAAATGATGAAATGAGATAAACGATGATAAAAGTGCAATAAGGCTAAAACACATTTTTTTCTATGCCAACTATTGGGGAAATGTTGGTATTGAAGGTAAAAGACAGAAGTATAATGACAATAAAAATAAATTATATAATTTAGAAAGATTTGGCAGGCCGGATTTAAAAGCTGAATGGGCCGCATCCAGCCCCTGGGCCTTAGTTTGCCCATGTCTGTACTAGCCCTACAAGAAAAGTGCAGCTTTTTGCCACAGTTATTTTAGAATTTACAATGTACCGTATTTTCCGGACTATAAGTCGCAAGAGCCAAAAAAAAAAATCATATTGAAGAAGAGAAGAACATATATAAGTCGCTGCGTAGTACCAGCCAGCTAGAGTGCCCTCTAGCGGCTGTCAGTGTTAAAATAACAAACGTGAAATGTTCTATTTCAATATATAAGTCGCACATGAGTCGCAAACCCAGCCAAAGGATGAGAAAAGTGCGACTTAAAGTTTGGACAGTACGGTGGTCTTTTTCTCTTAGATGTTCATATCCGAAGATATAGATTTTAGTTCATCAAAAAAAAAAAAAAAAAAGCCTAATAAATGTGTCATACTTTAGTAAACAGAGGTACACCTGCAGTGTCGCTTCAATATGCCAGGCATATTACCTGCAAAAAAAACTCATAATGTAAAAACGAATTGACAACAATTTCTTTTTCTTTTTTTTTTTTTTTTACATAATTGGCAATTAGGAAAAAAAAGCAATCTGAACACTCATATAGACTCTGGCCCTACTGAAGAATGTCAGGGCCTGTGTGAGATAGAATAACATATCACATTTTAATCTAATTGCATTTGAATATATTGAAGGGTAACCCGTTTACAAAAACAATGCATTGACGTCGGTTCGGAAGACCTCTTCTCATAGGGGAATTGTAAATAAGAAAATATTGCACTTGAAACCAGACTCTTGTCTTGGATCCAGTAAGAGTACCACTGCGTAAAACCGGTACTCTATTGCCTGAGACATATTGTTGTTGTTTCATTGGGCATGTGGTCAAAGGAATTCAATCAACATTAAAGGACTGATGTAGCAGTACGTGTTATAAACATTTAAATGAGGCTATTAAAAGCAATGCTGCTAGTCCAAAAGCCATTATTATCACCAACAAAAGAAAATGTCTTAGCTTCTATTACCAAAAAAAAAAAAAAAAATCTAAGCTGTATCTCTTCATGTTCACTCAGGTGATAATAACGTGATAAGATAACACATTTTGATATATAATCATATAAAAATAAGGCACCATAAAGCCTAATTTCTGATCCTTTTACTTAACTTGAATGGGCATTTTCATCCCAAACATCATAGCCCACATTATCCCATCCACTAGGGGGCATACCTCCATTTCTCCTATGCTGCCTTCGAACTCGAAACCTATACCTAACTAAACTTCCTCTCAAATGTATTTGCGCGTTCTCTGATTGTTGCAGACGTAGTTGCGCTCCTTCTGTCGTTGTTCTGTAGTCGTCCCATTCTGGTAGCATAGGAGTTACACACCTTCAACCATGTCCCGCTGTACTGCTCGGTTTCCAAGCAGTACGCCATATATATCTATATATGCATATGTATATGTGTATATATATGTGAAAATATGTGTTCTGTCAGGCGGCTTTACCAGACGTTTGCACTGACGTCAGCAAGCAGAAAGCGTTGACACACATTGATTTAATCAACAAGCTGTGAAAATAACCTTCCAATAACCCCGAGACTCTGAATCGGCCTGAATCGGTACAACTGGTTGCTAACTGTAAACAAAAGACAAAACAATTCTATCACATGAATGAACATGTTAGTCAGCATGTCTGGCGTTGCATTAATTCATGATTTGACCTGTTAAACCATCCATCCATCCATCCATCCATCCATTTTCATCCGCTTATCCGTTACCGGGTCGCGGGGGCAGCAGTCACCACCCAAATCACACTGCACCGTACCAACCTCCCTGAATCTTCCTGCGGGTGGTGAGTCCACTGGAAGGTACCAATCGTCCTAACCGGGATTCGAACTTGCCCAGGAGGTGAACCCTGGGGTTCCATACCAATGACAGAGACATTGCCTCTGGGCCAAAGCGCCACACCTGTTAAACCAAGCAGATTATTTTGTCTTTAGTTTTTGAATAATAATAATAATTTTAGCTCGCAACCCTTTGGTCCTAGTCATTAAAAAAAATGTTGAGAAATAAATACTGTTCTCCTAATTTTCTAATTCGTCGATGTAAATTTACTACATCATGCCCATTGATTGCCTTTGAATATATATACACTATATTACCAAAAGTATTCGCTCACCCATTCAAATGATCAGAATCAGGTGTCCTAATCCCTTGGCCTGGCCACAGGTGTATAAAATCAAGCACTCAGGCATGCAGACTGTGAGACAAGACATTTGTGAAAGAATGGGCCGCTCTCAGGAGCTCGGTGAATTCCAGCGTGGAACTGTCATGGGATGCCACCTGTGCAACAAATCCAGTCGTGAAATGTCCTCGCTCCTAAATATTCCGCAGTCAACTGTCAGCTCTATTGTAACAAAATGGAAGCGTTTGGGAACAACAGCAACTCGGACACGTAAAGTGACGGAGAGGGGTCAGCGGATGCTGAAGCGCGTGGTGCAAAGAGGTCGCCGACTTTCTGCACTTCACGTGACCTTCAGATCAGCCCAAGTACAGTACGCAGAGAGCTTCATGGAATGGGTCCCCAGGGCCGAGCAGCTGCAGCAGCCAAGCCATGCATCACCAAGTGCAATGCAAAGCGTCGGACGCAATGGTGTAAAGCACGCCGCCACTGGCCTCTAGAGGAGTGGAGACGCGTTCTCTGGAGTGATGAATCGCGCTTTTCCATCTGGCAATCTGATGGACGACTCTGGGTTTGGAGGTTGCCAGGACAACGGTACATTTCAGACTGCATTGTGCCGACTGTGAAATTTGGTGGAGGAGGAATTCTGGTGTGGGGTTGTTTTTCAGGAGCTGGGCTTGGCCCCTTAGTTCCAGTGAAAGGAACTTTGAATGCTTCAGGAGACCAAAACATTTTGGACAATTCCATGCTGCCAACCTTGTGGGAACAGTTTGGAGCGGGCCCCCTTCCTCTTCCAACATGACTGTGCACCAGTGCACAAAGCAAGGTCCATAAAGACATGGATGACAGAGTCTGGTGTGGATGAACTTGACTGGCCTGCACAGAGTCCTGACCTGAACCCCATAGAACACCTTTGGGATGAATTAGAGTGGAGACTGAGAGCCAGGCCTTCTCCACCAACATCAGTGTGTGACCTCACCAATGCGCTTTTGGAAGAATGGTCAAAAATTCCTATAAACACTCTCCTCAACCTTGTGGACAGTCTTCCCAGAAGAGTTGAAGCTGTAATAGCTGCAAAAGGTGGACCGACATCATATTGAACTCTGGGTTAGGAATGGGATGGCACTTCAGTTCATAGTAGGAGTCAAGGCAGGTGAGCCAATACTTTTGGTAATATAGTGTATATATTTGAAATATATTAAAGAATTTATTGAATATATAGAATATGTATAGAATATCTTGAATACATATCTTTAGTTTTTTATTGATCCATTTTGGTTCGCAACCCTTTGGTCCTAGTCCTTTGTAGATGTAAATTTACACATTAATAAAATTTCTACATTATGCCCATTGATTTCCTTTGAATATATATATATGTATATATACATATATAACTGTAGGGACATAAACCAACCAGTTCCATTATTGTTTCCCATTACTCCACAAGCAGAATCTTGACTTTGCAGACTCTTTGCGCTGCTTCCTGTTGCTGATAGCTGAGAGCAGAATTAGAAAAAAAAAGCAGAAAAACACTGCTTGTCTCTTCTGCAGGTTAGCAGAGAGAGAGAGAGGATGCTAAAGTTGTTGCAACAGCTCAGGGGCATCTTTCGGAGCTTGCTCACAGAACTCCAGAGCACCAGACTCGCATTGATCAAAACCTCATCCTGGAGAAGCAATAATCTACTCAATGTTGGCAGAAAAACCCATCCTCTCATCCACACTTATCCCTGGGTGATTGCATCTCATTTTAGTTATACTCAAAGGAAGCTTTCATCTATGCTCACTGTGTAAAAAAAAAAAAAAAAAACTCTAGTCTTTTTATTTTTTTTCCCCATGAAACTGTAATCACATTAAACAGCGGCAGAAAAGCAGCATGTCTGTGCCACAAATACTCAAGTAAACGTTTAACGCTCCAGAAATCGCTTCAAATACACTATTACCTTATGGCACTTTGCATGAAAGTGACAGGAAGAGGAAAAACCTGCAATGTTTTAAATGTGGATTAATTGACAAGTCGGGGGAAGTGGAGATAGAGACTGGGGCTTGGCAAGTGTTCTTGGCTCAGGGTCTCACAGCAAGAATAGGGAGCAGGAAACCACAGCGGGAGAAAAACTTGGATCGGCGGACGATTACTGTAAATCTTTAGGCTACAGTGTACACCAGAATTGTTTTGAGTCTTAAATTTCATTAGGGCATTAAGGAAATCAAATTAAAAACATTCCTAAAACATAATATTTTCATAGAATTCAATTAATTATAAATATTGTCGTATTTGTTTTAAAACTCAACAAACACTGAACACCTTGTGACCGAATGTTTTATAATTAATTTCTAAGATGATATAAACAGTCACTTTTCTTAAGAACAAAAATGAGCATGGTCACAGCTGGATCACATTCTCTTAACTAATAAAATGTTTTCTTCATTAAATTGTTATTTCCTCCCCGAAGCTGAGTACCGTAGCTTTTAGTGTTGGTAGAATTAGAAAAAAAAGAAAGAAAAAAAGATAGTTACAGCATAAGAAAAGAAGAGAAGAGAAGAAAAATCATTTCTTTCCGTGCACCATGTTGTTTCCCGCCAAAATCGACTGTAATAAACAAATGTTTACATAATCAATTCATTCAAGTTTAAAAGGATAGATTTGTATTTTCAAGTGTGATTGCTTCAACTATTTGTTTTAAAGTTAAGCTATTGGTATAGCTTAGTGGTCAAGGTACAAATTAACGTTAACATTTAATTAACATTACGGACAGCAAATCAAAGGTCGGCATCTGCTAACAAATTACACCACCATAGCTTAGCGGTGAGGGAACAAATTAACGTTAACACTTAACGGCAAATCAAACGTCGGCATCTGCTAACAAATTACACCACTGTTGGAGTATGTCATTCTTAATGTTTTTTTTTTTTTAAAAGTAAAATTTTTAAGTTAAATTATTGATGGGCGATACCATCGTTTTAATCAATACCATTCCAATTACATTAATAATTTAATATTAAATTGATTTATTACCTTGGGTGATTTTTTTCACCCAATAAAACACATGACAAATACTGGCCAATTAAGAATTTGAATGTGTATTTATGTTAATATATTAGTCAGAACAAATTACCTTACTTTATTTTTCTGCAATGTAACCCTAAATAGTTTAATTGCTACCATTAACATGTGTTACCACAAATGGTGGATCAGTTCAATTGTATGTTACTGAGAAGAATCGATACTCAGTAGACTCCCGCGCGAGTATTGTCGATCCCACTGAATCGATCCTGCCATCGCCACTTTATACGCAACTCAGAAAAAGATAAATGACATCAGTAAATTGATTAATTAGATTCAATTCTGCCAATGCATACTCAATCCTGTAAAATAATGAAAATATAATATATAAATATCGGGATAACGAGGGTAAGAATCGTTATCGTTTTTTTTCCCTTCGATAATTAAAACCCGATAACGCAATGTCTGGGTGTTGGCCCAGACGATGTGACCTAAAAATAGTTTTGAAGTATCATTAGTATTGTGCACAGTGTTGTCATTGTGACACAGCCCACCACTGCAGACAGTGAAATGTGTCCTCTGCCTTTAACCTACACAGCTCCATATATTAATTGAAAAACAGTTGATAACGGAATCAAAACGATATCAGCATATCCGATATCGGCCCATATATTAATAACAGTTGATAACGGAATCGAAACGATATCAGCATATCCGATATCGGCAAAAAGTTAATATCGCACGTCCCTAAATAAATGTCCTCATTGTAGAAAATGATCCTCCATCGTAGCATTCATATAGGGGAATGTATGGTATCATATTGTTATCAGAGTAAACCCAGTCCTGAGGTAAATAAAGAAGAGCTAAATCTGTCTTTTCAGTTCAGTCGATCGGTAAATAAGTCTGGCTCTACTTATAGCTAAGTCTGCTGGAGTTAACATTTATTTGTTAGGTATTTCACACTTCTTTTATTAACCTTATTGCAAAGACATTATTTTTTGTTATTAATTGCAGAATCAGGTAGTTCGACTATCGTGCCGTCACTTGATGATCTCCACATATCACATTAAATAATAATAAAAAAAAGTAACAATCCAAGTGCTATACCTATTTGCAATGATTTTGCCTAAATATGGTACGGCACATTAGAATGCGGTGTTTTGCATGTTGACAGCCAATCAGCTCAAGGATAATTAAAATTCACTGCATCACACATCAAATTCCATTAGGACAAATATGAGGTTTCAAATTGGTCAATAAATGACAAAAATCCACTTTGTACAAACATGTCATGAACTTTGGGTTGAAGAGTGAACGGTTTGATGCCCCCCCCCAAAAAAAATAACAAGGAAGCCAGTGTGTCAAGAACATTCCGAATCAAATGCAATTAAAGAGGGAGGCTAAACCCACTCTAAGTGTTGAAATTGCATTTCTCCCTGTCACCTTCAATCTGCCATCTAATCAGTCCTTCTGCCTTCTCCACCTCGTCCTCCTCCTCTCTTTCCTTCTTTAGACATTAGGGAGAGCGGAAGCCCAAAGCCGGTGATGGTTTTCATCCATGGAGGCTCTTACATGGAAGGAACTGGAAATATGTTTGACGGCAGCATCCTGGCCAGCTATGGGAACGTGATTGTTATCACTGTGAACTACCGACTCGGCGTCCTCGGTAAGTAAAACCCGCCTTTCGAGTTTGAAAACAAAAGTCACTGCTGGTCTTTACGTCTGGCTGCTTGTTGATGACTCCAATGTTTCTGTCTTTAGCTGCCATGCTAAAATCTGTTGTGTTGATATGGTTCACCGGTAGGCTGCGCCGGTTGATGAGAGATTATTGCAATGTGTCGTTGTTGAGCAATACTTTAACTTTTAACACACGTTTTAACTGCAACTGTTTTATCAGCTCTATTGCGAGTTTACACGACGTGTGCGAGACTTTTATTGAAACTCCTGCTACTGTTATTTTATTTATTTATTTAGTTATCGGTCGCCTGTTAAGTTTCTCTTCTTCTGCCGTATGGGAGCCTTCAATTTCTACACTGTGTATTTTTAATTTTCGCCTCTTCTTCTCTGTGGTCTATTTTCTTACTCTGGCGTCTGTTTGGATACACCTGCCTTCCCCAGAGCTCAGGTATTTCTGGTAGGCCTTGAAACCCAACGTTTTCATCTTGAGTACTGTATCATAACAGTGGGTGGATTGACCCAAATGTTGATAGTATCGATACAAACTCGGTATCGGTATCGGATCGATACTAGCCTGGAGAGATCGATTCTTTACTGTAAGTTCCGCTTTTGTTTGCAGTGCTGTGGTTTCGGTCGCTGGACTCGCCGCTCCTGTGTCAGCGCAGAGCAGGCAATCTTTGCTCTTCCTCCCCCCTCTTGTGTTTAGATGTTGAGTCGTCACGTGACATAGACGCGCAAAGCAAACAAACGAGCAAGTTGCCGATTCAGGTTCATCAGCACACACTCAGTGAAAATACAACAGAAGAATGGCAGAGAGAGGAAGAGGAGCGCCGTGTGGCTGTGTTTTCAAGTTGAAAACGAGAGATAAGCGAAATGTAGGATTTATAAAATGCTAGTCAGGTATAGTGGAAGCACAACCAATTTATGTAAATATATAAAAACAGCATCCAAAAGAAAACATGGAGCTACAAAAAACATGAACATGAATTAAAAAGTCATGGTCATCAACATTGGTTTTATTTTATTAAAAAAAAAAATCGTAGCAACAATAAAATAAAAACAGAATTCACAAATCAAACAACATCGCCCCTTTAAACCGCTTGCACTTCCAAATGAAGGGCCAGTAAATGAATAAATGGAGGCCACATAAATACCTACAATGTCACTATCCGTCCCTTTCATTCAGATAACCGAGTGTTGGATTGACCACATACCCATCTGGACTCTGCTGCACCTGTTTGCTTACAGATGCTGCTTTGCTGACGGAGCCTTTCGCACCGGCGCCAGGCATTTTTCTCCTTACTTTAGTGTCGGGGTGTGTTAGAGTGAGTGCTGTGGAAGAAGCCGTTAGTGTCTTTAAATATGCAGAGTTGCTGACACAAAGCCGTATTTATTGTTTAAGGTCCTTGGATACAATGGATTCGGCCGTGGGGCATTATATACCAGGCTATTGGCAGTGTCAGTGTGTGCTTTAGTATGTGTGTGTGTGTTTAACGTTAAGGAGTTCCCCTTAGTACTGTATGCACAGGATGCAGCGTTTACGAAACACACGGCGAATAATGCAGTCCCAGTGTCATTGTTAAGCGTGTTATTACGTTGCCTCTGCAGCAGGGGGTTAGTGAGAAGCTCTGCGTCGGCTCCGTTAAAACCATGTTTTATTTATGAAGATTGTTGTTGTTTTTGTTGCGTGTTTAATTAGAGATAGAAAAAAAAGTGTTGTCCTAATAAAAAAAAAAGAAGTTTATTACATTCTCAGAGAACCTTGAGGGCCAGGACTATTTTATTTTAAAAATCATTTCTAATCGTTGATCAATCATGAAACTTGCACTTCTGTGGTTAACCTTCAAAGAGCAGACTGTGCCTTTAAGGCCAGGCCATCATACTGTTCAGTTTGTTTGGACCCAGCCAAACCCTTTAATCACCCTGATTGATGAGGTGCATTTCCCTGACTCAAACCCTCTCCAAATAACCGTTCTATTCGCCCATACATCAGCCATTCAGATCATTAATCAAGCCTCTGATTGTTTTAAGATATACCTGACCGGTAAAATATCCATTTCTCTGCAGGATCCTACTTCCTAGTCTGCTCTGCAGCCACAGAAAACAAACTACTGTCACTGTTGAGCTAACTGCTATTGAATATAGAAAACTTTATAGCAACAAAGCGAGACTAATAATAATCACAACAACAACAACAACAATAATAATAATTATTATTATTATTGTTGTTGTTGTTGTTGTTATTATTATTATTATTGTTGTTGTTGTTGTTGTAATAATTATTATTATTATTGTTGTTGTTGTCATTGTTGGTAATCATATTATTATTATAAAAATACCCCCATTATTGTTGTTGTTATAATAATAATTACAATAATAATAATAATAATAATAATAATAATAATAATAATAATAATAATAATAATAATAATAATAATTATTATTATTATGGTTATTATTGTTGTTGTTATTGTTGTTGTTATTCATATTATAATTAAATACTTCTTATTGTTGTCATTGTTATTTATAATAATAATAGTAGTAGTAGTAGTAGTAGTAAAAGTAGTAGTAGTAGTAGTAGTACCAATAGTAATAAAAATCTTCATCGTAATTGTTGAGGGCTTTTATAGGAATTCACATTATCTCTTCTTCTTTTGTCTTTGGGGGGAGCCAAGAATTCTTCCTCGCAAATAAACGATTTCTGGCAATTAATAATTCAATTATAACTGGTGTGAGGCTAAATATAAATTGTCTCGTGTTAGAGCTGCTGTTTCTTTTGCGTAATTTTTTTTTTTTTATTAGACTCAATAACGCTCATCTCTTAAAGCCCCGAAGTTCATTCTGAGGTCCCAGCTTCAAAAATCTTAGGCAAAATAAAAATCACGAATGAGGATGAAAACATTCTGAAAAATAAAAAACTTTTTTTGCATTACATAGTCTATAGTGAATAACTCCTTTAACTAGGCTACCAAAGTCCAAACATTCAGGGAAACCACATGAACATATGGACATGTTCCGTGCCAAGTTTAGTATTACTGAAGTAGAGCGGAACAAAGTTATTATTTGGAACAGTTCGGTCCATTTCTGGCACCATCTTTCAGTAAAGGTTTACATTTCTGAGGCATTAACTCCATATCTATATTCCACCTATATTATCACTTTTTGAATGAAAAAAGGGGAACGTTTGATCGGATTGTTTTATGTCTAAATATATAAGTAATATATAAGTAAGTTAGCCTAAAAATTGCGGAAGAGACACTTTATTAATTTGTTTCAATACTTGAATGAGAGTAATCTGAGAGTAATATATGAGAGAGAGTAATATATGAGAGTAATCGATACTCATGCGAGTATCGATTACTACAATATGACAAAACTTACTCTCTCTCTCTCTCTCTTTCTCTCTCTCTCTATATATTTTCATGTATTATTCTATTCAACAAAAATAGAATTATACACGAAAATGTAACAAATAAACATATATATAGACATATATTTACATTTAGGTATATATGTATAAATATGTTTGTATATATATATGTATAAATAAAATTAAAATAATACATGAAAATGTAAGAAATAAACATATATGTATATATATATATTTATATTTATATATACATGTATATATATGTATGTTTATTTGTTACATTTTCAGGTATTATTTTATTTTTGTTGAATGAGAAAACCGCGTCATGGTCTTCTGGACTATTGAACTGGATATTATAGCGCCCTCAGTGGCACAGGCAGAATGATACCAGCATTAGTTGTTTTTGTATAATACACAATGAACAAATCATGCATATCACTGTGTGTGTGTTTATAGTGAGCCGGCGGCATGTGACATAAGATGTGGCTCCACGCCTGTCACAGTGGGGCGTGTCCAGATGGCCTTGGGTTTTTCTGGCCTCTGCCAGAATAATCCATTCTCTGCGGCACACACGCAGAGCTGCTTTAAATGGTGTGCCACCAACCCTGGCCGCTTCCAGATCACCATAAGCATAGCAATACTAAGCTTTACAGCCTACTCACTGAATTATTCACTGTGAGCCAAATTCACAGGGCAAAAGCAAATTTAGAAATAGCAGATGACAATGCCTGGACGGGGGAGACGGAGTCAATGCCAACGTTGGACAGAGTTGTAGTGGTTTAAACACCAGACAACAGCTTGGAGTGTCTGTATAGCATTTACTGCTGTTTTAGCCAGATTGCTGCAACTATTTTTATTTTATTTTATTTTATTTTTTTTGTATTTTACAAAATGATAAAATATGTGATTTAGGACAACCCTTCTGGAAACTGTTTGAGAACTTTTCTCGGTGTGATAAAAAAAATTGTATGGATGGGTATTTAAAGAATAACTTTTAGTTTGTTTATTGGCTTGTCAAAATCAAATGACCACAGATGTTTAACAGTGAATATCTGTAATTCCACCAATAATCCATGTATCATTGTTCTAATACACTGAGGAGACACGCACGCTCTCAGGCATGGGTATCAACATCAGGGTTCGCTAAACTTTTGGTTAGAAGTGAAATGTGGATATTATCATTTTTTTGTTAGTGGTCCTTTGGCCCAGAGGTAATGTTTCTGTCATTGGTGTGGAACCCCAGGGTTCACCTCCTGGGCAAGATTGAATCCCGAAGGTTCAGGGGGGTTGGTACGGTGCAGTGTGATTTGCGTGGCGACTGCTGCCCCCGTGACCCGATAACGGGTAAGCGGATGAAAATGGATGGATTATTTTTTGTTATTACAAAAAATTGAGGTTCCCCAAAAAAATTAATAAATAAATTCTCAAATTCAGTATGCCTCATGGCTCTCACTCCTCTATTCTGACAACTGCCTCCCTCAGCTTCTTCTGCCGACGTGTTTCTCATTAATCCGTGGAGTTTTCACTGCTTTTGGTGTTTTGTTATTTATTTATATATTTTTCTATTTTTCTATTGCCAGTTGCACACACGTTTGCCAGTTTCAAGCGAGTTATTTTGTTTGATTGTATTACCATTGGTTGAGTTGATTCCGACTGACACATTTTCCCGACCCTACTGAATTTCCTTCTCTCCTTTCCTTCACTGATAAACCTTGTTCCCAAACACGAGACCTAAATGAATTTGCTTCCATTTGCCATACGTACAGAATTGATCCGGCAGCACTGACTCACTCATGTCCTGTCACAACTGGTCTGGGGAAATTTGGACTTTTGTTCTAACTACTAAATATAATATATATAAATATAAGGCTTTACGCGGGTACTAAAAATATGTATGGCTCATATGTTTTTGTTTTGAAGATCGTTTTGGTTTGGTTTTGGTCTACATATATACATATATATAAATATACACACACACACAAATACATATATACACATACATGCATATATATATATATATATATATTTATATGTACAGAATAATTGCAATGTGTAAAATATATGTAAATATATATGTGCATATATATGTATATATATACACACACACAAATACATATATACACAT
>NC_024308.1:16288720-16296601 GCF_000523025.1 Cynoglossus semilaevis
TATATATATATACATATATATATATGTAATGGGTCAGTTAAGAACATTTCCTTGCGAACATCGAACACAAAAACTACTACATTGTACTTTAGTATTTGTGATATTAAATGATTATAAAATACTGCATTTTTTTTGTTTCCCTGTCTGACATGAACCAACGATGGGACGTTTAGTTCAGAGACTAGAGACCTACCTTAGTATTTTTCCACCAAGACTTGACCCTTGACTTGGACTTGCAATTTAATATATAATATTATATAGCAACAAACAAGACTAATAATAATAATAATAATGATTATTATTATTATTATTATTATATTGAAGTGAACGGGGGCGGGTTCGCACAGTGAGCGGCAGCTGACTACAGACTTGCCCCGTGCAGATATCAGGAGCCTTGTGACAGAGTTATCTGTGGATCAAAGCGTTACCCTCTCCAAATGTCTAATTGTGTGCGTGCCACACATGAACGTGCGCAGCAGAAGAATCAAAGCACTTCTGCTTTGATGGCAGCAGTCATCATGCCGAAACGCAGAGGAGATGAGTCCTGATTCTGTCGGCCGTCTGTCTGTGCGATGATGTTTCGTACACCTGCACGGTATCATAGACAGGGTCTGGTAGACCTTCGTTTTAACCTCTTCTATATCTGGTTTCAAAGTCTTAGGCTGACAGCGGCTTTAAACAACCAATTAAACCTTTGCCACCAAGAAAAGACTGATGTTGAAAGGAATTAAAAGTTGCATTTTAGATTGATCACGTTTGGTTCAACCTGCTAGATCAGACGTGGGCTACGTTTTTGAAGCGTGGGCCACAATTGTCCTAACATTGAACGGGGGCGGGGGGGGGGGGGGGCGGGGGCAGATAGATGGAGGGTTCGTGTGAACTAAGATAAAATCATGCAGAAAGGCTAAAATGCGAAAATCATTTTAAATCATCATTTTCTATGCCATCTATTGAAAAATGTGGGTATTGCAGTGAAAAGGCAGACCTACAATGATAATGTAAATAAATTATATAATTTGGAAAACGTTTGGCGGGCCGGATTAAAAAGCTGAACGGGCCGCATCCGGCCCCCAGGCCTTAGTTTGCCTATGCCTGGATTAGAGCCTTACAAGGCACTATACATTATATATATATACAAATTAAACGCAAAGACATTCAGTTTACCCCCCCCCATTTAGCCCAACATTAGCATGGCTAATATCCCTGTTTTTAACATTACGTTACTCCACACTCGTTTCGTTTTCCACATTAGATGTGGCTGATGTTTCTGCCTGTCATGGCACTCCCTGCCCTGGATACACAGAATAATGTGAACCAGGGGGGGAAACATAGACAAGTCCGCCCACCCATAAACACATTGCTTTGCTTAGCAATACAGGCACACGAGCCCAGCACTCAACACACGTGGGGTCTGTTTCTCTGCCCCTCTCTGTTGTGCTCTTGTCAGATGCACACGCTCTCTGTTTCATGGGCAGGTGCTCGCTTTAGTTTCCAGGCTATTTTATGTACATCATTTTGTTGTCTAAATACAGGGGGATTCAAATGTTCATATATCGCCTCTTTCAACTGCATTATTTATTTATTTGTTTAGTTTCTTTTTTTTTTAATCAACATAATCAAGTGGAATATTTGTGTCTTTAATTTTCTGGTTTCGCTCAGATTTTTTTTTTTTTTTAAGAGCCTCCTTAGCTTTATTTATTTATTTGTTTGGTTTCTTCTTTTTTTTTTTTCTTTTTTTTTTACAAAGATCAACATAATCAAGTGGAATATTTGTGTCTTTAATTTTCTGGTTTCGCTCAGATTTTTTTTTTTTTTTTCTAGCACGTCCCTTCACCTTAATCATTGTGTTTTCACTAATGTGTCATTATTATAAACCTCAGTGGTCGATTAAAGGTATTCCTAATTTTTTTCACGGTATATACCAGTAGCTAGGATTTTTTTTTCCAGAGAGATATGGCAGAAAATATATTGAGTTGGAAGAGTATGTGGAAGATTCAGATTTTTTTTTTTTCTTAAGTGCCACCGTAGTTGTCCTCATTCCATTTTCCTATTCACCACTTTAAATGAAATTTTCTTCTGCCATCAACTGCCATCAAAGGATCAGCATGCATCGGGCTTTGACTATTAACATTGTGCTTTGAAATTCAAAATGTCTCTCTAGACCTGCAGAACCGTTCTCATGTTTGGTGATCCAAGCTTGACCCAGTAATTATAATTTAGAACCGATTTGTAGCTGAAAAAAAAAAAAAAGTATTCCAGTGGCTCCAAACCTTTTTGGCTTGTGAACCCATTTTAACATTACAAATTTCTGTCGACCACTGAGACTTTTTTTTTTTTTTTTTTCAGTCACATGTTCGCAACCATCATGCTGGCAATTTATTTATAACCTGATTCATATTCATGAAAGTGAAAGACTACAGTTGTTTAAGATTGTGTGTGGTGTTTTTGACAAAATAGTTCAAAATAATAATGATTAGTTTAAAAATATTTTTATCAGTAATTTTTGTATCGTAACGGGACAAAATAGTTCAAAATAATAATTACTTTTTATCAGTAATTTTTGTATCGTAACTAGACATCTCAGCTGACCCCATTTGAATTCTAGGCGACCCCACATGGGGTCCTGACCCCAAGGTTTAAAAAACGCTGCCCTATGCCTAGAGTATTATGTACATAGTATCATGTATTTGTGATTTCGAAAAACATGAATTCCAATGAAATATAAAAATGCCAAATGCAATTTAACATATAAACTCTATAGAGTATTTAAAAAAGGGCGGGACATCAGTAACAGTTGACGTCAGTAAACAGTCAAAATGTATTGAAACAAATACGATTATATTCGGCAAATACATTCTCAACCCTGTTGTGCGTGTAACCACGGCGTCACACTCAGAGGTGCTGTGTCGTCTTCCGTGCTCCATTTGCATAAATAAAATTAATCTGCAGCACATTGCATCCTGCTGATGCTAATTAGAGAAGCAACCATTAACATCATCCACTTAATCATCAATATTAGGCTACATAATTATTAATAACTCTGTTTCCCCCTCCAACCCAATGGCACTGCAGGATCCCAGCTATTTGTGTAACTCCACCATTTATTTTCATTACTGAAACACCTCCATTTAATATCATCTCTCTCTCTCTTTCTCTTCCTCTCTCTCTCTCTCTCTATCCATCCATCCATCTATCTATTTATTTTATCTATCTAATTTTCTGATTTATGCAGCCGTTTTCCTCCAAATTTGTAGCTTCCGTCACATAGCTTTACGTCGTGGAAATTCCACATTTCCTACTTTTATTTTGATGCCCCACGATAGGCATTCCACAAATTAGCATCTTCTGTACGAAATTTTAACTTTTAAAGCGATTCCAGCATGTTTTGCAAAATCCAGGCATTGCATTATCGGGTTTTCCCAATCACGATTCTTATCCATTTTACAGAGTTATGCTAATATCTGTTGGCCAATATTATTGGACATAATCAATAATAATTTGAACTTTTCCGATACAGACATGGACATAATCAAGAATAATTTGAACTTTTCCGATACAGACAGTGCCCAACTTACGAACACAATAGGTTCCGAGAGTTTGTTTGTAATTGTTCGAAAGTAAAAACGAACTGGGCGAGATGAAAGGGGAACTAGTCGGGCTCGCGGTTCAAAACACGAACTTGCGAACGCAATACGGCATGTTACGTATATTTATTGGACATCAGTCAGTTGTTGTCCGTATCTACGAATGTCTATGGCTCGGGGAACGGCTGTACCACACTTCCGAAAGCAGATTTGCCATGTTAACAGCATGTCTGCTGCAACAAGGCTGCCTCTTGGAGGCGCCGAATATGTGGTTTCGCTAGGTATCAAACCCAGAACTCTACTGAATGTAAGGCAGGCGTGCAAACCACTTCAATGTGGAAGCATCGAATTTTAGTAAAGGCAAAATGGAGGGTTCGTATCTACGAATGTCTATGTCTCGGGGAACGGCTGCACCACACTTCCGAAAACAGATTTGCCATGTTAACAGCATATCTGCTGCAACAAGGCTGCCTCTTGGAGGCGCCGAATATGTGGTTTCGCTAGGTATCAAACCCAGAACTCTACTGAATGTAAGGCAGGCGTGCAAACCACTTCAATGTGGAAGCATCGAATTTTAGTAAAGGCAAAATGGAGGGGATGTTATTTGATAAAATATTAATATTCTTTGCCTAAAAGATCAGAGCGATGCGGACATCTAAGCTAACCTCTCTTACTATTTGAACGCAGCAGTGTGGACAAAAAAAAATTAAAGCTCTTCTCAAGCTCTTGTCGCAAGTGAATGGCACATTCGTGAACTTCAGTGAAGCCCTTGTCCCCAACAATATTAATCCATCCAAAGTCCCAGTCAATCCATTTGACAATTGTGTCAGTCAACTTGTCAGCTGCAGACTTACACACTGATGCGAGCTGGCGTCTGACCTGAGGTTAAAGCCCCCACAAACCCATGCTTGGCTTGGTGATGGTATTTCATGCTCGAAGTGCTTTAGTGAAACACAACTTGTTTCCCCGCAGGGCGAACAAATGAGAACATGTGTATTTACCCCTTCCATTTGTGTTTTATATTTAAACTCACACTCCTTCTCACACTGGTCGCAGCAAACCTCAGCGAGAGGAAGGATAGGTGGATGGATGCTGTTCAATCGTTGCATATACGAGGGGGGGGGGGGGGGGGGGGGGTATACTGTCTGTATTCCGTTCCTATGGTGCCATGTAACTCGCATGCTGTACATTAGTCCTGTGTCACGCACCTATGCTAACACAGTATGCTAACATCAGTCTGACTTGTCTGTGTTGGTTCTCAATCACCCAGGTCATTTAATCAACCGGACGAAGTAGGATTTTTTTGAAGATAAGGAGGACGGAATGTAAAGTCACGAGGCTGGAGGTGTGAATAGGGAGTGATACCATACCCATGGAGTAACAGTGTCACCTGAGTAACACTTTTGGCCGGGTCTCCTTTGAAATGAAACTGAAACTTGCTGTCGGGGAGGGTGTTGAATTTTTTGGGGAGAGAACTCAGGACTTGGATGAATGGTGAAACCACAAAAAAAAAAAAAAAAAAAAAACCTACTCCGCCCAGTTGCCCTTGATGTAACTATTTTTAGATCAGTCTGACTTATGCCTGGAAGCCATAACAAAGGGCAAAAAAAAAACCCCGCCACACAAACAAAAGTAAGCAAATGCGGCACAATCCAATGTATGACGTGCGACCGACGAATGTAAACAAAGCCGTCTTCTGCGTATAGCAACGTATTTGTCGCAATTATTTTCAGGAGTGATGGAACAAACATTTCTTATGAAATTTATGGGAGACGGTGATGTAACCACGAAACGCCATAGGTCGTAAACCAAGTAACAGCGTACCGCACCTTAGCTTTTGAACGCGATCAGCTATATATTTCCAAGATGGATTCGATGGATTTTCTTTCTTTCGTCGTCTCTTCCTCCATATTTCAGTTTTTTTTTTTTTCCCTCCACTAAATGTCAATAACTGGTCCAGTTTCAGACCTGTGCTATGAAGACTACAGTGCTGTTGATATACCGGCTAATTTATCTTAATGCTTTCGCTAGCTCGTTATAAACATAATGTAAATTGATCCGAATGACAGAACTGTATTGTAAAGTGTTTTGAGTGCTTATCAATATCTCATATATCTGCGGAGCGTGCGCTCAAAACGCCATTTGGTTCATATATTCTCTGTTGGGGGAGATTGTGACCTGAGCGGATGCTCACAACAAGGATGTGGCAGGAAGACATCCAGATAGATGTGCGTTCTGTTATTGCCCCGTGGTATTACCTCTGTATTCTCTGTTGAGTTATCGTGTCGAAAAAGTGTTTATGTATTAGTAAGGCGAGGAACTGGAGCACAGATCTACAAACGGCTGGCCTTGCAGGTTTATAACTGGACCCATGGGAGCCATGAACTGGTCACGCTTTTGACACCTCGTTTGTGTGTGTGTGTGTTTGTGTGTGGGTAAAGTATCTGTGTGTGTAGAAGAATGAGAGATAGTGGAATGAGAGAGAGAGAAAGAGAAGGAGAGAAAGAGCAAAATCATTTGTTTTCACGTTGCTTCTCTGATAGAGATATGAACGGAGAGGGGCGATTCATTTTGCAGCTCCAGGGAGACCTTTTCACCGCAATACATTTATAGATACTTATCCGCTTACAGCCCCTCCTTTGAACTAACTATGTACCAACCATGGCATCCATATTGTATTCTTCATTTGGAACAGAAGTCATTTACATTTTTTTAATTAACTTCATATGCATTCGTAATTGTATCATTGTTTTTTTTCACATGATCGTAGAGACTGATATTGTTATAAATTGAATATCTAATGTTTCAAAGCTTTTAGCAATAACACAGTGTATTGCTAAATAGTGAGGTCGCATCATTTGGTAAACATTAGAGGGTGTTTTGTCTCGTTGGGCTTTAAATGTGTAGTTTTGAGACAGACTTTTCACGTGTTCCTTACGTAAAATATAGATTTGTTGTAACGTGCAAGTAGGAAGTAACTGGTTATTGGAGTGAATGTTGAAATGGAGAAACTTCGGATGGATGGAGGGACAGATGGATGGATGAGGGAGGGAGGGACGGATGGATGGATGGATGGATAGGTGGATAGATGGATAGATGGAAAGATAGATAGATAGATAGAGAGAGAGGGATGGATGGATGGATGGATAGATAGATGGAGAGTTGGATGGATGGATGGATGGATAGATGGTGAGATGGATGGATAGATAGATGGAGAGATGGATGGATAGATGGATGGATGGATAGATGGTGAGATGGATGGATAGATAGATGGAAAGATGGATAGATAGATGGAGGGATGGATGGATAGATGGATAGATGGATGGATTGATAGATGGATGATGGATGGATAGATAGATGGAGGGATGGATGGATAGATAGATAGATGGATAGATAGATGGAGGGATGGATGGATGGATGGATGGATAGATAGAGAGATAGATAGATGGATAGATGGAAAGATAGATAGATAGATAGATATACAGACAGATAGATAGATAGAATAGAGTTAGCTTTCACATAGCAACATGTGTTGTGCCTGTTGGGCTTTTGGCTAATAGAAAATCAGACAAATGTTGTGTGTTTCCAGAGTGTATGTAATGGCAGGTATAATGTATCTTTCTCAATTTGGAGAACTTGCACAAATTGCACACACCTGGGATTTAACAAACGGTCACACGCATACATACGCAGACAAAAGCACTTTTCTATGTTTGGAAGTAACACATGGCGACTGCTCTCTGGATGAGCCCCGAAGGACAAACAAACCAAAATGAATCACTGTAGGCAAATTTAAAAGACTTTTTTTTTTTCATAATTTTTTTTAAAATTTTGTTCAGTAAATGGGCGACGAGCACATCTAGTAAAGTAATCATTTATCAAGTAGTAATATCAATATGATCTCAATAATATAGAAATGTTATTTCGTTGACCTCATTTGTTGAACAATCAGGTGAAACGAATTATAGAAATACAATAAGGCTGTGTTGGTCGAGTGGCCTTGGAAGAAGCAAGCAGGCGTGAAGAAACGTAAAGAATTACAGTCGTACTGTTAAATCACTCAAAATAGCTCAAATTAAACAAGAGCTCCTCTGTTGCAAAACAACTGTGGCATTTTGGGTAAAATGACCTTAAACTGCAATTATGTGCGTACGTATCCAAATGGGCATGTCGGATTACGAAACTGCTGAGAGCACACCTACGTAGGTGTCATGTCATGCATTATGCATCTCAATGCAATAAGTACCAGTACCGGTGAAAATATCATCAATATTGCGGTCCTGAAAGTCAGGAGTGA
>NC_024308.1:16296638-16344271 GCF_000523025.1 Cynoglossus semilaevis
CTCCTGCTGTGATCATCATGCTTAAGTGATTGCTGCTGGCTCGACTTAAGGTGAATTGATTAGGCAGTTTAAGCCTGGACGTGACAGCGCTTCTCTGACATTAGTGGTTTGAGGAGCGGGGGTGGGCGACGAGACGACGAGACGACGAGACGACGAGGAGGTTCTTATAGATAAAAAATGCAGCGGAGAAAAACAACCGGGTGTTTATTGTTACGCGGTGGCGTGTTTTTGTTCCATTGACTGTCAACTGGAGCGGTGGTTCTCGTCTCACGTCTTTGCGGCGCCCCCTATCTGTAAATACTGGCGTTGAGTCCCTCTGACTCTGACTTCCTTCTGCAAGGAAATACAATTACACATCAGTGAATTTCCTCCCCCTGTGGGACAAATAAAGAAAATAATTGAGAATTCACTGATGTGGGACAAATAAAGAAAATAATTGAGTGTTTGGATATTGAGATGTTTAATTCATCACATGGTTTTTTTGTTTTGAAAGGTAGAGGTTTCTAAAGTGACTAGAACCCTGGTTCAGGTAATTTATAATAGCATTATTTTGTTTTGAAAGGTAGAGGTTTGACTAGAAGTGACTTAAACCCTGGTTCAGGTAATTTATAATAGCAGTAACAATTTCCTAATGAGATTTTGGTCCAATTAGCTTGAGTGCGTTAGCCGCTAGCAGGAGACAACAGAGCTCCCGTTTCTTTTCTTTTCTTTTTTTTTTTTTTTCTAAAGAGTGTGTGTTTCATTTTGCATAACAACAATAGAGAGCGGTAAACTGGACAATTACTGCTACAGTAAGAAGTACTGCGAGACTCTTTCCTGTTTTCTCTGTAACTTGTCAAAGAAGTATCGAGAGAACGCGTCTCGTCTAAAGCAAAAACTTTTCAGTGTGGTTTCCCCTTCTGCGTCTTGTTCTCCCGGTCTTTCATGTAAGGCAGGATGTTTGATAGAGACATGACAGCTTCACACAGTGTGTGTGTGTGTGTGTGTGTGAGGGAGACAGAGAGAGACAGGTCCAGATTGCTGTGAAACATACAGACAGAACAGTCTATTCCCATTTCAGTCTGAAGCACAAGCAACATCCATCACAACTGACAGAGATGGTGTGTGTGTGTGTGTGTGTGTGTGTGCGGGGGGTAACACTGTGTGGGTGTGTGGAGGTAGTTAGAGGGGGGGAAGTCTGAAGCATGCTTGAACATGCATTAAAAGAAAAACATTGAATTTTTTTTTTGTTTGTTTGTTTGTTTTTTTTTTTAGTACCTGAGTCCCAAGCGAACTCAAATACACACAGTTAGTATATACAGGACATGTAAAATAAAAAAAAAAATTAAATTAAATTAATAATGATCTAGTATTAACTATATTGATATTCTGTATGTTCTTAATTAGCTTTATTTTTTTCATCATTTTTTTCCAATTTCCAAGTTAATTGTTACAGTTTGACCTCTTGACTTTTTTTTTTTTTTTTTTTTAATTTTCTATAAAGTCCTTTCCCTACAGTTTGGCTGCGAAGTGTTTATGTAATACATTTGCTCGTTGTATAAGCCAAGAAATGTATTGGCTCATGGCTACCTGGCTTTATTTTAATATAATGTTAAATTATCTTATTCATCATGTATTATTATTACACAACACAGACACTTGATACAAGGTCTTTCCACTCGATGTCAGATACATTCAGATTCACAGAAAAAGTGAATGGCCGTCAGAGGAAGGAGCCTGCTGTGTTAAGTCGGCACATTCAGCCTTATTACATCGAAGGGCCAGAGCATAAACAACCGCGGTGATTCGACTGCAGCGGCAGTAAGAGCGCTAATGTTTCACAGCATGAAAACGCTCGGTCAACCCAACAACTGCAGCTCTATCATCTCGTGTGTGCCGTTAAATAATTGATAAAGCAAGAAAGTTAACACTGTCTCTTGATGTTAGTGTTTTGTTTCAGTGCAGTTGGCTTTGTGTTTTGGCTTAAAGCAAGGTCAAAGAGAGGTCACGGGGAGAAAAATTTTTATCTGTAAAAAATTTGACTTTGTATTATTATTATTATTATTATTATTATTGTTATTATTATTATTATTATTATTATTATTATTATTCCGTCAACTTAATCGTCTCACAATTCACAGTGTGTGGCTTTGCAACTGACACAGACTGCCACAGGAGGCGCCATTCAGTACGTGGTTGCAACTCACAGGCTGCCTCATGGGAGGCATCATTAGGGATGTGGCTCTGGGGCTCGAACCCAGGACCCTCTGCCTATAAGGCAAATATGCAAGACAAGCATGCTAACCGCTACAAACTGGAATCCCAACTTAACCAAGGCTAATTTTGTTTGCCTTTAATGCTAACATTTTGCTATTACATTTTTTTTGTTTGAACACTTTTTTATCTGTGACCTATAATTTTTGGCGACCGCAGACTTTTTTTTTCGGGCATACGATCGCAGCCTAGCATAAAGATGCTGCCGCTCGTTTTTTTTTTTTATTATTATTTGCTGCATTTTATTTGAACACAGTTTACATTAACGAAAGTGAAAGAATACAGTTGCTTCAGATTGAGTGTGTTTTGTAATAATATTCAAAAGGATAATAATTACCGTAATTTCCGGACCATTGAGCGCACCTGAATATAGGCCACACCCACTAAATTTAAAAAGAAAAAAATAATTCTACATATAGGCCGCACTTCTCTATGAGCTGCAGGTGTCCACGTTGTAACGTGAGATATTTACACAGAATTTTTATTTTTTTCACATTTAATTAAATAAATGCTTTTTTTCCCCGAACAGTGCCTGTAACACGGCTAACACGTTAGCTCTTTCCTCCTTCGGAGCCCTGACCGTAGTTGGAATGGACAGGGGAGACTTAGTGATCTGCTCCAGGACCGAAGCTAACATTAGCGCCGAGGCTAACTCCCTTCACTTTGTGCTTGTCCGCATTACGGTAGTTGGAAAAATGAGACCCCATTTGAATTCCAGGTGACCCCACATGGGGTTGCCACCCCAAGGTTGAAAAACACTGACACCCATAACACTCGGTACCTCCTTTAATATCAGTTTTCGTTGGAAAGATCAGTGACGTCGTCGCAATTTTTTCCAAACTTAGAGCTACAGCTTTATGTTACTGAAATCCTTTTTGACACGTCGTAGCTCTGTGATCGTGCCGCACATTTTTCTGTGTAACTCAACATCCAGCCTTTGTGGCCCGAGCACATTTCTGCCTCAGCTGTCCCGATATACCCTCGGTAGATGTTGTTTTCCGTGTACTGGAGCCTGCTCTCTAGCTTTTTTTTTTTCTCGCTGCTTTATTAGTTTGCTGCTCTGTGCCAGGCTGCATATCCACTTCACAGTTCAGCCTGTCTGAAGCTGCAGGAGGAGAGGAAGAGGAGGAGAAGTGTGATTCCGCTCTAATTCTGGGCTCTCGACTTGAAGAGATCGTTCAAGCAGTAATAGCAGAGCTTTGGCTCAGGGTGAATCAAGCTAATTGTAGCAGGACTGGATGAGACTCTCCTTCTCCGCTCCATGTGTTTTCTTTTGCAGCTTCTGATTTCCTAAGGTGACACTTTGGTTGTCTACCATCAAACAAGGCTGAGGATGAACTGCACACACACACACACACACACACACACACACTGGAAAATCTCATCTGCACGTGGGCCGTGTCATTTAATGCTGCAATGAATACTTTCACTCTCAACTGAATTCGTTTATTCTTCTTAATTAGTAAATTACAGGTTTTCGAATGGCTGAATGGATTCACATAATTAAAGCATGTTTTGAATTCATAATCGAATGGAAACCACAATGCTCTAAATTATGGGAAATACTTACACGCCATCCAGAGGGTGCATACGTTTAATTAGGTTTCACAACCCAACTGGGGTAAATACAAGTATGGGGTTTAATCTAAAAAAAAAAACAAAAAAAAACAAAAAAACATGCTTTAACCCTCCCAAAAAAGGTGTGATTCATTCAAAATTGCTTAGCTAAAAATATGGAATGCAGAGAGTAGCTTTTGGGCTGTACACCAGGGATCCCCCAACCCCTGGTCCGGGGACCGTGTTGGTCCGGAGGTCATTTGGTACCGGGCCATCCAACCTCTGGTCCGGGGACCGTGTTGGGCCATAGGTCATTTGATACCGGGCCACAGTGAAAATAAACGTACTTCAGTTTTACTAATTTATTTCATTCAAAACGAATCCAGTCATATCCCTTTACTTTTTTTTATTCGTAGATAATCTATCAATGTTTCAAAACAACAGGTCAAAGGTCATTCAGACTCCGATACTGACAGAATAAGGTTTAAAAGATCCTTCTATTACTGGTCCGCAGTAACGTCTGAGACCGGCCAACCGGTCCTCGCTTTCGGAGGCCCTTGGTGGCTCCGCCCCCTACTTTGAGAACCACTACTCTGTTGAACAAAAATCCTGACATTTTCAGCATTGCCCTTTATACTAATAGCTCATCCTGACCAAGAGGCAGCGAATGCAGATTTCACACACTGTGTGTAACCTGTGATACTGAACGACGTTGGATCAGTCACAATACCTCCATCACAACCACCGCGATAGTAACTCTCGTAGCATTTGGAGTCAATTCCGTGGCAATAAATGTATAAATGAAAATGATTCATTTCATAAAATACCTCCAAATATGTATTTTTCTGGCTACAGTAATACTAAGAATATATTATAATGCTTCAAGAGATATATCGTAGGAGTATTACTATTTTATTTCAAATAATTTTTGATCTAAAATATTAGGATGACTATAGTGATTTTAAAAAGGGAGCTAGAATTCTTTGCCAGTATTAAAGTTTGTTAGAGTAAACCCAGTGCGTGTACACATCCTCTGCTTCAGAGCCAAACTTTATCACACAGTAAACTATGAGCAGTTTGTAAAACTTTAAGGTTTTAATGTTTCATTTGAGTGCACTGGCAACCAGAGTGGTAGCATATCAAAGCCAGGTTGTTGGGATAAGTGCAGGCATATGTTGCTTTTTCCAGCAAGTGTGTATGCTAGTGCACTGTATATTTCATCTTTATCTGACTCTCAGGAATAGCTGTAGAAAAATAAATAATTTTTCACCTATTTTTTTTTTTTTTTTGCGTAAGAATATATTATAATGCTTCAAGAGATATATTGTAGGAGTATTACTATTTTATTTCAAATCATTTTTGATCTAAAATATTAGGGTGACTGTAGTGATTTCAAAAAGGGAGCTAGAATTTTTTGCCAGTATTAAAGTTTGTTAGAGTAAACCCAGTGCGTGTACACGTCCTGTGCTTCAGAGCCAAACTTTATCACACAGTAAACTATGAGCAGTTTGTAAAACTTTAAGGTTTTAATGTTTCATTTGAGTGCACTGGCAACCAGAGTGGTAGCATATCAAAGCCAGGTTGTTGGGCTAAGTGCAGGCATATGTTGCTTTTTCCAGCAAGTGTGTATGCTAGTGCACTGTATATTTCATCTTTATCTGACTCTCAGGAATAGCTGTAGAAAAATAAATAATTTTTCCCCTATTTTTTTTTTTTTTTTGCGAGCACAACTATTTTTTTCTGCTGTCTTAGCAGCCTTTTGTTGATCTCCCCGCCTTGTTGCTTTTCTGCATTTTTGGCCACTAACCACAGAAGGGTCACAAATAGTACACTAGCTGNTCAGCAGGATTTCCTTCCTGTCTTCAGCCACCTTAAAAGTAATGGCTCTCCCTAGCATGGTATTTGTTGTTTGAAAATCATTAACGAGAATATCGTAACATTTTTTTTTTTTTTTTTTTTTAAGAATTACAAATGTAGTAAAAAAGTAAAAAAAAAAAAAAAATGTTTGTTTGGTTTTTATATTCAGCAGAGGGCTAGAAATGGCAGTTTAACCTTAAAAGAAGAATAAAATAATAATCAGAACACAATTAAAATAACAATTAACAAAATAATAAAATAATATAAACACAAATCTTTCTGATCTCTTTTTTAGGCCTTTTTTATGGCCGGGCTCTGTAAAAATAGTTCTCTCTTTTGGCTTGACTTGGATTTTTATATTACATATATAACAATTCTTTCCTGTAGATTATTGATTGATGTTTTTTTTGTTTGTTTGTTTTTTTGAAGGCACATCTCTAAACACCAACTGTTAATAGAAAAAATAAGAAAATACAAAATGTTCAATAAATTATAACATGTAAAAATTAGGGATGTTTGATATTAACTTTTTGCTGGTATCTCAAATGCCGACATTGTCACTTGATCAATCAATCAATCGATACCGATATGTGCAGCCTTTTGAGTTAAAAGCAGAGGATACTTTTCATTGTGTGCCGCACTGTGTGTTGTGTCATAATGACTACAATAATTCCGAACTATTTTTAGGTCACATCATTCGGCATTGCGTTATCGGGTTTTCATTGTTGGAGGAAAAAAACGATTACGATTCTTACCAAAATTACATAACGCTAATATCGGCAGATGTGCGATAATATCGTTTGGTTTAATTTACTGGACATCCCTAATGAAAATACAATAATATAATATTAACATTATTATTACATTTAATTTATTTTTAAACTGAAACCACACATTTAACGCTGTTACATAATCTCAAATAGTGACAATAACAGGAATAATTGTACTAATTGTGCAGCATTAATATACACACTATTAATATTTTGCTTTTAAATCATTGGTATATATATTTTTTTATCTGACATACATAGTCACATTCATTTAAAATCTATTAATGGAAACAAATAGAGATCAGAGTTGATTTTTTCCCGCGGAATTTGTAAAATGTTTTAAAACAGGACAAACGTGCGTTTTATAACGTCTTTAACCAAATGTTGAATACCTATAACGGTGGTACGTTGTTATTGGAGCACTCTCTATTCTTTATCGTCGGTGTGACAAGATGTTGTTTCACTTGTTTTATGTCTCAATCTGGCCGCGTTGCCGACGCCTCTAAAGCTGATTTGCTGTGTTTTCTGATTGTTTTCATTCTTCCCAGTATGACTGACACTGCTGTGTCAGCCGCTTGTCAAAGGTCAGGCTCCAGCCGCAATGCAGTGTGTTTTTAATATCCACAGTTCAATCAGCTCAAGCGCTTGTGTGTGTGTGTGTGTGTGTGGTCATGCATTTATTGAAATGTGCAGGAATGTGCTCAGGACAATGAAGGATGAGTTTGGAGAGCCGACGCTATATGAACTCAGAGGTGTTGGGGAAAGGGGAATGGAAAGTGGAATGGTTTCCAAGGTTACGGTCAGGGCTGCAAGCCCATATATCAATCTGACCATTTTACGCATTTTGCAGCGTAAAAGCATTTGATTTTTATCGAAGATAGATTTCAATCGCTGCAGAGATCTCTCTCTCTCTCCCCGTCGGGCATTTTACTCCTCTCTTTGGCTTCCTGTAGTCCCTGCACGGCATTCCACTGCAGCGTTCTGGGACGGCCACACAGTGGAAAAGTGGTTAGTGATCACATCTTAGAACAAGATGTGCTTGGAGAGTGACTGTTATCTTAGAAATATTTCTGTCTCTATGACTCTATCAAATCTCCATCTCCATCTCTGTCCACATATATCCGTGACATATATAGATAGAGATAGATAGATGAATGTACTGTGTGTATGTAAGGATGGATGGATCGGACTAGTGATTTTCTTGGGTGTAGGAAAATGAATTGTATGGTTTATAACCTTATAAGTAGAACAGGATCTACTGGTAGAATCTCAAAGGGAGTGCGGGTAGATCCTGAGCAATTACATTTAAAAAATTATAATTATAGATGTAATTCTATTTTAAGATTTAGTAGTATTTCAATTTGCAAATTCGTGGGTTTGAAGGTTTGGTGGGGCGGGGGGGGTACCCCAACATAAAATGTATATAATAGGATATTCAGTTTATATGAGTAAATATATATGAAATATATATAAATATATATATATATGTATATGTACACATCTACATGTATATGTATATATATAGGTATATGCATATATGTATATGAGTTTTCAATGTAGGTAGATCACTTAAAAAAAAAGTAGCTCCCAAGACAAAAAAGCGTGGACATCCCTGGTCTATAATGATCAAAAATAAAAAACACGGTCAGTAGTAGTGATGGGAATACCAATTCGGTGGTATCAATATAGTGATACTCACATGGGTGTCGTTTAAGTATCGACTGCTGTCGTAAAGTATCGGAACTAAATAATACATTTAAAAAAACCTAAACTTGACATCTTTGTCTCCTGCATTGTGTAAAATGAAGTCATGTAACACGACTGTTATGTTGTGGAAAAATACGTATTATACTTAAGTTAAGTGGCTAGTATTCGTCCTGTATTTTATTGCTGGAAAATATATCATCATATCGGTATCGTATGGAATCAAAAAGTCTGTTATCGGACGACACCGCTAAGAAAACTACCTGCAATTTGTGGCTGAATTAGCATCGAGGAGCAGATTCAAGATTCCCAGGCTGACAGAAAACTGACAGAGAGGGAGAGAAGTTAAATGTCAATCAAACTTTTCAAAGTTGTTTTGTGCCGCTTATTAAAAAGACTTTGGGGACAGAAGTGTTTTCATGCCCCCCCCCCCGCTGCCACCTAGTGACTGGAGGCTTATGTCCAGCGTGCCATATTCCAATGGAAGCCCCTCACCCCCCCGAACACCCCCGCTGGCACCTCACCACTATTTGAGAAGTACTGGTTTTTAAGCTGACATTTTAGGACACCCTACCGTTCGATAGTTTGCCAATCAGCACTGCTTCATTTTGTCACTTAAAGTGTGTGTTGTGCCAAAGAGAAATATTAGAGCTACCTGGTCACCAAGGAAATAGCCTGTTCCCAATTAAACCGCCGCAGCACTCGAGAAAAAAGAGCTTCCATCTGCATAATGTCGGTACCGTAATGCGACAAACCGACGACAAACACGCGTGAGAGCGAGCAAGACAGAGAGAAAAAGTGACATTTTAAAACCCCACCCTTCCTTCTTTCCGTTCTTGGACTCATTCAAATTTCCACGACTGTCCTCACTCCTTTCGGCAAAGTCATGGCTGTCTTCATTGTCCAACACACACACACACACACACTCCCTAAGGCCTTGTGTTGAGTGATTAAGTATTCCTGAATTCACTCTCTTTGTTTTAGTGTGTGTGTGCGTGTATGAAGGATAGCGTAGAAATGTCCCTAACACAAAAGGAATACACACAGACGCACGAACACCCTGTGAATGAATGTTTTCCAAGCAGAGTGACAGAAAACACCACATTCCTTTTTTTAATCACACGTTTTTTTTTTTTGTTTTTTTTTTTTGTTTGCCTACCTCTGACGGTGCAGAAAAAGCAGGAGATTACAGATACTTTCATTTAATTCACTGTAAACAATACAAACAGCCAACCTGCTTTCTTTTCCGCGGTAGGAGAAAATGAGTCATTTGTTTAAAATGGAATTTATTTTTAAGATTGCCAGATTGTTCTAGTCAGATAATTTAATAGGTCTGGGAATTGCCCACCTGTGCCCATATTTAGAGATCGGCCTACTGGGTCTGGTATAATCCCTACATTATTTTAAATCTCCTAAAAAAGACCGCAGTAATTTGCTTTTTCTAATTTTAAGTCCTTTTTTGGCTTCACTGTTGCAGTTGCATTGAGTATCCAACAGAAGTGGAGAGTTACTTATTTGTCCCAATAGAATAATTGACTCGCGGCAACAGTCACGGACTGTATCTCTCTGGCCTCTAACATAAAATACATAACATTTAAGTCTGCATATACTGCACATACGACGAGGCCCCGAATAGTGGACATTTGGTCTACACCAGCTGGACCGTCATTCCAGTGCCTGCTTAAAATTTACAGCCTGTAAAATAAAGCTCATTATGCTGATGATGTTGTGCTTACGTAACCCACTCTCCCACCCTTCTGTATGTGTCCAAAGACTAGTTGTTGTTGCAGAGTGATATTTTAATGCATATAATATTTTTGTTGGCTGGAGTTTTCACACCGGCAGCTACAGTAAAACGGTATCCGCTACTTTCGCTCCACGTCTGTGCTCACACTGCGAAGTAATGCGACTAGCTTCGCCACAAATCCACCCTTCAGATTGGTATCTGAACTGACAAAATCGGATGCTAAGTCATAAAAACTACTAATGCTTTAGCTCAAACCTCAAACTTTTAATCTGCATTCGTTTCGCCAATACCGCAAAGTCTCCCACATGCTCATTTCTCACTCTGATCCACTACTCTCCAATTCTTTTTCAAATCGTGCCACGATTGTCTTTTCATCCTTATCCGTATTGGGTGGATGATTAACGCGCTCTAGATCCCCCTTCTGAATGGGAACAAAAACAGGTACTGAGCGCGCAGCGAGCCCCACGTTAAAAGTCAGTCTGCATTTACTACGATTTGACTGATACAGCATCAACTCCTGTATTAACTAATACGGGAGATTTGTGTTTGAGAGTGAAAATGGCATTAGCTGTGCTTGGATTTTAGGGAACAATTTAGTGGAATTGCTAATATAAATTTGTAGGGTGACAAAAGGAACACATTTTAAAATACACCAATGGCATCTTACAGTCTGACTAAAGACTAGGGGCATCATGTACTAAGACTTGCGTAGATTTCATCGTAAAAAAAGGGGTGTACGCAAAACTCCAGAAACTGTTGTACGTATCCTGATGTGTCATGGTGTGCGAACGCAACGTGATCTTCAGTGCACATGTAGAATTACCATACTACACCGACAAACCCTGGCTACACACCTGCTAGCTCTCTCGGGCCGGGCGGAGCTCTGTCGTCAGCTAATTACCATAATTCGCCGGTAAATCCTCGCATTCCCTTAATACACGCTCACGTCTTATTGCGAGATGTTCTAATAACACTACCGCTGCAATTGTTCCGCTTCCAATATCAACCGATATCAATACACGCTGCCGTTTTTCCCCAAATCTGTTTCTAGGACACATCGCATATCTCCTGTCGTGGACTTAACACGTTGCCTACTTTTATTAGTTTTTTACTGCCCCACCGGAGGCGTTGCATAAATTAGCATTGTCTGTACAAAATATAGGTTCTAAGCGATTGCCAGCATATGTTGCGATACCCAGGTTTTCATTATCGGAGGAAAAACGGATAACAAATTTTAACGATTATACATAATTATGCTAATGTCAAGCCAATAATATCCGCTGATATTATTGGACATCTCTAGTTACAACCCTTTGCTTGTTGTTTGCACAGTACAATGCAAATATTTTTGACACATATAATTGCGTGGCGCTTTGGCCCAGAGGCAATTGGTGTGGAACCCCAGGGTTCGCCTCCTGGGCAAGATCGAATCTCGGTTAGGGCGGATGGCACCTTCCAGTGGACTCACCACCCGCAGGAAGGTTCACGATGTACTGGTACAGTGCAATGTGATTTGGATGGCCGGTCGTGAAGACTGCTGCCCCCGTGACCCGGTAATGGTGAAACAGAATAAAATGGATGGATGGACATGTAACTGCAACTTTCTTAGTTTATTTGAACCCCGTCCTCCTGAAGAACCTTTCTGCGTTGGCTTGTGTATCTTTACAACCTCCTCTTTAAAAAAAAGAAAAATACAACTCTTACCTTGTAGACTCATTGCTGCCTCTGCTGTACTGTTGGCTAAAACGACTCTCTTAATCAATAATAATTACGCTATGACAGGGCTTTCTCGTTCATGCCCTATCAAAGTTGCGGGCAATAAAAAGATGACTTGGGCTAATAAACATTACTCTTTTGTCTATTGATAAGGTGTAGTGCAAATAAAGCAAACAGAATGACAACAGGGAGAGAAGAAGAAGCGGGATGTGCGCGCGCGATGTCCGTGGTGTACATCGGCTTTGGAATTGAGGAAATTGCGGAGGGAAGAAGAGAGATGTGAAGTGCAGATTTGACAAGGTAATTAGCTTTTCTTTCGGTGGGTGAAAGTGTAGAGGGCTTTTTAAGGATGTCATCAAAAAGTCAATTTCCTCTCTCTTTTATTTGAAATATTGGTTCGGCGTTGAATTAATAATGTCTTTTTTGGTCTCTGAAAGGTGGGGAAAAAAAAGACAAGGGTAGAGGTCTTGTCACCGTGTGACATGAGGAAAGGAAGGGAGAGAGGGTAGTACAGTTAGAGGGGTAGAGATAAAGTTGAGCTCAACTGTTTCATTTTTTTTTTTACATCGCTTTTGGTTACCCGAAATATAACGATAATACAAGCTATTAATATGATTTGGACAAGTTTGACCGGCCGGATTGAAAGACCAAACGGGCCGCATCTGGCCCTTGGGCCGTAGTTTGCCCACGCCAGCGTGCCTTAGGACTTACTGTAGCTATTCACAATTGACATTATTGTAAATTGCGAATAGCTAATTAATTTGTTCTTCTCAAACATCACGTGCAGAAACAAAACAAACAAACAAACTATGAAATATGAGTAAATTACGGCCAACTGAAACGTGACACATTGCAGAATTAATTGAATTTATGTTATTCTTCATTGATAATATGGGGGTTGAATATGTAGAGGCAACCAATGCAGTGTGTTTCTCATGGCACACTGTTTTAATTTAAAGCTAATTGCTGTTTCATGTATTGAAAAGCAGCAATTAGCATATAATTCAGCTAGCGTGTGTGTGCTTCAGGGTAATTGCTATTCTACTTCTATATTGGTTCTTTGTAATTAAGTATTATTTTTTTACTATTTCATGGGCGGATATCGCATTAACTGTTAGCTTTTGCTGAACAAACACAGCGCTGTTTACCCTTTTACAGGAATATTTCCTGTACTAAGCAGTGGTAAAGTAGGTCGCCTGGTGATGCTAAGTGCTAACAGATGAATAAACACCTCCTCCGGTGTCACCTGCAGACCCTAGCCTAGCAGGAAAAGCAGCAGGATTGTCACCATGCTATACTGTACCCTAATGCCTCCCTGGGGGTGCAGTAAAGGACAGTAGAGGGTCCAGGAAAGCTAGCTTAGCCTTTGCTAAGCTTAAGACACATTTTCATCAGTTATGAAGTTAAAGAACACAGGTGTCGGTTAGCCATTTTGTGTCAAACAAAGGTACGCAGCAGGTTAGCCATTTTGTGTCAAACAAAGGTTGGTTTATGGCACCTGCAGATGAATAAAAGAAATATTTAACAAATAAATACATTTAGTTAGCAAGTTTATTATTTCTTAATCCCTTCAACATTCTTCAAATAATTGAATTGCTAGATAGAAGTCTGTTTTAATGAATTATTTTTGTTTCCCTCTTTCATTTTTTTTTTTTATATTTTTTTGTTCACCATATTGCGTCTGTCTGTTCTCAACCTTGTTTATTTGATGTGGATTTTAAGATCTTGCAGGGCTTCAAAATATATATTTATTTTTTTCTTCATTGCTTCATGAATAACTTCACCGTTAAAGAATAAAACAAATAAACGACACAGTAACACACGCAACACAAACTAGCGGGAGACTCTTATGTATATTGCTGTGAAAACAAGCAGTAAGGCTAACATACAATCACGCTGGCTGCTGGAGAGCACTTTCACATAAGTGTGAACTGGAAATGGCCAATGTTATTTGTTGCTGCGACTGCAGAAGGAGCCGAGCATGACAGATTTAGGTTTCGTAGTGCACCGCTGAATGTTGCAGCAGACACCGGCTGGAAGGGGGGAGCTTACGTAATGTATGTAAATGTGTTGTTTGCGTGTGTGTATGTCTGTGTGTATACACACACTGACAGCCCAGACATCAGCATAATGGTGTCTGTGTTGATCAAAAGGCCCGGCAGAGGAGTTTGGGGACTAATAACAGTTATGAAATTGATAACCTTGGCGGTGTCAGCTCAATTCGCACCTGCTACTGTTTTCAGTAACGAGGAAGGCCACATCATTCAAAAAATTAGGCCTGGGAATATGAACCCACTTCATTTTTATGTTGCAATTTCCGTTCGGCAGTAACGAAAGCAAACAATGTAATGGCCTTTGCGTGGAGGCTTACGAGTGCGAGCTCATTTGTTCAAATGGATGCGTCAGATGAAAATCATGATTGACGACGTTGATAGGTGCAAACACTGCCGTACCTGCTAAACATTTGTATATATTCGACGAGGCATCACTGCCGTACCTGCCAAACATTTGTATATATTCGACGAGGCATTTTTTTTTTTCTTTTGTTGCTCAGATAAGTCATGAAAAAGAAATTATATAAAAATAAATTCATTTGTGTGTTTCTTTGGTACTCTAAGTCCTTATTTTTAAAATTAAAGGCATGAAGTGAAACCGTAATTTTGTATTAGTTGGAATAATTATTCTTCCCTCATTAAAAAAAAATCACAGGTATTGTTTAGAATTATAATGAATAATTGTAAAATTGTTTCTCAAGTTCAATTCCGGTGGAGCTCCACAATCGGGAAATCAGTAAGAACATTAAGAAGTTTTTTAATTCTTAACGATTGAGTTCATTCTTGATAATCACAACCATTTATATTTCAAAAGATGAAAAAGTTCAAAGGTTTTCCACTACCTTTTGAAAATTAAAATGAATAGATGATTGACCAATTAAGAATTCTAAATTCAAGTCTGCATGATTATAATAATTATTTAGTCAGCGCAATTAGCATTAAGATTAGCCGAGAGATTAGAAGTGAAGGACATCTTCCTGACATTTTCTTACTTTAACGGAAGTATGACGGACGAAAGTTTTTTTTTATTACACAGCAATGAACAATATTTGTAGCTTGAGTAAATATAAAAAAATATTGACAGATTATCTTTAAATAAAGAAATTAAGTACATTTTTTTCCCACTGTGTCTCACTGTGGCCCAGTACCAAATGACTTATGGACCGGTACTGGTCCGCAGACCAGGGGTTGGGACCCCTGATCTATACAGTCTTCTGTTTGCAACCAGCCCTTCAAGGGGAACTGTATTGCTGATGTGGCCCCCTGGTGGAAATGAGTTTGACAACCCCTGTCCTACAGTGTATGTTAGTAATTTAGAGTTGGAAAATATTGAAATTGTTGTGATCTCACGCCCCACACCCCCACCCCAAAAAAAAAAAAAACGAGTTCCTCTTATTTTCATTTTAAACGGTGATGAGTCAGCATCAGAGGAAGTCCAGAAATCAGTGTGCGGTGTTGATCAAACCACAAGCACCTACCTTTAGTACGTGCTCAACCTTCCACATTCTGCCCTATTAGCCAAAAAACACTCGTCACTTTTGTACATTTCTTTACATGAGCGCAGATTAGCACAAAGGCACCGAGGTGAGCTGCCAGTGTGAGACAGCACCGGGAGAAGGACAGGTGATTAAGAAGACACACGGTGCTTTTCTCATACTTTATATGCTAATCGAGGTGACGCTCTGACATGCTGTAAGCATCCTGAACACAGCAGCCAGACAGTGACCTCGAGGTGATCATAAAGCCAAACACTATTGGCAGCTGATGCCAGGAGAGTGAGTGCAGCCAGAAACAGTAGGGAAATGCATCGACTCATCCTGAGCACTAGCTTTTACAAAATACATGGAAATGTTAGTACGATCTCATGTGAAGACAGTGGATGCTACCATATTAAAGTAAATACACAAAGTGAATGAGTGTCAAAAATACACTTAATAATTAAAAACAATATATCTAAATATATACGTTTGATGAATATATATACATTTATACATGTCCATAAACATATGTATGGTTCATTTATATGTATATTCACATATATACCTATCTTGGTTTCTGGTTGAGTATGGTGCCTTAAGTGCAAAATGCTATTGAAAATTGATTGATCTGTCCATGGCAGGCTGTATGTGGCCCCTGAACCAAAATGAGAAACATCTTTGTTCAATGCATCTCTGAAGGCATAACTTTTTTTGAATAGATCAGATTCAAACGATGTGTTTTTTTTTTTATTTAAGTTGACACATTTCAAGCCGATCTCCTCTTTATCTTGCTCTACTTTTTTTTTTTTTTAACTCAGTCAACAACTCATTTCTGCCTCCCTAGTTTGGAATTTAAATGCTGCCATCACTTATTGCATTTTCAACTCAGAATACACACAATAGACTGAGGAACTGTAGACTGATGGAAATGTTGAGAACAAGGGCTTCTTTTGAAAGAATTTCTTGCGCTGCATTCTTCAAGGCAATGTAAAGAAAAAAAAAAAAAAAAAAATGCTGCATTCTTCAAGGCAATGTAAAAAAAAAAAAAAAAAAAAAAAACCTCAAAGTGATGATCCACCAACTCTAATGAAAAATGTGTATATAGCTATAGTTATTACATTTTATTCGTGGGCCTTGAATTTTTTTTTTTGCCCTGTGATCAGGGCAGTACACAGACTGAAGAGAAAAGAAAAAGATCCAAGTGGAACTTGTTAAATAAAGTTATGGGCTACACGCTATATCACTAAACCGTGGCGATGTGACTTTAGGGTTAAAATAAAAAGTAGCAGCAGTAATGCATATATATATATAGTACTATATATATTGTATATATTTTTTTTACTGTGAATGTGTTTACTACATAAAGTCGGTGTATTAATAACAACCTACTAAAAGGGAAATCAGAAGGTATTGGATTATTGTCTGCAGGTACTTCAAGTGGTTATCATAGTTTTGGTATCATATATTAAAACAGTGGGATGAAATCTTCTCCAGATCAGAGTGATGCAGTGATTTATATACATTATATCATAATGTTCTAGTTTAAATGTACTAAAAATGTACTCCTGTTTAGTTGAAGACAACGCCGATATACTGGCAGGAATTGAAGAAAGACACTCAAAGATCTTTTTTAACAGCTTTGATTATTATTATTATTTTTTTTTAGTTTTCATAGCCATCTGCTACCATCTAGCAGAATGTGAGTATTTAATTGTTCTGCCTTTCATGCCTTGACGAGCAATAAATAAATCATAGTTTTCACTGCAGTAGCCTACCAAGTCTTTGATCGCTAGTGATACGAGCTTCGTTAGCCCGTAAAAAAACCCACAAATTAGCCGCATCATCTGTAAAAAAAAACACAAATTAGCCGCATCATCGCTTAAGCCGCAGGGTTCAAAGCATGTGAAAAAAGTAGCAGCTTGTAGTCTGAAAATTATGGTACTTCTACTTTTTTCACATCTGCCGCAGTTGTAAATATAACGGGAAGAGGGTTATTAATGACGCAAATTGATGCAACAAACATCCCCACCTCCAGTTGAAGGTATTTTCCAAGCTCCAGCAAAAAAAAAAAAACCCAGTGACAAAATTTCTCATCTGAATATAAATGGTGTTGGCAGCCTCAGAACGATTCGCACAGTTGAGGTACATAATACCCGACAGAGGATATCATAGACAATGTTGGCAGCTTCAACATTTCCAGCAACATTTTCTTGGTTATCCAGTAATAAATAAGGGCACAAATTCGCATGCGAGCAGACACGCAAAGCACGCAAAATGACACTTTATTCTTTCAATGAGGGATTATCGACTTTCACCCAACTGTTCTACACCCTTAATTTATAGCAGGAAGAGGAGAATTAAAAAAAACGTTTTCTCATCCTCTGTCACCCCCTAGTGTATAAGCTATCACACCTCGCAAGGTGGCGGTCACTAACGAGTTAGACAAGGGCAGTTAGAGAAATAATTACCCTCCTACATATGTTTGGAGAACAAGTTGGTTCGACATGAGTCTGGCTAAGTTCATCTCAGTTTTTCTGTCATCCAAGTTATCTATTCCTTACCTTTTGTCACACTCTCGTATTCATGAATCTGCTCATAACTTGGCCAAGATGGCTCATTAGCATTCCCCATGTCCTGACGATGGAGTTGGGGAAAGGAAATGTTTCCCTAGCAACAAGTCTTTCTGCTCAAATTCTAATGATTTGCAACTAACTTGGTAATATGTCTTGGTAAGGGTCTGCTTGGCACTAGAAAGACCACACTGGAGCCAGTCATATTGGAAGGACTTGTGTCTTACTTAAAGGTAGTACTGTATATGATTTAGTATTGAATACAGTGGTCATATTTTCATTACATACATTTTAAGGCAAAACTGCTGAATGATATAATCTGTCTTATTTCACATTAAGCGTTTCTACCTTACACAGTTAAACGCTGTGAAAGGCTTAGTTAAGAGGCATTATACTAGGGGGGTGAAACATACGGCCCGTGGGCCAAAACTGGTCCACAAGTTTTTTTTTTTCAGGGGACCCATATTTTAAAACCTTCACGACAGAAGTTGATAGACATTACTGGTAAACTCCTGGGAAACATATATGATATGAGATGACCGGAAAAAAAAAAAAAAAAAAAAATTCAGACAATCCACCTAACGATCGTGAACCAGTCTTTGGTAAACAATGCACTCGGGGGTTCAATCTGGCCTGCTTGATGAATTTCAAGAGTGAAAAAAAAAAACGCTCAAACCCTTCGTCTTCACTATGTTTTGTCAAATATATTTCAGAACTTATTTGCAGAAAAACACAATTATGTTACTTAAGGTAATGATGTTATGATTGGACTGATCTGGCCCACTTCACACCTAATTAGGCCACATGTAGCCCCCGAACCAAAGTGATTTTCACACCCCTACGTTATACATTAAAGACCTGTTGGTTTCCACTACTCCTATCACCGTACTTGCACACATGCTGCAGGTAGTAGTACACAGTATATGTTTTACAATGAGTACTTCATTGCTGGTTTGATCGTTTTCTGTGTGGAAACGACAAAAGTGGTCTTTTTGTCCTATTTTAGGCTACAATAGTGTGGTTAAGGCAAGCATGGGTAAACTAGGGCTCGGGGGCTGGATACGGTCCATTAGGCTTTTTAATACATCCAAATCAAATTTAATATCATAAGACTTCTCTCATTTGGCCTTTTCCCTGTAATGCCTGCTTTTTCCCCAATAGATGGCACATTCTAAGAGCAGTAGTTCTCAATTATTTTTCTGTCATGCCCCCGCCCCCTCTTGGGGACAGAAATGTTTAGACCCCCTTGACCGAGTCACACCCTCGTGAATTGAAATACTGTTGAGAACCTGATAACGTACATTTGTATTTGTAGAAACCATTGGATGAGTTGCTGCCACCTAGTGACTGGAGGTTTGTTATCATTCAAGCAGTAGTGGTACACACATGCCACCTGCTTCTGGCCCGGCCCCCATGTCAAATTTTAGAACCCATTGTGGTCGTGAGTCAGCAAGCAAGGCCCATAAAAAGCCTTGCTTTTTAACACACCACCCACACCTCAGATGTTCATTTATTTGTTCCCCTTTTTCCTGAGTTGAAGTTTGAGAAACGTGTCTCTTCACATCATTACTCCACTGTTTGTGTTTCATCGACCGCAGCGGGTCAAACCTGTCCTTCACAAATTAAATGTGATCTCTAATTTGTTTTTGGTATGATGTGATGAAAAATTTATAGTCACAGTTAGCTTGTTTCTTAGTAAAGGCGTGTCAGCTAGCAACTGATTAGAAATATATTACGTTTTTTTTTTTCTTTCTTAATAATATCACTTAGAGCCATATATTTTGATGAAATGTTCTTCTTCCTGACATGGATTTATATTTTAATTCTAGAGTCCAATATTGTGGCAGTTTCAGCTGCCTGAAATATATATTCTTTGGACCTAGCTTCATCCTGGGTACCAGCAATGTTTGTAGCTTTTATAAGTCATCGTTTACTTTTGTCTCCTTTTGTCATTTTTTTTTTTTTTTTTCTTTGTCAATGTTTGTTCCTGGAGGATCTGCTTGGAAAACGGATTTATCTGCTGCTCGGACCAGATGTCTCTGTGCAGCTTGTTAGGCAAAAAATCGTCCTGGTTCTGCAGAGACTTGTTTACACTGACCTTTATCTTTACGTTGGTGGCGAGCGCTGTGCTATGTTGCTGTTCTCTGGAGTCTTCCGCCTGTCCTGTTTCATCATTTATTGCCCTTTTCTGGGGGGGAAAAAAAAAGAAGCCATTTCTTAAATTAAAAACAGTTAAATGTGTTCATTTAAAGACCAAACCAAACAGTATCCTTGTATTCTCGACAGTTTGAGGGCTGAGACATTTTACCTTTGTTCTTAAAATTTTGTTTGTAAATGCTGTAACAGATGCTGCTGAAATAGCATCCAGAAATACAATTCAAGGAAAACAAGATTTTCATAGTAAAAGTGATGGGGCGATACTAAAATTTCTGGTTTGATACAAAACTGATGATGACAAATACTGGCCATTTAACAACAGTATTTTTCACAATATATTAGTAGTAACAAATTAGATAACTTTTTTCACACAATGTAACATAAATATTATAATCACTACCATTAAGGAACGATTTAGAACAGCGGTCCTCAAACTTTTTTCTACCAAGGACCAGTCGGCCAGTATCAGCCGTTACTGCAGTAATGGTAAAACTGGCAGTTGTTAAAGGATCATGGAGAATGACCTGTTGTTTTGAAACATTGACAGATTATCTTTGAATAAAAAAAATGTAAAGGGATATAACTGGATTCTTTTTGAAAGAAGTAAATCAGTAAAACAGATTTTTTTCACTGTGTCCCACTGCGGCCCGGCACAAAATGACCTACGGACTGCCACCAATCCCCGCACCAGAGGTTGGGGATGCCTGATCTAGAAGGCTTGCTCATATAATGATCTAAAGGGGTTGATCATATAAAGTTACAGTTTTCTTCTAGTCAGGGGTCACGTGACATGTATGGACCAGTTAAATTTTACATTACCAATTTTTACATTATTATAAGTTACCCTAAAAGATGTGGAAGTGAGACGTGAATTAATAAGTATTGATACTTTATGAGAGTAATCGATATTCAATTGATACTCATGTGAGTACCGATATACTGATATATACTAATTTATATTCATGGGACATAATAAGGCAGTCATTGTATTCACTTCCTCACAGACGTGGAGTTTAGTCCCAATTAAAAATGATTGCTGAAAATGAATGTGCACATCAGAAGAACTGACGTTATTTTTGAAAAGGATTTTGGCCTGGACTTTGCGTCTGTGTTTTTTCTTCTTTAATAACAGAGTTCTCTGTTAGCTTCTCTAATTTTTTTAGTTTTTTTTAATATCAATGTGAGAAATATGCTCTCCCGCGGGGTCCAAAAGTTCTAGTAGTGCCTGTAGCTGTGAGATCCTGTTAACAATGGATGTTGTTAATAGTAGTCTGTCACCAAAGTAAGAGGGAAATGTTGGCATTTTTTATTAATTTCGTTGCCTGTCATTTGAGGATTTGAAGTGAAAGTAGGGCAGCTATTTCCGACTCGTTTTAATTTCCAATAAAAATCGCCGTGGTGAGCTCCACGACTGCAGCGGAATAGAGTTTCAGCATTTGGGTGTTTTTGCGTACGTCATTGAAGCATTTGCCAGCAGTCAGAAAAAATTAGCAAAACGTTAACAATGAGGTCATTTTGTACAATATATATATATATATATATCAATGTCACAGAAAAGCAAATATATGATCTGTCATACTCAGAAACCGACCGTTTCTGTGCTCATGTCGCCTTTTAGCTGCATCACAACAGGAGAGAAGAGGAAAATATTATTATAATTATCTCCGACTTTTTTGGGACGAGTTTTACTGTTCTAAATTGAAGATATTATAATTTATTCAGTGATTAGTTCACAACGTTTAGATAATTGTTGTTTCAGTAATTTAGAGCTGTCAAAACGGACAACCAAATCTGTCAATAATTTGTGACAGAATCTTTGGACACATTTGCACAAATCACGTGCAACTATTCCACCATCCGTCCAATAATCGCAATAATTGTGTCTCAGTTGAAAATGCAGAGTGATGGCAGCGCTGACATTCCAATCTAGGAGGGCAGAAATTAGTTATTTACCCAACCCACTTATATCGTTAGAATCTCTATCTATAGGGAAAGTTTCGGCTTCAGTGGTGCATTGAACAAAGATGGTTCTCATTTGGTTCAGGGGCCACGTACAGCCTGATTCGATGTCAAGTGGGCCGGACCAGTACCATCATAACTTTATTACCTATGAATAACAATTAGTCCATGTTGTTCCCTTTGCTTTCCTGCATATATTTAATTAGAAACAATATTCATATTTTATGAAATATAACTTGACAAAACATTTGTGATTTTTTTTTCACTTACAAAATTGATCTAGCGGGCCAAATTGAACCCCGTAGCGGGCCAGTTTTGGCACGCAGGCCGTATGTTTGACACCCCTGCTCTAATACAATACACGCCTTATTTGCACACACTGCGGGAAGAGACTTCTCATTTCACGTAGTCCTGAACATAAAACAGGTATTTTCAAAAAATTATTATTATTATTATTATTATTATTATTATTATTATTATTATTATTATTATTAGTCTCAGAGCCATGTATTGGCCTAAAAAGGCTGAAGGTGCTACAGCGCTAAATTCTTCATCTGTTACTTATACAGTGTCTTGTTACAAGAAATGTATAATGTGTATAATGTGGAAAACAAGCAGCATTGGTGCAATTAATTCCTATTACCATTTCTGTTAGCATTGTTATTTAATTAACATTCCAATAAAGTCAATGGTTTAGGTGTAGGCTATAGCTTTGATTAAAATAATAGTCTAAAACCACTTATAAAACTTCAATCAAACATTTCATTCTTATTGTTCTTCTTCTCATAATTAACACGGTTTAAATATCCTCTTGAAGCAGAGAAAGGGAGCGTCAATACACTGGGGCCCCTAGATACGAGTTTAATCCGTTCCACCACAGCACTCGTATGTCCACCCACTTGTATCTCGATTGCATTTTCCCCATTAAAAAGAACTAAAAACCAATTCATTCCTTCCAGCCACCCAGAAGTCTGCTATTAATTAACTAAATCAAAATTCCCCCCTCATCTAAACATAGATATACACAAATATACTGATAATATAAAATGCTAATAATTAAGAAAACATTTTATATTATTGTTATAAAAATAGGTAAAATGACCCAGCGAGGGACAGTGAGCGAGACAGCGCGAGAAAGGTAGGGGAGAAGGACTGGGAGTGAGGACTCGATTTAGATGATAGAAAGAGATAGAGAGAGAGAGAGAAAGGAAAAGAGAGAACTAAGTCCCAGCGAGGGACCGTTAGCGCGACAGTGTCAAGAGGAAGCTCGGTTGAGCACTCGTAATTCGACGTTTCCTCGTATCAGAGGGGAAATTGCGCATAAGTTGCACACTCGTAACTTGGATGGAGTCGTATTTCTGGGAGCTCGTGTCTTGAAGCCCCACTGCAATGAGATAAGCCAAGAAAAAGAAAAAAAAAAGGATAGGAAGAAAAGTACAGTATCAAGGTCGCTACCACTGTGCCTCAAGCCGACATGTATTATTAGGGTGTATGTTGGAATGTAAGCAGCAGGTGGAACCATTATGTGCACAGTTACTGTCACGTATCTCCTCATAGATCTGGATCTGGATCTACTCGCAGATATATTGACATTCATCGAACAGAACAAGGCAGCTGCAAAAAAAGCACTCACCGGATCCATTAAATGGGCGGGAAACGTTCACTGTTTTGATCTAATATGTTTATACCTGGGCTGCACAGTGGGTGGTTACTGCTCCTGCCTTACAGCAAGCAGGTCAACGTCAACGCATGTGCGATTCCTAATGGTCTCTCCGGAGTATTCCAAAGCACAGAAGAGACGATGGACATTGTTTAGTCAATGTGAACTTTTCTGGGTTTTTTTTTTCTTTGTCTTTGTTGCTGTCGAGACAATCTGTAATGTTTGAGAAGGTTTTTAATTTGATTACAGCTTCCGTGACGATGGGAACAGAAGCAAAACAGGAGGATTTTATTTATCAAGCCGCCGGAACGCTCCTGCCAACCTAGACCAATTAGTGAAAGCTGTGTACCGCTTCAGGGTGCCACATAATACCAACCAGTGACATTTCACTCATTTAACCCTACGCTGTAAGAAAACCAGAGTCGGCACACCGACGGCGGTTGCCTCTTGTAAGTTATTGTTTGCCGTGCTTTTACTGTGTTTGTACACACGTAAAAAAACCTGAAGACAAACAGATTTGGGATTTGGATCGTTTTATCACTATTCAGGAAGATGGCTTTATTCACGGAACAGTCCAAAAAATGTCTTCGCCCGCCTGCTGCCGGAAACTGCAGCAGAGCTGTGATGTTAGAACAGATGCAGTGATGTGTTATGTTGGTCTATGTGTGTGTGTGTGTGTGTGCGCAGTGATGTGTTGTGTGTGTGTATGTGTGTTTTAAGGCCCTTATCAGTGTCGGTGGTTTTTGGAGTGTGCGATGCGATAAAGCAGGGGTCACAGTCAAAGGACACTGGCTGCGGTTTACATGCCGAATACTAAAAGCAGACAAGGCTGTCTCGCAAAAAAAAAAAAAAAAAAGTCCCCAAAAAAAAAAAAAAAAAAAGAACGATAAGAGAAAAACACATGAAACCAAGACAGAACATCAATAGTTTAAAGGAATTCTAAGGGGTTAGCATGGTTAACCACGGATCGGACTATGGTTCCCGCTGTGGTTTGGGTTGATCAGGACAACCAGAGGTTTGTTTTAGACTGTTCAATTACAGTGTTCCCGGTTCTCCTTTCTTTCATCTACGGTAAGTCCATCTTGGCCAGTATTTACTCCTGTGTTTACTCTCCTCTCTCCTTGGTCACGGCTCCCTAATATAAGGAAAGGCTGGATTACTCCAATTGTGCTCACCTGCGTCACCACTCCCCTGCTCTCCCTCCGTGCTAACCTCCGCCGCGTCGTGTTTTTAATTTATTTACGTAATATGTACAGTATGTCTTATATTTCCATTATCCAACTCTGCTGTAGATGTAACTTTGTGGGAAAGGGTAATACAGTCTGGGGAGGGTTGATAACAGTGTAGGGGAGGTTCGTAAAGGGTAAATATATACGTAAAAACTATCTCGCCTCCACTTCGCAGATTTCTTCATTTCACGGTGGGTCTTGGAACGCAACTACCGCGATATGAGAGAGATCACTGTATAAAGGGGCACGGCCTCTGAAATTGTTGAATGATACACAGCGTAACGCAGCTCCAACTTTAGTAAAAATTCATACCTGGTATGTTTTTAATTAGTTCAGAAATAAGTTACTGTTAAAATAGCAAGAGTAATGAGAACGGTATGAGGCAGAGACACACAGGGTGCAGTAATAAATACGGGGAGAAGGGCGAGTGTGAGGCGAGAATTGAGTTGAGCAATAAAGAGGCTCGGAGCCTGCCTTTGTGTTCTTATTGGTATTGAGAAAAGAGCAGCGGAAAAATGTATAGGAGGAGAAGGAGCGGAAGGTTAAAACGTGAGTGTCGGAGAGAAAAAAAGCAATGTCAAACAGCAATAAGGGAAGTTCAGTTTCGGCTGCTCGTCTTTGGTCTGTGTTCATTTCTATTCCCTCACTTGGTTTTCAGCATTAAGTAATTGAAGTGATATTAGCGTAAACCGGATTGGTACCACCTCTCGTTTGTTTCCAGTAAGGTTTCGGTTGTACAGGTTGAACCACTTTGATTGAAGAATAACTGGGCCACATTTTATCGGAGACTTCTTGTAGAAATTAAATATTTAATATATGACACGTTTACAGCAGGAAATCGCCGCAACGCCCGGCTGTGTTGCAGCAATTTCCAGTGAAACTGCGAGACCACGAGGGTTTTTATGACCATCATTGTGTGTACAAAATGTTATTATGTTAATAGCTGTTTGACGACCGTTTTTAGAATGCAGCGAAATGTATGATTTCATGTGGTTTCCTGTGGTGGGTTTGATGTGTAAGTGGCCAGCTGGACTGTATTTCTGCCTTAGCATTTAGCTACGTAAAGCTATGTCCCTCACGCTGTTATATAAAGATGGATGGATGGATGGATGGATAGATAGAGAGATAGATAGATAGATGGATGGATGGATGGATGGATAGATAGAGAGATAGATAGATAGATGGATGGATGGATGGATGGATAGATAGAGAGATAGATAGATAGATGGATGGATGGATGGATGGATGGATAGATAGAGAGATAGATAGATAGATGGATGGATGGATGGATGGATAGATAGATAGATAGATGGATGGATGGATGGATGGATAGATGGATGGATGGATAGATAGATGGATGATGGATAGATAGATGGATAGATAGATAGTGTATGTGTGTAGCATAGTTTGCAAACAGATTGATGGAGTGTCATGTTTAGCTATTATTTCCTTTTTTGTCTTAGTACTAATATGTTTAGCACGTTTTAACACCACTTTTCTAACAGTGTTCTCTTTTTTGGGAGCCATAATAAGGGATACATTTAAAAAAAAACCAAAAGTATCAACACTCGTCAATGATAAACAATGTCAAAGTTAGCTAACCATGTGTTGTTTGGACGCTAGATACGCAAGAACTGCGATGCTGCTCGGTGGTGGGTGGCCGTCTCATGCGCTCTGTTAAGGGGCGTTAGTAGTGGCAAGAATTTGTGCTACTCACATGTGTGCGTGTTCATGAATGGAAGCATCTTTCATTTTTTGAAAATGGTGTTCGTAGTCGTAGGTTTGTTCGTGAATAGGGATGTTCCCGACCCGAGTATCGCTGTACATTCTGAGCAGGCGCTAGACTCTTGTCTCCGACAACAATCCCTCCCAACAGCCGGTGGTTAGTAAAAAAAAAACAGAAAAAACAAAAGTATCAACACTCGTCAATGATGAACAATGTCAAAGTTAACTAACCATGTAGTGTTTGGACGCTAGATGCGCAAGAACTGCGATGCTGCTCGGTGGTGGGTGGCCGTCTCATGCGCTCCGTTAAGGGTGTGTTAGTAGTGGCCTGTTCATGAATCAAGTCGTAGATTTGTTCGTGAATAGGGATGTTCCCGACCCGAGTATCGCTGTACATTCAAGTAAAAAAGCATGTTAATAACAGGTCACTTTCTGAGCAGGCGCTAGACTCTTGTCTCGAAATGTATGATTTCATGTGGTTTCCTGTGGTGGGTTTGATGTGTAAGTGGCCAGCTGGACTGTATTTCTGCCTTAGCATTTAGCTACGTAAAGCTATGTCCCTCACGCTGTTATATAAAGATGGATGGATGGATGGATGGATAGATGGATGGATAGATGGATGGATGGATAGATAGATAGATAGATAGATGGATAGATAGATGATAGATAGATAGATAGATAGATAGATGGACAGATGGACAGATAGATAGATAGATAGAAAGATGGATAGATAGATAGATAGATAGATAGATAGATAGATAGATGGATGGATAGATGGATGGATAGATGGATGGATGGATGGATAGATAGATAGATAGATGGATAGATAGATAGTGTATGTGTGTAGCATAGTTTGCAAACAGATTGATGGAGTGTCATGTTTAGCTATTATTTCCTTTTTTGTCTTAGTACTAATATGTTTAGCACGTTTTAACACCACTTTTCTAACAGTGTTCTCTTTTTTGGGAGCCATAATAAGGGATACATTTAAAAAAAAACCAAAAGTATCAACACTCGTCAATGATAAACAATGTCAAAGTTAGCTAACCATGTGTTGTTTGGACGCTAGATACGCAAGAACTGCGATGCTGCTCGGTGGTGGGTGGCCGTCTCATGCGCTCTGTTAAGGGGCGTTAGTAGTGGCAAGAATTTGTGCTACTCACATGTGTGCGTGTTCATGAATGGAAGCATCTTTCATTTTTTGAAAATGGTGTTCGTAGTCGTAGGTTTGTTCGTGAATAGGGATGTTCCCGACCCGAGTATCGCTGTACATTCAAGTAAAAAAGCATGTTAATAACAGGTCTAACGGCTCAGTGCATAGATACTTGTTGTCCCGACAACAATCCCTCCCAACAGCCGGTGGTTAGTATTAATTTCGGCGTTTACTTGAACCGTTGTGATACTTCTTATCTGTGATCAGTATTGGAAATGTTAAATTAAGTCCACGAGCGTATATGACATGACAACCAAGCAGAGGAGGAGATAAAGCATCTTATTTACACCGAGCAACTGCCTGGATAAGAAAGTCCAAAAACATGGCCACCGGCAAGATAGACATGAGCTCATCAACGGAAGATAAAGGTGTGTAATGAAAGCACAGATGCAATCGGTTAAGTGTCGGCAGAGGGCAAGAAGGTAACAGAGAGGAGGAAGACATTTATTTTTTCTAACGGCTCAGTGCATAGATGAAATAATATTTTGAAATCCCTGCAATTTGTTGAAAAAAGAAAAAAAGGGAGTGTCTGCTGGAGTGCAGCTGTGTGGGTTTCTTACGTTTGATATCCGACAAAGAGCACATGTGATTTCAGCTTCTGTGTTCCCTTGAGCTGCGGCATCACAGAGGAGCTTTTAGCGTATGAACGTGAGCCTCCATGTGATTACAGAAAACAAATAGGCTTGATTGTTGGACTTACCATTTGACAACAAGGCTATGAACCTTGTTTTGAGTGCTTTTGAACAACATGGTAAATTGGTTGCATAGCAATTGGTTGCCTAGCTAGTGCATTATTTTAAATAGCACTACATTAGGAAAGGACAAGACCACAAATTAACAACCTTTTTTTTTTTGTTGTCTGTAAAACATTAGCTTTCCAAAGCATGTTTTACAAAGTGGGAAGCTGCCAGGATGTGCTATGGGGCCACAGAAAATTAAAAAAAAAAAAAAAAAACAGGGCCACAGAAAATTTAAAAAAAAAAAAAAAGCATAAAAATTTAGCAAAATTTTATAACCTAAGTTTCTGATTGTACCTTGTGTGAAAGCTGAAAATGCAGCATGGCAACATCATAACTTGTGTAGACTAGGGCTGTCAAACATATGGTCCATGGGCCAAAACCGGCCCGCAAGCGTTTCAATACTGTTCACTTGATGAATTTTGAAAGTAATATCAATCGCTAACGCTTCATGTTCATGATGTTTAATACATGTGCGTGAATAATAGTGGAAAAACATAGACTTATTATTATTTACCACCTGAATTCTAATTAGGATGTGGCCCCTGAACCAAAAATTAGTTTGATGCCCCCTGGTGTAGACCTAGTGACTTGCAGCTGTTATTAAGCTGCTCTGCTCCTGAGGTTAGCATTTAGCGAGCTAGCGCAAAATGGGCAAACTGGGATAGGAACCCCGTCGTTCCCTTAAAAATCTGTCCAAAGTTTTTTGAAAGGTTTATCATTCAGAAGGAATACACAGTGGGCAAAACATGTTTGTTAATAACTTTCTTATGCTAAACAGATATAGTAATTATTTGACAGTGAATAAAAGTAAGAAAATAGAAAGCTAATGTTATTCCAGGTCCGAGCTCGTAACTCGAGGTGCTCGTATCTCGAAACATTTTTTCCCATAAGAAATGACAAAATGAATCTGTTCTGGCCTTCGAAAAACTCCCTTGTTAGTCCTAATAACAATGGAAAAAAACATGTTTTATCCATTCAATATAATATATGCTAATAACAATGGAAAAAACATGTTTTTAATTGCTATAGAGACATACGCACACAAAAAGAATTATAGTGTATAAGAATTCCTGTGATATAAAATAAAATATGATTTTAATTACGAGTTCTTACATTCTTACCTACCACCTAGCGTCGGTGTCTGTAAGCGTATCGTATCTCAAATCTTTACCCGTATCTCAAGCGTAGATATATACGCGAAGTCTTGCTCGTATCTCGAAATACTCGTATGGGGAGACGCTCGTATCTCGGAGGTTCCACTGTATTTTGTTCCGTTGTTTGTTTCCTCCTTGTTTTAGTCGCTATAGTGGTCAGTCTGTTATGATGAATTAAAACAATGTGCACACCGGGGTGTTATTGTGCTTGTGTATGTAGGGTCTATATATAAAACGCAGCACAGTGTGTGTGTGTGTGTCTGTGTGTCTGTGTGTGTGGTATGTGTTTGATGTATTAAAACAGTGCGTGCACTGCATCCATCTCCAGCAGCCATTCTGTGCTGGCCATAAATCACTATTAGTCTCACAGTCACATCCAGGAAACCTGACAGGAGATGCCACACTCCCACATCTTGAATCTTTGAAGAGAGAGAGAGAGAGAGAGAGGCTATATGTGGACTGGTCAACCAGAATGGTCATTTCTTAAACCTGGTTACAGTATAGTAATGACTTAATAAAGGTGAGCCTTTTTTTTTTTCTAGAGAACTGTATTTGTGTGTATTCACAAATACCTGTTCTAGTGCACAAGACAAGAAAAGAATTTCAGTTTAATGAGTCACAAATAACAAAGTAAATGTTTTCTCCCTTTCAGGAAATGTAAGAGAGCACAAAGATGTTTCAGTGTTGTACCGTAGGTGACACAGTTTCTGTTTGACTTTCCTCTGTAGAGATTTGGTGGAACAGTGAGTAATAATCTGCAGTGTAAAAAAAAAAGAAAAAAGAAAGAAGACAACGTGTCTTCAAGACTCACTGTAAAATAAATCTAGTTTTCACATTTAATGAGAAATTCCCAAGAGACCGTGGTATTGTTTAGCGCTAGGCAAGCCAAAGAAATTGCTTAATAAATTATGTTGACATTTTGGAGTTACAGTTAAGAGGAACTCGCTTGGCCAAACTGTGGCAAAATTAAAAAAGTTGAATCTGATCTAAATCTTTGTAATTTAAATAATGCATTGTTGCTTTGGAAACTGGATGGAAAAGTTTGTTTGAGGTGGAAAGACTAAGTCTAAAACGAAGACAATCTGTGTTTTATACAGTGCATTTCTCGCATTTAGGGCGCGGTGACAAGTCTGGCCACTTAAATTAATAATTTTTCTGATATTATTTTGATTTAATAGAAATTGTATATTCTGTGCTGTAATACATTTACCGTGTTTATAGCATACTATTCAATGACTTGAATAACTTTTCAAGAATTTGAGGATTATTTTTTAAACATAGGTATTGCAGGGAAAAGGCAGAAGTATAATATAAATAAATTACATCATTTGGAATAGTTTGGCGTCCAGGAATAAAAATCTGAATGGGCCACATCCGGCCCCCGGCCCTTATTTTGCCCATGCCTGATCTAGGACAAACATCAGAAGAGTCTGACTTCCTCTTACTTAGGCCATAATGAAGAGCAAAAAAAAAATCCCCAAAAAAACAACACGTAACACGTAAGAAACTGAATGAAGCACAATGCACAACTGGCAAATGAAAAAAAAAAATACAAAAAAACAAAACAAAAACAAAGCTATCTCCTATCTCTGATAGATCTTCAAATGCTAAATACACAGCAATGCGCCTTCTTTTGTAACAACTTTTGCGAGGTCTACCTCTACACTACCTTCTTGCCCTACTTAACTAGGCTTTGAGTTTAGTTTGGTTTGTTTCCCACTTTAATTTGAATATATTTCTCACTTGTTTCTGTTTTTTTTTTTTTATCTTTCCTGGCATCTCCTCCACACTTATCCCTCAAACATTTCTCCTCTATTGTCTTCCTTGCTTTAAGGTCGACCTCTGTATCTGTGTCTTACCGTGCAGGTGTTGGAGGTTGACATTGGCTCAAATGCCCCCTCTCTCTATTTCATTAAGATGGCTGCCATGGTGCTCTGCAATTATTAAACCCTCCACAGAGATTCTCGGATGAATACAATATAGCTGTGTTGCATTCATCTGCATGTGTAACACATGTGCATGTCCAGTCTCTTAATTGAGCTGGACTGGAGTTGTTATGTAATTTCAGACGGTCTGCAGAGACCCGCCGTGGCCCGTCTGGAACTCATTACACACCATCTATGGAACACTAATCCAAGACACTGCATGATTGGCTGATTTGCCTCTAGATTAAGTTGTGTCATGTTTTCAAGACAAGTTTTCCAAAAAAGTGTGAAGGACTCTGGGTTGGACGTTGTTCCGTTGTTAGGACGTGATTGGCTTTTAAAGTTTTTTTTAAATTAGTTTTATGACAGGTATCTTAAATACCCGGATTCAAAATACATAACAAAAAGCAAAAGTTCAGGAATGAAATGTCTACACTAGCTTTTCTTATTTTTTCATTTAAAATTGCCTCTCCTTGCATTTTCAGTTTGGTAGACAAACTGTTAACGTTCAAAAAAAAAATCCATAGCAAAGAACGTAAACCTATGATTGTGTTTGTTTTTAATTTAATGGTATAAGGTTTTTTATATTGAAAAAGTTAGAAAGGAAAGTAATGCTACGTCCGCACATTTTGCTTTGAAAGTGTTGGTAGCGATGTACAAGGTTATTGGCTCTAAGATAGGGACTGTGGTACTGTATGAGGAAGTCAGGAGTGGCAGACAAGTATGTGAGGACGGCGAAGGACATAGGATGTGAACCCGAGCTGTGCAAAGTGTTTTCAGTTAGTTAAAAGACCTTCAACATCAAAACAACACGACTGAAGTAAGATGTACTTGATGACTGTACTTGATCCAGGTTATAAAGATAATGAATTGGATGATGGAATAAAGCAATAGGCTTATCCAATGGCCCAGAAGAGAGAGATATATTGTTCTATATTTATTCTTTGACTTCAAAGAAAATACTGTTATCCTTCGATAGTTTTTAAAGCACTAGCTCTGAGTGCCGTTTGTGCCCTGTTTGTAGTAGTCCGACTAAGAAAATGTTAAAATACACTTGACTGTAATGCATTGCCTTTTTTGTGAGGAGAGATATTTCATTTTACAACCTTTCAGCAGTCTGTTATATTTCCATAGGCTATTCAGAAAAAACACATTTCATTTAGAATTGTATTTTATACTGTACATCGTTTCCAATACTAGCATTCACTGCTAATAAGATATTAACATAGTTATCGCCGTGACTTTAAAAGAGGTAAATACACTCGGTCCAAGTCATAACAGCAATGCACAAATGACTGGCATATTCATTTTCTACAGTGTTTCAGTTTCTGGTTTTCTGCCAAGTGTTTTTTTTTTCCTTTTCAGTTTCAGCCAAAAAGTTTCTTTGCATCCCTAATGAGAACAGCAAGACATTAAAGAGATGTATGGTTGGAGTACAAAATGGATTTAGGGTAGGATTGGCCTACATTACGGCTCAGTTCTGAGCCCCCCCGTTGTTTGCAGTTGCGATGGACATGTTGCCAAATGAGGCAGGAGGCTCCATGCACCATTATTCTTGCAATTGACATTGAAATCTTTGGTTAGAGTAGGGACTAGGTAAAAGAGAAGAGGGAGCACAAACAGCACAAAAGCGGAGAGGAACCAAGTCAAAAGACGAATTTAAGATTGGAAAGGTGCTGAGGAGAGATAGTAGATATATTGGAAAAGGACACTCTAGACCTAGAGCTGCCAGGTTGGAGGAAATGAGAAAGATCCCAGAGAAGATCTATGGATGTAGGAAAGGAGGGCACGGCTTTGGTGGGTGTAACAATAAGGAAATGGAGGCAGATGATCCACTGTCGCAGGAAGAAGCTCATGTTCCTGAGGTGAAGTCGTTTGACCTTGAAGCAAACGCCTGTTGACATTTCAAACTGTTCAAATACCCTCTGAAAACCCGAAGTTTTTTTTCAGCTATTTGTAAGGTACCGATATTGCCCCCTCTAGCTTTGTACAAAAAGTACTTGGACTAAAAGTACTTGGGTCACAATTGTCCTAAAATTGAACAGTGGGGCCGGGTCAGGAGCAGATAGATGGAGTGTTTGTGTGAACTAAAATAAATGTCATGTAAAATTCATGCATAAAGGCAAAAATGCTAAAATGCTTTTATCATTTTCTCCGCCATCTATTGGGGAAACAAGGAGAAGTATAATAATAATATAAATACATATATAAATATATATACATATATACATATATATTTTGGAAAGGTTTGGTGGGCCGGATTAAAAAGCTGAAAGTGCCGCATCCGGCCCCCGGGCCTCAGTTTTGCCCATGCCTGTTCTAGATTCATGCATGGCGAGACTACTGACTACTGTCAGGCATCACTGATACATTTTCTTACACGACTGAATATTTTAATTAAATATCCATATGGTTGTCACACACGCCAGATTTTCTAGTTCTGATTATGACTTCTAAAGCTGGAACATTTTATACTAAACAATATGTGTAATTTTCTTTCGAACTGAAATGTTCCACTTTGAGCACAGTGTATTTCCCAAAAGACAGGCAGTCTTATAGTTTACTGCAGGCTTGATACGGTTACAGTGAGAACAGGGCAGCATACAGAAGTGTCTTAGAAATATGAAAGAAAGAGCCAGGGATTTATTTTAGGCCTGGACTTGATAACCTGTATTCAATCTTCCCTTCACTGATCTCAGCTCAGTGCTCTGCAGATGCCCCTTTTAACTCCTCTTTCATAATTTCTTTCCCCATCATTTCTCACTGCCTACTGTGATGGCACAGATATAAAATATTGTCCTGCCTGTTTCCTCCCGAATGGTGAATCATCGCTTTACATGGTGCAATTCTTTGCTAACGTCTGGGCTACACGCACAGAACAACTAACTATACTAAAGAGAATCATACTACACCCACACAGGGAAATTTCACTTGAAAAGATTGCTATTAACCAACGACCCACAATCACAAAATGTAATTTTTGTTCTGCCAATGTCACAACTTTTAATCATAAAATTATGCCTTTCACCCCCCCCCATAACTTCACCAATTTTTTAATCATAAAATTACAACTTTTTCTTGTAATGTTTCATGTTTTTTAATCGTTAATTTAAAAAAAAATTTCTCACAGCATTTGGACTTTTTTGACATTACAAAATTATGACTGCTATTTATATCATTCAATTATTACTTTTGAACTTAATGTTACACTTTTTTAATCATTCTTTTACTTCTACCTTTTCTGGTAATTCTATGCTTTTTATATCATAAAATGATGACTTTTTTCTCATAACATTTTGGGTTTATTGTTATAAATTTACTTTAAACAGTATTTTATTTTTTTATCCTGTGTTGTCCTCCACATAACAGGATACTTTAGTTCAAATTGTTCAAAAAAACACTTATATATGCTATCTATAATAAGCTAGCATTTCTTTCACTGATTGGATATATTTTCCAAAAATTCAGAGAAGGCCAGGCTTCGAGTCAACGATCAGTGGTCAGACACGGAGCTGGACTTTTGCATGATCGCTGGAGTATCTCCTCAAGATGCGTTTTTTTTTCTTTTTTCTTTTTTTTTAAACTGGAACAAAGCATGTTCTACGTAATTACCTACAATACCTTACCATACCTTCGCTCGGTGAGGTACTTCATTTCCATTAGTGTATGTACTCCACAGTGTATTTGAATACTAGCAATTTGTTATTTCAGTTTTGCAACATATATATCTTTTCTTCTTCTAGTTTGTGCTTTATTTGAATCATTGTTTACTTCTATCCCTGAGAGATGTATATTTAACGAACTAGGCCTGAAATGACCTTCCTGCGTTGAAACAACAACAACCACATTTAGAAATATTTCTACGTGTGTGAATGGTGCGTTTGGTCTGGTCATTTTAAAGGACTCTTGGTTTTTGAAATGTTATTCGTCTGGTGAGGTGGCACTTATTGTAAGAAATGCTTTGTTAGTACCGGTGGTCAAAGGAAAATATTCCGACTGGCTCAAAGGAACAAATGGAAGCAGTCGTGAAAATGACCTACAATTATGATATTCAAAGCCCTAATTTCAAATGCACCACACATCCAGACGCGGAGCAACAGGGCCACCGCAGCCACAGGTGACCTCACTGGCCACTTTATACACTGAAAGTGAGGCTGGCTGTTGATGGAATAAAGAGAAGACACAGACTATGAAGACTTTATAGTATAATTTGTTTTAGTCCTGCAGATTTTTTTTTTCTCAAATGACGCCCCCCCGCGCCCCCTGAAAAAAAACCCAACTCTGTGTTTTCTTAGGACCATCATTAAGGATTAATTAGTTACAACGAAGAAAAACAAAACAAACAACTGAGGGACAAAGTAGTGTCCTGCCGGGTTTCCATGGTGATGACTGAATAGCGCTCTGTTGGAGCACCTCCTTTAACTTGATTTGCATTGCAAGATTCAGATCTCGCTCCCTGCCGCATCCGGCCCCCGGGCCTCAGTTTTGCCCATGCCTGTTCTAGATTCATGCATGGCGAGACTACTGACTACTGTCAGGCATCACTGATACATTTTCTTACACGACTGAATATTTTAATTAAATATCCATATGGTTGTCACACACGCCAGATTTTCTAGTTCTGATTATGACTTCTAAAGCTGGAACATTTTATACTAAACAATATGTGTAATTTTCTTTCGAACTGAAATGTTCCACTTTGAGCACAGTGTATTTCCCAAAAGACAGGCAGTCTTATAGTTTACTGCAGGCTTGATACGGTTACAGTGAGAACAGGGCAGCATACAGAAGTGTCTTAGAAATATGAAAGAAAGAGCCAGGGATTTATTTTAGGCCTGGACTTGATAACCTGTATTCAATCTTCCCTTCACTGATCTCAGCTCAGTGCTCTGCAGATGCCCCTTTTAACTCCTCTTTCATAATTTCTTTCCCCATCATTTCTCACTGCCTACTGTGATGGCACAGATATAAAATATTGTCCTGCCTGTTTCCTCCCGAATGGTGAATCATCGCTTTACATGGTGCAATTCTTTGCTAACGTCTGGGCTACACGCACAGAACAACTAACTATACTAAAGAGAATCATACTACACCCACACAGGGAAATTTCACTTGAAAAGATTGCTATTAACCAACGACCCACAATCACAAAATGTAATTTTTGTTCTGCCAATGTCACAACTTTTAATCATAAAATTATGCCTTTCACCCCCCCCCATAACTTCACCAATTTTTTAATCATAAAATTACAACTTTTTCTTGTAATGTTTCATGTTTTTTAATCGTTAATTTAAAAAAAAATTTCTCACAGCATTTGGACTTTTTTGACATTACAAAATTATGACTGCTATTTATATCATTCAATTATTACTTTTGAACTTAATGTTACACTTTTTTAATCATTCTTTTACTTCTACCTTTTCTGGTAATTCTATGCTTTTTATATCATAAAATGATGACTTTTTTCTCGTAACATTTTGGGTTTATTGTTATAAATTTACTTTAAACAGTTTTTTTTTTGTTTTTATCCTGTGTTGTCCTCCACATAACAGGATACGTTTGTTCAAATTGTAAAAAACACTTATATATGCTATCTATAATAAGCTAGCATTTCTTTCACTGATTGGATACATTTTCCAAAAATTCAGAGAAGGCTAGGCTTCGAGTCAACGATCAGTGGTCAGACACGGAGCTGGACTTTTGCATGATCGCTGGAGTATCTCCTCAAGATGCGTTTTTTTTTCTTTTTTCTTTTTTTTTAAACTGGAACAAAGCATGTTCTACGTAATTACCTACAATACCTTACCATACCTTCGCTCGGTGAGGTACTTCATTTCCATTAGTGTATGTACTCCACAGTGTATTTGAATACTAGCAATTTGTTATTTCAGTTTTGCAACATATATATCTTTTCTTCTTCTAGTTTGTGCTTTATTTGAATCATTGTTTACTTCTATCCCTGAGAGATGTATATTTAACGAACTAGGCCTGAAATGACCTTCCTGCGTTGAAACAACAACAACCACATTTAGAAATATTTCTACGTGTGTGAATGGTGCGTTTGGTCTGGTCATTTTAAAGGACTCTTGGTTTTTGAAATGTTATTCGTCTGGTGAGGTGGCACTTATTGTAAGAAATGCTTTGTTAGTACCGGTGGTCAAAGGAAAATATTCCGACTGGCTCAAAGGAACAAATGGAAGCAGTCGTGAAAATGACCTACAATTATGATATTCAAAGCCCTAATTTCAAATGCACCACACATCCAGACGCGGAGCAACAGGGCCACCGCAGCCACAGGTGACCTCACTGGCCACTTTATACACTGAAAGTGAGGCTGGCTGTTGATGGAATAAAGAGAAGACACAGACTATGAAGACTTTATAGTATAATTTGTTTTAGTCCTGCAGATTTTTTTTTTCTCAAATGACGCCCCCCCGCGCCCCCTGAAAAAAAACCCAACTCTGTGTTTTCTTAGGACCATCATTAAGGATTAATTAGTTACAACGAAGAAAAACAAAACAAACAACTGAGGGACAAAGTAGTGTCCTGCCGGGTTTCCATGGTGATGACTGAATAGCGCTCTGTTGGAGCACCTCCTTTAACTTGATTTGCATTGCAAGATTCAGATCTCGCTCCCTGTTCTGCCTCAGTGTCTGCGTGTGTGTCCCTGCTTGTTTGTGTGTGCCGGAGTAGCCGATGAGGAGGTGGGTGTCACCTTCGACCAGCAGGAGAAAAGGAGAACCTCTCCAATTAAATGTCCAAAAAAGGCAAACTAATGACTTTGCCCCTGACAACCCTTTGATTTGTATATTTCCAACACCGCCGAGTCATTTGATCATTGAGTGTGATTCTTGGTATTAAACAACATAGAGAAACAAAACCCGCTTCTTCTCCACATTCTAGACGGATAACACCGTTGATGTATATGTTAACGGCATCTGTTTTGCTTTTTTTTTTTTTTTTTTAACTACTCTAATAATCTCTTATGGGAAATTACCCTTCATTTAACACCCTTAGTCATTAACACTGGACAAGCAGGAGCAGTGGGGAGCCCTGGAACACGCTACAGTCTTTCCAGGCCTGGGATCTCAACTGGCAATTCTTTGATTCCAAGCCAGGTCATTTAACTCGGTAGATTGCCTAAGCTCAAAGTAGGCACCATTTTTGGAAACACTGAAGCAACTTTACACGTCTCAGCACAGCTGAAACTGGTCGGCAATTAATAACGTACCCTTCCTCTAAAGTCGTTTTTAAAATTACACACATAGCACGAGACAAAAGACAACACGAGGGTTAAAATAAGGGATAATGAGCAGAAAAAAAACCATCAGGAGATCGTCTTCTCTTCCAGGAAGTCTTGGTCATTCTTTTGAATCAAGCGAAAGCCAATTAGGTCCCCCCAACAAATCTGGTATTAACATAATCTAATTACCTACCGAGTGTGGTGAGCACAACCCTTTCGATGAATTGCCAAGAAACTGCGAAGGACTAGTCTTGGGGTGAGGGCATTGTGCTAATTGCCTTCCACTTAACAATTTGTGTTGCGAGAAGAATCTTTGTTGCTCTCCTGCTGCATTCATGCTTAATGATGGTGCTGGGAGGTATCGTATGTTTTACTGTTCATGACGCTGTCTTGTTTACTTTGCATCTTATAAATACCTATATGCTACTTGAGCATATAGATAGAAATATCTGATGATGATAATCAGCTGAGCAAAATTATATCTTATAAATACCTATATGCTACTATATGAGCATATAGGTAGAAATATCCGATGATGATAATCAGCTGAGCAAAATTATCGACCCAATATTAGCATAAGTATGTAATGTCTGGAAGTATCCGATGATGCAATGCCTGGGCTTTACTAAATATGCTAGACATCCTTGTGGGGGTGGCGCTTTGGCCCAGAGGCAATGTCTCTGTCATTGGTGTGGAAACCCAGGGTTCACCTCCTGGGCGAGATCGAATCCCGGTTAGGGCGGTTGGTACCTTCCAGTGGTACCAACCACTGGTTCATGGGGAAGGTTCATGGGGGTTGGTACGGTGGCGGTTATGGATGGATCCTTGTTTGTTTCAGCCGCATATTTGTATATCGGTTGATATCGGAATCGGAAATAAAGCGATTGGACCCTATCGGAATATATCGGATTTCGGCCAAATGTTGATATCTGACATCGCTGATTGGAAGCATCACATCACAATGATGAATGTTGAACTGGATGTTGGATGCACGTTAAAACTAGCTGTATGGAATAGAGCCAAGTGACATTTGAGGGTATGCTGCACCTTGACAAAGGTTGATACGTTTTGCTCAGAGCCCCTGCTAATTATCACGTGCAGATGCCCGCACAGATGTGAGCGTTACAACTGATGATAGAGAGGGAACATACGTACGGTATCTGATTGTACGGTGTGTGCACACTACAGTCCAGTGTGTGATTATATGGGGAAATCTATCAAACGACGCAGTAAGGATTTAAATCACAGGGAAGAAGTACGCAGCATGGAGGTTTCGTTTTAATCCCTTGGATTCTACGCCTTGATGCAGATCACACCCTAGTTTTGTAGAAATAATTCATGTTCGTCCTCCCTGTCTCCTTAATGCCACGTCTATCTTTAGCCTCTATATATAGGTGTTGCTGCTGTTCCAAAGACACAAAACTCAAAACACGCTCAAAGATACAAAAACACAACAGCAAACCTGGTCGCAAACAAATATGGTGTGTTTCCTTCTAGGGAGTCTGATTGTTGAAAGTTACAGGATAAATTAAGTTTTTGTTTTTTTTACAATGCTAATGACAAATTTTTCACCTTCTGCTTAGTGATTATACATTGATTGACTGCAATTTTTCTTCAACATTGATATCGATACCGATACTTTTTTTTTTAACCCAATAAGACACATACAGACAAAAATTGGCCATTTTACAGCTTTGACATGTATTTTTCACAACATACTAGTCATATCAAACCACACTTTTATATTTTCGCACAATTAGATTTTTACCAATGAGGGACAAAACGGTCTAGTGGACTTGATCACAGGGAGTCAGTGCTCCCTTCTGGTCAGTGGTCTTGCGTGAGCGTCAATATATCAATACCACTGAATCAATCTTCCCATCAGTACCCTGCAGCCTTTGACAACAACAGAGAGAATAAAAGGAACTTCACCACCATAAAAAGTCAGAAAAGAATTTAAATTTAAAATCATTATCATAATCTAATATGATACAGTATTTTATATTATTATTAATAGTAGTAAATCTAGTAGTAGTAGTATTAAGATGTACATATACAGCATGTTCCCAGTCAGTTCACCAGTGTCACAGTTTACATTACAGTGTGACATTTTGCTTTGTTGTCCTGTAGAATTCCTTTGATGATTTCAGATTTTACACACAGGAACGCAAGAACACGATTAAATAATGCCTAGTTCTGATTTCTAACTTTTTATGGTGTTTTCCTCCAAGATAAACAGGTGGAAGTTTCCAGAAGGATTACTATTAGAGCAGAATTGTGTAGGAGTTAAAAAAAAAAAAAAATATATATATCATCTAAAATCAATACAAAGCTTCGACGGCACTTGTGGTGCACACACTCACCGATACCCCTTTGTTTTTCTCTCCTGTCTCACTTCTCCTGTGTTCCGCAGCTATCTCTCACCATCACACCCTCTCTATAGCCTTTCTTTCTCACCTAGGGTGAAGGCTGTTGCTAAGAAACAGATAGAGGAGCCGGTGTATGCATTAGATATGCTTCGTCCTTTACTTTCTTTTCCTCCTCGAGTCGCTGTGACAAATTCAAAACTTTATTCAGGAGAAAATGTCAGAGCTAATCAATCCTTTCCATCCTCCCTGACTTCATTTTTAACTCCCTCTTTTAAGACGCCCCCCCCCTTTGGTCGTCCACATTCACGGCATTAAACAATCTTGACTGTGCTTGCTGCCTCGGACTACTGCGTGCTTGTTCGTCCGATTTCTTTTGCCCCAGAGGATCGTTACCTATCTTGGGTTTTGGTTGCACAAACGAAAGCTCATGGTTTTTAGTTGAGGTTGTTTTAAATTTGGACTGTAAGAGATTCTCATTTGTTCCTATTTGTTGTCCTGTGACAGAGTAGAAACTCCTCCAGGGTCAACGTATCATGTTGCCCCGTGTTAGCAGGGATTTGCTCCACATGACTACCATAATTTTCGGGACCATAAGCTGCCTTTTTTTTTTTCACACGCTTTGAACCCTGCGGCTTAAATAATGATGCGGCTAATTTATGGATATTTACGGGCTAACAAAGTTCATACCGCTAGCCGTCAATTACTTTTCTGGTAGGCTACTGTACTAGTAGCGTATGTCTGTCTGTGAATGGCTATGTGCGTATATTTTCGGCCCGCGAGAGAGAACGGTAGCTAAAGTTGAGAGCAGTTTGAGTCCTGTCATGTTGAAGCGTGAGTTGGTTATACAGGAGCTGTTAAAACACTGTTTATGTTCTGTTGTGGTCGGTGTGGCTGATAATAAACACCCCAACTTCCCTGTTTCTGTTTACCTCTGCTGAGGACAAGCACAAAGTGAAGGGAGTTAGCCCCGGAGCTAATGTTAGCTTCAGCCCTGGAGCAGATCACTAAGTCTCCCCTGTGCGTTACGGTTGGGGCGCCGAAGCAGGAAAGAGCTAACGTGTAGCTAGCCGTACTACAGGCACTGTTCGGAAAAAAAAACATTTATTTAAATAAAAATGAAAAAAAAAAGTTACATGTTACAATGTGGACACCTGCGGCTTTTAGAGAAGTGTGGCCTATATATGTACAAGTATTTGTTTCTTTTTAGATTTAGTGGGTGTGGCCTATATTCCGGTGCGCTCAATAGTCCGGAAATTACGGTATTCACTGGATACGGTTTCAAAACAAATGAATGAATAAGTAAATTAATGAATAAATTTCCTTTGAGAGCAGCAGCAATTATTTCCAAATCCTGGCTGGAAATCAATCTAATTGATTATTTATTGTGCTGCCGCAACCGTGGGTTAGCATCTAGAATGAGAAGGCGGCGGCACAGACTCTCTCTCTGTTCCTCATTTTCACATGTTTAAATGATTCATGATGATAGCTTCCTCTCTTCATGCGATCAGGGAGGCTAGAGAGTCACACAGCAGAGCCGTTTCCAGTTCGCACTGCTGCCGCTGCTGCTTTTACTGCCGGAGCCGTCACCCAATTGGCATTCTCCGAACGTAGCTTGTAAAGTTAGCAGAATTTCACATTGCATGAGTTGGAGGGAGAAAAAAAAAACAAAAAAAAAACTTAATGCCATAAATAAGCTGAAACATTTCCCCTGCAAAGACCTTGACCTGGTTCAACCAGGCCTCGGCTCAGGGTGAAGGGCAAGGCAACCTCCGGTGAAATGAGGGGTTGAAGGGACACGTTTGTTCATTCTGCAGAGGGCCGGTGCTAATGGAGAATAGATGATGTCAATTAACATTCACAGCAGGGCGACATTAATCAGCTAATGATGGTTCAGTGACACAAAAAAAGGAGACGCGAAGAGCGAAACTGTGTTTAACACCGGCGAAAGATACAAATTACACACACTGCCATAATAACAGCGGAGTGTGAGACACATGGTAGATTGATTTTTTTATATATATATATATANCGATGTAGTTAAAACTCTTATATTCCCAAAGAAGTTAAACTCAAAGGATGCAATGACAATATTACAAAAGTCACATAGTTGCGCTATCTTGCGATCTCTGTTTTTTAATATTTCTGAAAGAGACAAAGAAAATGAAAAGGTTGAAACAATGGCGCTGACATTTAGAAAAAATAAATAAATTAAAAAAATAAGGAAAAATATATAATATGTAATGAAAGTAAAGTAATTACTCTGTGAAAAATTGAGTCAGTCATCACAGCTACGTTCTTTTTTTTTGGCGTTTGTCTTTTCATTTGAATAACGTTAACTTCCAGGTTAGGAGAATACGTCTCTTAGCCCTGCATGTTGTGCTGAAGATCGGCAGGACTATGTTTTTCTCCCATGTTTAGCCATTGGCTTTACCGTTGGCGTCTCCAGGTGCTAGATCAGCACTAAGTTAGGTGAGGTTAAGACATAATGGCACAAAGCTGGATTCATTTTGTTGTCAATTTTTTTTAATATAAATGAATTATATAATTTTGAAAAGTTTGCGCGGCCGGATTCAAAAGCTGAACGGGCCGCATCTGGCCCCCGCGCCTTAGTTTCCCCATGTGCCTGTGTTAGAGAAAGCCTAGAAATTAGGCTGGAGTAAATGCAGGAACATTCTGTTTTGTATAATTTTGCATCCAGCCCTCTTATAGTTAATGAGTTGTCAAGTAGGCCAGCACTGCTTTCATGCATCTACAGAAACAGGAAAAAATTTATGGACCGCTACTTCTCAAAGCGGGGTCTGGGAATCCTCTGGGACTCCTTCCAGTAGGTAGAAATGCCAAAGTTTAATTACTTTAAAACACCGGGTATTTAAATATTAGATGGAAAATAATGTTTATTTAAATGTCATCCCCACATTATTCAACACAGTAACCACGGTAAGCTTTTTTTTTTTTTTTTTTGCACGGTTATTATACGTATAACTTGCGAAAACAAATCAACTATCAAAATGAAATTAACTAAGAGCTTCGAATTAGCCAAAGCGGCAGCTTTGCGGTAAACAGAAAAATACAAATTCACTGTTTTCCCGAGGCCTACTTTGCCTCCAAATGCAACTAATGAAATTTGGATGTGCTTGATTTGCAGAAGCAGGCATCTGTGCAATGTCCACAGTGTGTATCTGAAGAGGCAGTAATTACAGATTTTTTTCATTTGCCTTGCCTTTCCCTTTGACGGCATTTGAGCACAAACGCGTGCATTGAAGAGGTTTTGATCCAAAATGGAAATTACAATGCCTTCCATCTGTTTCCAAATGTGAAGACTTTATCCGCTGGCATATTTCTTTCTTTTCTTTCTTTTTTTTTTGTGATTTGCATCTTGTGTTGATTTATGGCTGCAATAAAACCAATTAAATGGAGTGCCACAAATTTCATTTTCTGTCAGAAACTGTCAGGAATGCAGATTATATTCTTTGTCTGAAAGTGGCCCTGGATTGTTCAACTCTGTCTCATTCATATCCGGAATCAGACTCTCACTCACATGAGCACAGCCAGTGCAATTAGTCAGTGCGTGGGTGACAGCGAGCCTATTTGTGACAGAGGAAGTTAACATGTGGTGAAAGACGCTAAGGAAATAGGGACAGACATGAACTGTCAATATTAATAACTGACACGAGAGGGGGTTTCTACAATGCAAAAAAAAATTTGCAATAGGTTCAGATGTTGATCCCAAGTCAGTGTTTATAACAGTTTAACTAGAATTATAGCTGGCAGTTGCTCCAAACGGCGGTGTTTGGTTCGGCTACATTTACCAGGTTGACTGATTTAAGCTAATCTAAGTTGACTAATTTAAGCTTTTACTTTTTAGTGTTAAACAGTCAAATGACATTAACTTATTCGGTGGTTCAAAGCTTTTCCTGCGGACGGCATTTTATTTGAATAGATGGAATTTTTAAGCGCTATTTATTGTGACTGTGAACTTAAGCAGCCATACAGTTGGTTATATATATATAAAAATATATACATACTGCAAGTTATTAAAACAGTGAGACACAGTTGTCTCGTTCTTGTCCTGCAGGTCCACAAATGAAGCTTTGAAAAACTTCGACTCCCGATAAAGTACTACTCCCACTGTGCCGGAGTGCATAAAATTAATTAAATCAATACAGATTGGAGACGGATCAGCAGAATTTGAACAAAGATGTCGTCAGCTTCTCGGTTCTCTCAGGTTGGGGCAAACATCTGTTTGAGAGGGCCTCGTAAATGAAATACTTATTCTTAAGCCTATAATTTTTCATCCACTAAAGCAAAACAAAAACAACAAAGAGGATTTAGGAGAGAAAGGTAAGCAGTAAAATCCGCTTAAGAAAAGCTGTTATGCACCAACAGCCAAACACATTTATCATGGTCATGCAAGTCATTTGAAAAGACAATGTAAGTTAAGCATCTACATAGTGTTCTGTATTTCTTTATTTCTGTCTTGTAGTCTTCATTTTAAAACATGGAACTTGATTTTGTTTTTCTTTATTTTGCCCTTGAATCATGTTACTAGGTCGACATGACAACCCATGTCAAATAGGGTTTATCTATGTCACCAAATACTATGTGTGTACTATGTCCTCCAAACCATAACCCCCAAAAATGAACCATGTACAATTTATGAATTCAATAATAGGAATGCTACATTACTGGTACACTTAATCTACTTATTTATCTTTCTGGTCCAGTACTTTCTCATTAATTTTATCATATGTAGGAATGTGGATGTATTGCAGATAATCTTGAATAATCATCAGCTACCCCTTAATTAATCTCTTTATCTCTCTCTCTCACAAACTCTCTTATAAATATATGTAAATAGGTATATATGTATATGTGCATGTAAATATACATATATATTTATATATATTAATATAAAGGGATTGACATTTTCATCTCTTTGTTTTTCTTTCTCTCTCACACACATAAATATATATAAATATATATGTATATATGTATGTATGTATGCATATACGTATGTACACATATATGTATATATATTAATCTCTTTATCTTTCTCTATTTCTCTCACACACATAAATATACAGTATATAAATATGTGTATGTATGCATATATGTATGTTCATATGTGTAGTATGTATATATACATATATAAAAGAAGAAGATATATATATATATACATATATATATATATATATATATATTTGTTTTTCACGAATTGCAAAAACACTATTTATCCAAGTACAGATCAATAATTAATCCTTTAATAATTAAGAGGAAGGCCTAAGAGGAGATTTGTGGATAGAGGACAGGGTCAGATATAGGCAGATGATCTGCAGCAAGCCGGGAGAAGGAAAAGAAAACATAGTCATCGATCCTGATCTACATAGCTATAAATACCAATCAAAGAAAAATGACTGTTTTTACCCGTGTCCATCTGTTACTTTTTCTTTCTGCGGGGTCATCCACCTGCTGATTATACAAGCAAAGAGATTTTCCAGGTTTTTAATGTTTCCCCGTGGGGTTGTGGTAACAGGTCTGGGCAGTGATCTGCTGAATGGTTCACAGTAAATAGACACCAAGCTGTAATGAGGCACAAAGAGAATGGAAGGAGGTTGTCTGGACTAATTTCATTACTGTCTTCCTGTCCCCAGTCATTGTACTGGGAGATAAATAGGACATTGTCTGTGCAGTGTAATAGTCCAGAGGAAGGCACAGAGGGGCTCAGATAACTGTTGATTTGTAGTTCAGCGCTCTAAAGATGTGCACTTCCACTCATGTGTGGCCGCGCGTTCATCAAAATTAAAGGTTCAGTTTGTGCTTTTTATTTCAGGTTATGCCTATAAAATTATTTGTGATGCGTGAAGTAATCGGAGGGTAGGGCAGGCGGTGAAAACTACCATCCATAATTATTCTGCCTAACTGGGGGGAAATCACACTAAATGCAAATTGAAAGCAAATTACTATCCGTCAATATCCGTCCTCCTTTCTAATCTGCTTGACATTACACTGTAAGGCACTATCAACCTAACTAACAATGATTTATTAACTTGCGTATAAACTGCATAAACTGGCAGGAAACAAAACAATATGCCAGCAAGGATTTCAAAGTGTTGATTTTAGAGCAGTGGTTTTTAGCCTTGCGGTTGCAACGGCACTTAGGACCACCTGGAATGTCTAGTAATTAATACAAAAAAACTGATAAAAATAGTGTTACAATCTCACCTCACTCAGAGAAAATGAAATGTCAAAAGCTAATTCTAGAAAAAATTTTAAAAAAAATCTCTGGTGGCACTTGAAATTTGTGATTTCAAAATGGGGTCAGAAGCCAGAAATGGTTGGGAGCCACTGGTATGTTATGATTATGTATATGACAATTTCATGATTTTTTTTAGTGACACTGAAAAATGAATGGAAAACTAAATGACTGCCTTGTTTATGATACCAGATGATCAATGGGAATACAAGAAAAACGTGTGTCAAGGGCTTGGCTGTGAATTATTAAAGTCTAATTTAATTGGTTGAGTTCCAAACAACATCTGATGTCCTGGCCTTA
>NC_024308.1:16346202-16358146 GCF_000523025.1 Cynoglossus semilaevis
AGTTGGATGGATAGACAGAGAGATGGATGGATTTTGTCAACAGATGAGGTTGACAGATAGCGTGAAAATAGTTATTACGATCAAATGTTTACGATTACACAGTAAAAGTGGTCTCCACTCCGCGTAAAAGCAATCATTTCTTGGCCAGCAGGTGAGAGAGAGAGATGGATAGATAGATTGATAGTTGGATGGATAGATGGATAGATAAGAAGATAAGAAGATGCTAGGCGTGTTGGAAAAAGGTTTGGTAAAGGTTTTAATTTCACAAATGTTCAACAACCACTTTTTGTCCTCCATATAGAAGGTACCTTGGTAAAGGTTTTAATTTCACAAATATTCAACAACCACTTTTTGTCCTCCATATCTAGGCGTTATTATTAATCACATTCTTGAAAATTCTGACTGCCCTGCCCAACCATTAGGTCATGGATTTGGAATCTGTTCAATAGGAGAATGGCAGTCATCCAGAGGTATCTTTCCTTGAGACGTAGAAAATAACCTGGCAACAATCTAACTCAAGACCTCCAAAAACAGGTAGTGCCCTTCAGTCCATCAACATCCAGTTCACTAAAGCTTTTTAGAAATAGTCTTAACGGAAAGGCCGCAGCCAAAAGTGGGAGCAAGATCAGTGGGCGAAGGACTTAAGAATAAGAAGAAAATCTTATTTTGACCTTCAAAGAGAACCTTTGTACATCAGGACAGCAGTGAGATTTAGGTGATTTCAAAAGTAAGGTTTGGTATTAGGATGTACCACGCCATACAAAACTATCACGATATTTTACCCACGATACAAATATTTTGCGATAATTCTTATATTACAATACATTTGGTCCATCATACACCACAATATCCGAAACTTTTTCGGATGTGGTATCAGATACATAGGTAATGGGAACATCTCAAATGAACCACTTGATGGGTTCTCAACGTTACAGTTCCCTGAACTGTAACTTCAAATGAGAAAAAATCTACCTGTCTTGGACTTTGGTCAAAGCCTTGTATGATTTAAGTCCAACTCTTATTAAAGCAAACATCTTTGCAGAGCCATTGAGATCACGCTGCTAAATCCATATTCACGCAGTATATAATAGACTGGATATGGATAATGCCCCGTGACCTCAGTAACTGGGAAGTGGCAGCGGAGCTTTATCTCATTATCTCTAAACTAAAGGCCATAATTTACCTGCAGATGGCTGCATTTCTCCGGGGAGACTAATAATGTTCACAACACAACCGCTCCCGCTCTGCCTCTATTTTACTTTCAGCCATTTTTAAACATCTCCGATAACATTTTAACCTCATGCATTTAAATGAAACCGCATCAGTCGGCTTCACAAAGGGCCCTTGAGGGTAACGGAATCTTTTTTGGCTTCAAACATGTGCAATCGACTCTCCGAAGCCTGTTTGGTTATCGCTAAATGAGAAGAGCTAATAGGAGAGCTGGAGTGACAGGCTTTAATAGAGATTTAGAGATCCCTGCTCTGCGTGCCCTGTCTCTCTCCGTTCTTTGACCTTGAGGTGTGATGCAAGGTCATATTGTATTTGAAGGCTCATATTTGTGTTATAAAAACCCTTTTTTTTTTCAGTGCTACGTGCAAAATCTTGAGGGCTTGGGATCCTCATCCTCCTCTACCCCTCCTCTACCTTGTTCTGTTTTCCACTTTTTTTTTTCATTCTTCACGCTTTCATTGTAGGCAAATGATGTCTTTCGGATGTGTCTGAGTGTCACGCGCAGATTAATGTACACTTAATCACTCCGATTAATAAATGAAATAGTGACAATGACCCGCAGAAGGGTGAAGAGAGGGTTGCGAGAGATTCACCTATTTCCACCTCCTTTCCTCCATCATTTTAATCCTCTCCATCTCTTTGCTTTCACCTCAGTTTCACATGCATCTACTTGGATCAGGTGGCGCTGTGCGCGCTGCCAGCAGAGAAGGCTTTTATTGTGATTGAATCTGCAGCTTACAAGGAATGATGCAGGGGCGGTTGTATGTCTCACAGACAAACAGATAACTCAATCCTTGGCTGCTGCCTTTCCCAGACAGGACACAAAAGCACATTCCGACAACTGCACACCGCTTAAAAAAAAAAAAAAGCAACTTAAGTGCAACTGATAATAGGCACTATCAGAGAGAATGGACCGGGGCTCGTCGTTTTTGTTGTGAAGATATTTTTGCATCACATTGGCCAAAGGACTGCTTTCATCCGAGAACAGCTTGCAAAATAATACATTTCACGTTCTAAGGCCAGGCATGGGCAAACTAAGGCCCGAGGGCCGGATGTGGCCCCTTTGGCCTTTTAATCCGGCCCGCCAAACTTGTCCAAACTATATTATTAATTTATATTGTCATTATACTTTTGCCTTTTCCCTGCAATGCCCGCATTTCCCCAATAGATGGCGTAGAAAAAGCTAAAAGGATTTTTAGCATTTTAGTCTTCATGCATGACTTTTACATATCGTTAATCTTGGTTCACACAAAACCCTCCAAACCCGGCCCGCTTCTGATGATATGATCGACATTGTTATTGCAACTGCTAGCTTTGTTTTATGTGTGAAAGTGTGCGGTCAGTCTTGATTTTTGTTTGGCCTTCTTCTTCTCGGTTCCTTCTCAGTCATCACGTACTGTGTACAGCGAGCCATCGACTTACCGCAGAATTCCATTCCATTCATTTGTGAAGATGTGTGAAGAGTTTTTTCATACATTTTTAGGAGACCTCAAAACACCGTAGGTTGAGGACATCATAATCTGAGGACCCCCTTGTATACAAATCCAAACACACAAACACATGCCTAGGGACAAAAGGAGCTGGAGTCTTCCCAGTCCTAACAACCATTCGTACACACATGCATATTATCAATTTAGTCCGTCCAATTGACTTAACCCCTAATTGGCGTGTTATTGGATCTGTGGGTGGGTACGCTGGAAGAAAACACACACACACACACACACTTGGAAACATGCATCATTCTTCCACTGTGTGGCCCATTCTTTTCATATAGCCATTCAAATTCATATTATATGTGCGATATGGATCCATTACGTGTGTGCGCATGTGAAACCGTCTTGGAAAATCAAAATGCTATGGGAGTTCAGTGAACCAGGAGAGAGAATGTCTCCTGTGTATTCTCGGAGGTATGTGTTTGTGTGATCGGGCGGTTTTTTTTTTTCTCCTACCTGATTGGCAGACTTGTGCTCAATGGGCCTTGTAATCATCGGATAGCGTTGAAGAAGTAATGTGTTAAGGACTGAGCATCTCACTGACAATGAGCTATCTGTAGCTGTTTAGAGTGACTCAGAGAAGGACGCCCACTGTAGTATACCGCACTTCCACTCTGACCAACTAAAAAGGTCACCTTTTCGCCTCCAAATGAAACCGCTGCGCTGTGAGTATCAATAGCTGCAGCTCAAGTGAAGTAGTGAAATATTTAGAGCCTTTGCAGCCTTCGGTGGTTTTTGATCAAAATTGTTGTCCGCATCTGTGACAATATTAATATGTTTCCAAAACTCGTCCATGCTAATTGTGACCATCAGCAATTCAAACAGAAGTTGTATTTTTTTTTTAAATATTAGCACTTAATTTGCATTCTCTCTTTCTTGACTCATCGGGTTGTTTTAGGCCAATGATTTCCAACAACTGTGAGGGACACACTAGTCATTAGGTTATTGGTTTGTCCATGCATAGTGACAGTTAAAATGAAATACTAGATGGCAGCAGATGGCCTTGAAAACCAAAACAAAAATCAGAGCTGTTAAAGAAGATCTTTGCGAGTGTCTTTCTTCAATTCCTGCAAGTATATCAGCATTGTCTTCAACTAAACAGGCAAAGATTTAGTTAATTGTGATTTTTTTTTTTTTTTCTAAGATGAAAAATATGTGCTGTGGCTAAAAAACGTTTGGCAAACACTCGGCTCTTTTCAGAACACGTGTTATGCTGCTAAGAGGTACAGAAGTGCAAAAGCCTGTGGGGCAGAAGTTCTGTTTTTACCAGCGTGTCTTGACCAGATCTCTTTTTTTAGGTGGCTGTTTTTACCAGCGTGTCTTGACCAGAACATTCAACTACTAAATTATTTATTATTATTAAGGAGTTATACAATAAGACAATGGACAATGCATGCAACAGGTGAAGATTTAAAAATCGATGGTCCAACGTGGTTTAAAATGAGCATTTTTACCTAAGGTAACGATGAGGTCTTGATCCGTTTGTAGTTATTTATTTTCTCAATAAGGACCCTTTTTTAAAGATTCCCACTCAGATTTCCTGAAATCCAGTTGTGATGTGCTGTAAAAAAAAAAAAAAAGAAGCATTGCAGTAAGGCTGGTGTAATTCTGTCCATGAGCTGTGCCTGCCACCTCCGTGTTTGTGATATGTGTTTGGTTGTGAAATTGCGGCATCTGATTTAACTCGTGATAAATCTTCCTCTGCCGTGGCATCAGAATGTATTACTAAGCCAGCAGCCGGGGCCAAATCCATTTTTATCTGATTGCAATTGATGTCACTCCAACTTCTGACCAAAGTGCCTCTACTGAGGCAAAAAGTTTTTTTTTTTTTTGTTTTTTTTTTTCCTGTTCGTGCGCACAGGTGTTTATTTGTTGATGTGTGTGTTTTTATGACAGAGAAAAGTGAATCGATTTCTACAAGACAGCTTTAGGGAGGAATTGGTCTCACTGCTGTCCACAGCTCTGTGTGGTGAAGAAAAAAAGAAAAAAAAAAACCCTGTGTAGCAACCGTGGGCTTGTGGACTCACACAAACACTCTGATGTTGTTTTGACAGTGATTTTTGGCACAGCTTAACCTTAATCCTGCTACTGCACAGGATTCGACAGAGAATCGCAGCTCTGACAAGGTGGTTGTTTTCGGCATAATGCTTCACACACCTCTCCACTTGTCAAGCTGTCACTTCTGATGTGTCGTCGTACAGCCGACCCGCCATTATTCCATATCATATTACTTTGTAATGCCAGATAAAGGAGATTCATCAACTGAAATGTCCCTGTTCCCCCGAAATGATCGGAACAAGATAAGTAATGAAACAAGCAGTAGGGCATTTTATTCTGTCCGTCTTTCTCTGGAGAGGTGGCAGAAAAGTCTGTATCTGCTTAGGAGTTTTAGTTCAACATCTACTGAAGAATAACAGCTTTTGTTTAGCTTTTTAAGTGTTTGTTTGTGAAGAATACCTTCTCTGGAACCAATGAGGAAGACCTCAGAGGAGGGTTTGTGGATTTAGTGAAAAAGGACATGGAGTTGGTCGGTGATAGGGTAAAATGGAGGCAAAATTCTAGACAGAATCTTTGCTGTCGCAACCTCCAAAGTTTTACTTGAAGAGTGTTTAGGTCGAAATACATATCACTTGCAATCCACTACATTTTAAGGACCAAATATTAAGCTTTTTCTCGACGACAGTTCTGGTGATGCGCCAGTTGTATCGTCATATTCCCTCTGACATCAGCCGATGTATTTTCCTTTAAAATGCTTCTTCACTCAGCTGCAGCAAAAACACAAAACAAACAAAACAAAACAAAAGCCAACAATTTGCAGTCCAGGTGTGGTAGGAGCGATATCGTTTTCAGTGGCTTTAGCAGAGATTGAGGACGAACATCCCAGATCATTGACAACTTTCCCATGGCTTTGTAAAAAAAGGCCCATGTTTTTCCAGTATTTTACAGGCTTATGATTATGAGCGATCATAATCACACAACTGGCAACTATGTTAGCTATTCCTAATATTCACTTATGACGTGTTTAGGGTTTAGATGATAGAAGCATGTTGAGGGTGAGCGAGATTAGACATTAGACATTAGACCGAGCGGGACTACAATGAGAGGACAGCAGGAACAGCTTGAACGAGTTGGATTAGCCTGCAAAGCAACACCATGAGAGAAGCTAAAACATTGCCCACTTATCTGAGAGAATGGCATCATCATAGACCTTGAGGAGCTGGTTGATGTTCAGTTGTTACACAGTAGTCATGTTAGCAGGAAGCAGCTGTCAAGTGACCATCGTGTAAAGGGTGGGTAACTTGAAATGTTCAATGTTATTCAAAAATATTTTGGGTAATATATTTCTTCATTTAGAAACTATTTTCCACTGATACCTTCGGGATTTGCTGCAGTAGATTATTATTAAACTGGTATACTTGTCTAGCGGGTGCACCAAACCACAGGGGGGAAATATGACCTGATCCTGACACTGTTGTCATTATTTGTATTGTTATCCATAATTAATAAATTCAAACTCAGCAGAATTCACCTTAACGTCCAACACTGGCGATGCAGTTGTCCCTACAACCGTACAACTTGAACTTGCTTGTGTAATTACAATTTTCCTCTACTCTCTTTCTTCTCTCCCCTTCTTTTTCTCCCCTCTGCTGCGTCCCCCATTTCCACCACTTCTGTCTGTGCTGAAGCAGAGGGCTGAACATTGAGTCTGAATCTGCTGGAGATTTCTTCCTGTTAAAAGGGAGTTCTCCCCCCCCCCCCCAGTGTGTGATCTTATTTGGTTCAATACTGTTTGTAAATCTTATTTTGCCCTATTTTCTATTATTGATATGAGCTCACTCAACTGTTTGGACGTTACATCATTTTATTATCAAGTCCAGTCAAATGTGTTTTGTAGTTGTCTGGCCTATACAAATATATGTGTATACACATATACATAGACATATAAACATACACACATATACTGTATGTATGTACTAAGGTATATATGTATGTATTTGTGTGCAATGTATAAATATACACATCTATGCACATATACAAATATATGTGTATACAAATATACATACACATATACACATACACACATATATACTATATGTATGTATTATGGTATATTTGTATGTAGTTGTGTACAATGTATACATATATACATATGTGCACATATACAAATATATATGTGTATACACATATACATATACATATACATATACATACACACACAGATATGGTATGTATGTATTAGGATATATATGTGTGTATTTGTGTACAATGTATACATATATACATATGTGCACATATACAAAGATATATGTGTATACACATATACATACACACACATACGGTATGCATGTATTAAGGTATATATGTATGTATTTGTGTACAGTGTATACATATATACCTATGTGCACATATACAAATATATGTGTGTATACACATACAAATATATATGTGTATACACATATACATACACATATACACTTAGACACACATATACTGTATGTATGTATGAAGGTATATAAATGTATTTTGTATACATGTATACATATATGCACATGTACAAATGTATGTGTATATATGTATATACTGTATATATATGTGGGGTTTTTTCAATACACTTCTCTACACTCAACTTCAATACGAGTGCATTCACTGCTCATGTTCTGCATTGTTCTTAGTGATCCAGCTCAGAACTCGGACCTGCTTTTACCTGTTCCACTGTCATTGGGATTTTCTCATTTTGAAACATTGACAGTCATAAGCAGGAGTCAGCAATTCAAGACAAAAGCCCCTTAAGATATATAAGCAAAGCAGTGTATACGCTTCAACAATATGTACAGTGTATAGACTAAGTATTTCACATAAAGTGCCATAGCGCGTCATAGAACATATTAAATATGTATAGGAACATGTTAGAGCTTCGAGCCATTACATGGCCCTCAGTGACAAGACGGATTTCTCCAGTGCCACAGCGAGTACAGCCCACTGCCATGGGAATGCATGTTAATTTAAATATAGAGGTATATGTAAATTAAACACCTCGATGGTGGAGTGATGCGGTGCAGTGGAGTGAAATGAAGTGTGGTGGGGGCGTTTAAAGTGGCAGCAGTTGGACGATGATTCAGAGAACAACCTTTTTCTTTTCTATTTTTTTTTTTCCGGCAAAGACTATAACTGGAGGGATTCGACGTATTGAATATTCTAAGCATGTAAGGAGTGACATCAATAAATAAAAGAGGTTACGTAACTAATAACTATTCTGTCGTGATCAAACATCTTTTATTTTCCTCACACTTGTCCTTCTGTTGCGGCGTATTAGTGAGCATTAAAAGCCTCACTTCAATATTTACTATGCCTTCAGTTTGTGAGTTGCTTGATAAAAAAAATTAATATTATTATTTTTAGGTAAACATAAAAACATTGTCATTTTATTATCAATTATGAAATTGATTTCTAAATTGTATTTTTTTACCCAGGCCTTTGAAAATAAAAAATAAAAACTCTGATTTATTTAAATGTATTTGGCAGTGATGAGGGGGGAAACTCTCAAAACAGAACCGCAGCACTCATTATAAATAATTCTGTATACCAGTTTTTTTTTTTTATCTATCATGTCAACACTGTCATTCCCCAAAATAGACGTACACAGATCTGCCTTCATTTAATTGGACATTTAAAGACTAACACATATGCACACACACAGTGTTCACCCCAGTAATCTAAAGCTTGATATGCACCCACTGTAGCCAGGAGCTGTGAAATTGTACTAGTTGCTTCCTCTATGTGCAGGAACTCTTCAAAGTATTTGGACAGAACTTTTCTTCAAAGACATTTTAAATGGTGTTTAAGATTGCGGACAGAAGTTTGAAGTGAAAGGAAGAAGGGTGGTGGAAAGAGGAGGGAGAGACAGATAAATTGTTACATTTATTTGGTTGTTGGGTTTGTTTGTTTTTTTCATATTCTACATATTGTAGTACACAGTACTCAGACTTTCAGCTTCATGCCACCATTGAAATGCCACTTTTATGTGGCTCTGTAGCTCCAGCATTGCATCACTACCTAATCTACGCCTGGGGGAGGAGCAACAAAGGCTAATGATTAGCACATTTTTATAAAGAATGAATCAATTTAAGCAAGATAATATAAGTAAAACAGACACGAATCTTTCCGCACTAAACAGAAAATTCCCAATGTGCCGTTAAAGGGAAGACATACTGGTGGAGTCAGGGCTATGGCATTATTTATTTATTGGTGGTTTACTGGTGACTTTGTTGACTTACTTCAATGAACTACCCATACTGACCGCCATTAGGAAGCAACATAACACTGGCACTGGAAACTACCACCAATAACCAATGTGCAGCTGGTTGTGGTGAAGGGTGCGAATACAAGGAACAACAACCTTAGAACTACAGAAATATGCATTTCATTATTATTATTATTATTATCTATGTGACTTGATGTGTACCAATGTGCCAATATGTACCAATGTACCAATATCAATCTGATACCAATAGTGACCCCTCATAGTGACCCTGTTTATGTCGCGCAAACCAACCATTTGGGCTTAGGTATCCAGGTGTAGTTCAACATCTTGTATCTACTGAAAAAAATAACAGCTTTTGTTTAGCTTTTTAAGTGTTTGTTTGTGAAGAATACCTTCTCTGGAACCAATGAGGAAGACCTCAGAGGAGGGTTTGTGGATGTAGTAAAAAAGGACATGCAGTTGGTTGCCCATAGGGTGAAATGGAGGCAGGTGATCCGACCCACATGGGTTTGAAATACATATCATCATTTGCAATCGACTACATTTGAAGGACCAAATATTAAACTTTTTCTCGACGACAGTTCTGGTGATGCGCCAGTTGTATCGTCATATTCCCTCTGACATCAGCCGATGTATTTTCCTTTAAAATGCTTCTTCACTCGATTTGCAGTCCAGGTGTGGAAGGAGCGATATCGTTTTCAGTGGCTTTAGCAAAGATTGAGGAAGAACATTCCAGATCACTGACAACTTTCCCATGGCTTTGTAAAGAAGCCCATGTTCAAGTTTTTCCAGTATTTTACAGGTTTTACGATTGTAAGTAACCACAACTGGTAACTATGTCGGCTATCGTATCGAATCGAATAGTTTTTGATGTTCAACCCTGAAATTTTAATCGGTTTTGGAATGATATCGAGTGTCAGATCCAGCCATCCCTCACGTTTTTTGTTTTGAATTTGTATTTGCCATTCAACTCACTTACATTTCTCATCTACACACACACATATATATGTCTATATATATATATATATATATATATACTGTATGTAGGTGTATATATATGTACAGTATGAGGTTGACCCACAAATTGGTATTCGCACAAACACACTCCACACACACAGTGCTTAAAGCTTAAGGGATCTATTTTCAGTTACAGTAACCTCTTGCGTTGCGAAATGCATTTATTCATGTTCAGAAATGGAAATGAACATCTGTCTTATTTCATTACTTCTCTGTTCACAGTCCACAGTCTTCTGCACTCTTCATCTCAGTTTGTCTGCCTCTTTTACTCTTACTCCAAGTCTCAAAATTAGGGAGACTTTCAGCTCTCCAAGTGGAGAGCTGGTCGCCCAGCTGTCCACTTTAGCAATACACACATTTTCAGCACACAAACACACACACACACAGTCATGCATATGTAGCTGTCTCTGCTTTTTGCCTTCTTCACAATTTGGCCTCTACTAATTGAGAAGGTCAAGGATGTGGTAGAACAGCTCCACATCCGCCAAGGGATTGGTATTTTACAGTCGTTCCGTAGGATGGTGAATTTCCCAATCACACAATTAACTCAGCTCTCTAAAGGCCAATGCAATTTCGCATACTCACAACGGAAAACACACACCGACTTCCAACTGACTATGGGGTATTTATTTATTGGCTGAAGGGTACCTGTCAATATTTACCACAGTAAAATCCACCTTTATTACATAACACAATTAAAAAAACCCAAAACACTACAGTAAATATTAATAAATAAACAAATTTTTAAAAAATATTAATAAAGAAATATAACCCAATAATCACAAGTAAAACCTGTACAACAGCAGACCAAAACACTACAGTAAATATTAATGAATAAACATATTTTTTTAAATATTAATAAAGAAATATATCACAAGTAAAACCTGTACAACAGCAGAAATCAAACCTTTGAATCCATTTTTATATAATAATTTGCCTACTTTTACGCCACAATTTGTTGGTTCGGTTTGGAAAAACAGTATGGAACCAGGCAGCTAACAACCTAGGGTCATGTTGTAGGTGCTATTGGCTCAAGAATGAACTCTGTTGAACTGTTTTGAAATATTGTAAAAGGTTTACAGCAGACATGGGTAAACTAAGGCCCGGGGGCCAGATGCACCCCGTTCAGCTTTTTAATCCGGCCCGCCAAACTTTTCCAAAGAATATAATTGATTATCATTATTGATTATCATTATACTTCTGTCTTTTCCCTGCAATAGCCATGTTTCCCGAATAGATGGCGTCGAAAATGATAAAAGCATTTCAGCATCTTAGCCTTTATGCATGACTTTTACATGTCATTTATCCTAGTTCACATGAAAGTTTGCCCACACCTGGTTTATAGCGATCAACACTTTAATATCGTTTAAGTACTCTTAAGACTGGATTAAGGGTGTCTGGGTTTTTCCTTTTTGTTCACAGGTAGATTTGCAGATAATCTGCACGGAAAAAGAATTTGAGTTTATCCTAATAGTCCTAATATTCTACATATTTTAATGGCCCCTGCAGCATTAAGGGGAGCCAAGTCTAGCGTGCAGTTTAAGTCGTTTATTTAAACGAGAAAGCCTGAACAGAACGACTGTCTCAGGCACCACTCACTCTTGCAGCTTGCTCTCACGCTCGCTCGCTCAGACAGGTACTGTACATCAGCCAGTTGATGCTGTGTGGAACATGACACTACAACCAAAAAGGCAAGCTATTGAGTCAACCCAAAAACGTCAGGTAGATAACCTTATCTCCTGGATATTAACATATTAACATAATACCAATGTTAGTAACCACTGCTAAATATCCAAGACCACGATTAGCTATGGAGTTTCTTCCCTCACTCTGGCTCAAAAATATACGATTGGATTGCAGTTTGTTGTCTGGCTGCAGTACGAAAAGAAAACCACTTGATTTCAATCTGCTGGTTTTTTTTTGGTTTTTTTTCAGTCAGCCA
>NC_024308.1:16358179-16376660 GCF_000523025.1 Cynoglossus semilaevis
AATTGAAGTATGCCCAATCCTTTTCTTTTAACGTCAAAAGCACATTTGATTTAGACATTAAGGAACCATATTTTTTACATACTGGTATCATAATGTCCCCTTTGGAGGATGCAAGTCACAAACTTAGCTAATGGTGCATTCAAGTGCTCTTTCGAGTCACATGTTTAGGGGTTTATGAGCAGCAAATGGCCCTTTAACGGTTCATTAATTATAAATGCCGGTGTTAAAAGGAAGCGGGCTTTAAGATAAAAAATTTAAAAAATAGCACATGCTATGTTTTCTAGCACATGCACATTACATATAGTGCATACCCTAAGGTTTTACTTCATATTTGCACAAGACATGGGACTATCACTAGAAAACCTCCCCTTTCCATGCTCTACACCACCACCAAGTGCCTGGTTGACATTGGCATTGGCTACTGTTATAACTTTAAAACAGAGCTACTCGTGGCAGCGTGCTGCTTTTTCTAGTCTTGTCGTCACCCACTCACTGCAGACAAGAGGCTAAGAGATGTTCAGAAATAACACATTTCCACCTCAGTTAGGTGGGAAGTCCAAATGTCAACAACATAAAGTTTATTCACACACACACTCTCCTGGTGATGAGACTATGGCGAAACATAGGAAGAAGGAAGGTAAATGGCAAACCCAGCTTTGTTGTACAGGTGAGATGGATGAATGATGGATGGATGGATGGATAGATGGATAGATAGATAGATGGATAGATAGATGGATAGATGGATAGATAGATAGATGGATAGATGATAGATGTTAGGATGGATGGATGGATGGATAGATAGATAGATGGATAGATGATAGATGTTAGGATGGATGGATGGATGGATGGATGGATAGATAGATAGATATGTAGGTGGATAGATGGATGGATGGATGGATGATGGATGGATGGATAGATGGATAGATAGATGGATAGATGATAGATGTTTGGATGGATGGATGGACGATGTATGGATAGATAGATAGATGGATGGATAGATAGATAGATGGATAGATATATAGATAGATAGATGGATAGATGATAGATGTTAGGATGGATGGATGGATGGATAGATGGATAGATAGATAGATACATAGATGATAGATGTTTGGATGGATGGATGGACGATGTATGGATAGATAGATAGATGGATGGATGGATGGATAGATAGATAGATGGATAGATAGATGGATAGATAGATGGATAGATAGATGGATAGATGATAGATGTTAGGATGGATGGATGGATGGATGGATGGATAGATAGATAGATAGATAGAAAGATAGATAGATAGATACATAGATGATAGATGTTTGGATGGATGGATGGACGATGTATGGATAGATAGATAGATAGCTAGATAGATAGATAGATACGTAGATGGATAGATGGATAGATAGATGGATAGATGGATAGATAGATAGATATGTAGGTGGATAGATGGATGGATGGATGGATAGATAGATAGATATGTAGGTGGATAGATGGATGGATGGATGGATGGATGATGGATGGATGGATGGATGGATAGATAGATAGATAGGTAGATGGATAGATGGAGGGATGGATGGATGGATGGATAGATAGATAGATACATAGATGATAGATGTTTGGATGGATGGATGGATGGATGGATAGATAGATAGATGGATAGATAGATAGATACGTAGATGGATAGATGGAGGGATGGATGGATGGATGGATGATGGATGGATGGATAGATGGATAGATAGATGGATAGATATATAGATAGATAGATGGATAGATAGATAGATACATAGATGATAGATGTTTGGATGGATGGATGGATAGATGGATAGATAGATAGATACGTAGATGGATAGATGGATGGATAGATAGATAGATAGACGTTATTATTAATAACATTCTCGACAATTCTAGATTAATCAATTGACAGATTGATAGATTTAGTTAATGTGTGTACTAGTTAATGGACACCTAATATGACTGACCAGTAAAACTAGAGCCTTGTTTTGTAAGGTGATGGGGGAATCAATAGCCAATTAGAGTGTGCAACGGGACATGGAGAGGGTAGAACAGGGAGGCAGAATCAAGAGGCGAGGTTACCAAAGAGGTATGACCGGCTAGAGTAAGTTAATATTACATTTACAGTCAACAACTAACCTCTGCCAAACGGGCTCTCTTACAATACGCAGAATTGATATAAGCAGAACTGGACATACTAAAGTGACCGGAGTGTTGATTGTTGTTTGTCTGTACATGTGACTGGCATATACCCAGGGTGTACCTAGTAATCAACTCTCATATATATATATATATATATATATATATAGTCTAGTATCAAGAAGTGATATTTTCTTTTTGTCGTTCATACTAAGGACATGCAGCAATTTATAACATAAAGAAAAGGTTCAACTCATTGTGTGGAAGGCAGGGAAAAGGTGACATATGAAGCTGGAGGGGAGCAGCAGTAATGAGAGGTGATTCCAGTTTCTCACAGCCTCAGCAGGATTTAGCTGACTAGGAGTTGCACCGCACGGCTGGCTGTGATAGTCAATTAAACCTTTTCGTCTTAAACCCATGTACCTGCTCTCCCTCTTCCTTCTTACTAAACCTAAATCTGAATCGCCTTGTTGTGTTTCTTTGTTTTTTTGTTGTTTTTGTTTTTGTTTTGTTTTTTACCTACATTTACCTCGACATCCAAACAACAAAAAACGTACTTGACGGTTTGATTTTAAATTTATTTATGAGATGCATGAGGTGTGATTAAGAGAATTCACTCTGTAGAACTGTGTCTTCGGTGTAAAAATAGGCAAAAGCTCTCATTCTTAGTTACACTCACCCTTTCTCGGGAGAATCATCAATGTTTGTTAGCAGTGATATTGACTCCGTGCTATCAATATATCAATACCACGGAGTCAATGTAACAGAGTGTCAATTAAAAAAAGAAAAGAAAAATTTAAGTCGCTTAGTCCTCGCACAATGGAGAAATTCACAGTGTGCATCTTTGCAACCCACACAGGCTGCCAGAGGAGGCGCCATTGTTCTGTAGTTCCTTTGGGGCTCAGACCCAGACACTTCAGCAATTAAGGCAGATTAGTAAGGCAGGCCGGATAACCGCTATGCTATGGAACAACGCTCATACCATATCAATACGAACAGCCACCCCCTACCCCCAGTAACGTAAAATTAGACTGGTCTATCCATGTCATGTGACCACAGACCAGAAACCAAATGATCGGGTCCACTAGACATCATTAATGTCCATTAACGTTAGCAGTTAAGCTATTCATGTTACGTTGTGTAAAAATAGCATGATGTCATTTGTTATGAGTTATATGTTATGAAAAATACATGTTAATGTTGTGAAATGATTGGGTTAAAAAAAATCACACAGAGTATTGATATCAGTATCAGTAATTTAAAAATGACTTTAAAAAGTAATCGGATACAATATCCTATCAAAAATTCTCTCATTCCCCATTACTACTTCTTGGATATTAAAGACGACGTCTTAAGCGAGGACACATGTCTTTTATTGGGTTTGCTTCCATTTGGTTCATCTGCATTATCAATTGGTTTCTCATGTGTTGTTTTTTTATTAGGAACAATGTTGTCCACAACAAAGTTGTCAGCTCAAGTAAATTGTGTTACTAGTTAGCTTTTTTTGGTTAATAGACAGTTACAAATGGTTTGAAAATCCTAATAATCATTTTGAAAACGTTTTAAATTTGTTGCAGCATAACTGAAACTAGTCGGACTTTCAAAACCGAAGCTGAAACGACTGCTCCACTGCTGTTTACCTGCAGAGTGCCGAAGGAAATTGAGCAACTCTTTGGCAAGAAATGAAAAACAAATCGAGAAATGAAGAAGCAAAGTGTGATTTTTTGACCTAGATCACGTGTCAAACTTAAGGCCCGCAGGCCAAACGTGGCCCGCCAAGTCATTTTGTGTGGCCCACGGGAGCTTAAAAAGCATTGAATTGCCATATAATAAAGTCCATGTTGCTGGGTTTTTATTATTACACAGCACAATGTCCAATATTTGTTATTTGAATAAATAATAATCAATTGCAGAAACACATATTGCATGAACACATTTCTGATGTCCCCCTCCCCCCGGTGTAAATGGGTTTGACACCTCTGGTCTAGATGGACATAATTATGAATTGGCAGGTGAAAGTAACAGCAAAGTTTGCACAGTTTGGAGGTGAAGTATGTGCGGCATAGCTGAGGATAGATAGTGGATATCTCCGACAAAGGATGTTGCAGATTGAACTGCCAACCCCGGGGAAAAGGAGAAAGGCCGCATTGAAGATTCATGGATGCAAAGAAGGAGGACATGGAGATGGTTGGTGTAAGAGTAGAGGAGGGAGAAGGTGATGTAAAGTAAAGACAGATTATCTGAAGGGAAGAGGGAAAGAAAGAAAGAAAGAAAGAAGGAAGGAAGATTCAGAATTGTATATAATAAATGGAGCGCTCTGTCTGTGTTTAATCTAAAGCTCTCTCCTTAGAATGAAAGCCAATGCCTTAATGAGATTAACAATTACAAAAAGCGGGAGGGTGCTTAATCACTAGACAAATAGGTAAAGTGTCAAAGAACAAAAGAACTTTGTCTTAAAATGTTAACAGGTTGCTGCATCGATTTAGAAATTTAGGAGAACTGTTAACAATGGCCGGGAAGACGAGCTCTAAATAAGTCTTGTCCAAAGCCCCGAGTGTCTGTGTGTTATAGGTTGACTCAACCTCCTACGTTCACAAAGCTCCAGGAGCCTCAGGAGTGTTTCATTTACCATTTCTCAGAAAAGCCACCACGTTTATATTATATTTAGCAGTAAAAAATAAGTTTTATTCTGGGGCAAAGAGTTGGTGTGAGAGATGAGAGTTCATTGTATCACAGATGTGATATTGTTTTACACTCGTGGTACCAGTCTCGCAAGGAACCACACTCACCACGAGGCTATTTATTATCGCTTGAAAACTACGCGTTTAAAGCTGAAAAACTGAAAAGCTACGCATACATTTCCCTAAATGCTGCAGCGGGCCTGGAAAATCTATTCCATCGGCATAAATATAAATTAATAGGCCGTTTTCCCTATAAACGGCGTGCAGTTGTTCAGTTTTATTTCTCGTTTCTCCTCATACCGTTCTTTTTGCAAACTTTGCTCTGATTGCATTGTTTGCGAACCGTCTTTTTTTAATTCCCTTTCTCGTCCCTAAGGATCCAACGATGTAGCACGTTGTTCATTAGCGCAAAGATTTAAATGCAAATTTTTTTTTTTGCAAATTTAATTTACATATCCTCCCAAAGGCAGACTTCCAAACGTACTGCATTCTGACTCGGGAGGAATTATTGTACCTTTTATTCAAAGCACTGCAAATAGGAGGCAACGAATAGAGGGATATATACAAAAGAAAAAAAGAAAAAAAGAAGTTTTTTTTTTCAACTTTTCACCTTATACTAGACTAAATATAATAATTTAAATACAGCAAAACTGTCCTTTATGTCAAAATAGCTTTTGCTTAATTTTAAAAAGGTTGAAGTTTATTTCTGCCACGTCACAGCTATCAGTCCTATCCTTTCATTTTTTTAAATATTTTTTTATACATCATAGTAGTACACTGTTAATCTGGGCATTTTAATATATATATATATATAAATATATATATAAATTGAAACAGTTAATGTCTCCTCATCATTTAATTCGAAATAACAACGGTGTGGTAAAACAGTTAAATTAACATTTAAATCGAATACAATTCTTATTGTAGATCATTAGCGCAGATGGTTTACCGGTGATGTCATTAAAAATTAAACGCCTTTTTGCAGCGGACTTTTTTCACCATGAATTGATTTCTTTTCCTATAAAGACTCTTTTTGTTTTTCTTTTATCGTAATAATTTTGTAACACTTCTTCATTTTATTTCTAAATGCCGATTTATAACTCATTTTATATCTTTAAGAAAATGCCCGTGTCCAGTTGTCTCTTTTTAAACAAGAGAACAATCCCACAGTGCACCAGGACCCTAAAAGGGAACGTATGGTGCGTCCCTGCTCGGCTGTGTCGTCCCTGGAGGATAAATACAGTATCTAACGGTCCATCATGAGCAGAAGTGTTTTAGACATTTGTAGTTCAACATGGACCTGGTTATAGCAATGCTGAATCTGACTTTCCCTCTTCAGGTCTGAAGAGTGGAAACACAGGCTTTATATAGGCACATCACAACACAATCCCTCAGCACATCCACCCGCGCACCAAAAGCTCTCACACCTTTGGCTGGGTATTCAAGGCAGCGGGTAATAATGTCACAGCTATTACAAATCCTGATGTCTCTGTCTTTGGAAAGGCAGAAGGTACCCAATTAACCTTTCGCCTTACTTTCTTCTCCCTCTCCCTCTTTCTGCCTCTATGCCACACCAGCACACACACAGACAAATTAATCGGAAATGGAAACAGTCCTCTTGTCTCCTTTTTTTTTCATGCCACCTGTTAATAGAGTTTTGACAATGTATGGATTAAAACTAAAATACTTTTTTTGTTACGGTTGTGTGTGTTTTTGTTTTTTTTGTTTTTTTTAATTGCCGTCTATTTTTTTCCTGCATCGACCCTGTTGTTGGAGAAAAGAACATTTTCAATACCTATTGGTCTTCACAACAGACTGGTCTGTTGTCACATGACAGTAAAATGAAGCTGCGATAGACCCGGATTGTGCAAAGAGGTAATTCCAGGTACAATAAATGAAATAGAAGATGTAAAGGAAAAAAAAAGTAAAATAAAACTGGCATTAGAAAAAATATATAAATATAACAGGTTCTCAATTGATTTTTTTTGTCAGACCCCCCCTAGGGGACAGAAATGTTTTTGCAGGTGATTATTTTTCACAATCTCCAACACTGCTGCTCCCCCCCCCATTTGAAATATTATTGTGAACCTCTGTATTTTCTTATTTGTACCTTTGTATGAGCTGCTGCCACCTAGTGACCGTAGACTTGTTTATTGTTTAAGCGTTACGGCATTGGTACATTTCTGTCTGGAGTGCCATTATTGTTATTGGTTATTGTTATTATTGCTATTGTAAGCCTATCATGCCCGACCTCAGCCCGGACCCCATCCCCTCCAGGGGGGCCCTCCCCACTATTTGAGAAGTACTAGTGTAGACTGTTATTGCTTTTCAGCTACATTGGTTCATCCACCAGCTTGGTCACATTGACATGACATGATGGGTGTTGTCGTTTTATTTTATTTTTTTTTTAATTGATAAGTTTCTAAATAGGTTTCTTATTGTTCAAGAGACAATCACAATACATCTGAAAAAAAAAATTAGGAAGTTGTTTGATTAGTGTCAGTTTCCTGTTCTAATACTAACCTAAAACAAACACCACGAAAACATCTTCAGTTTGTTAGAGCAAGCATAGGCAAACTAAGGCCCAGGGGCCGGATTCGGCCCATTCAGCTTTGTAATCTGGCCCGCCAAATTTGTCCAAATTAAAATTGGTTTGTATTGTGATTATTCTTCTGCCTTTTCCCTTCAATGCAAGACGAATGATTTTTAACATCTTTTGTAAATTTAAAATGGATCCAGTAAAGAAGAGCTAGGCCTCCAGAAACGTGGTCTCTGTTTGTCGTCGTAGTATTTCATGCTGAATTTTACATCGGCCGCAAAGAATAACTATTTAAAACAATGCAGATGTAATAAAGCCATGGGTTGATGTCTTTTGGACTCACTGAAGTCGCAATGTTTTTGTTTTTTTATAATGCTGCCAAACTGAAATCTATCGGAAATAATAATGTTGTCCGATAAAGTTTCAAACGTTTTGGGCTGATTTTAGTCACTCAGAAGTTTAAATAATTAAGAAAAGAATTTAATATAAAAAACATTTCTAACAACCTTGAAGACAAAACATTACGTCCAAGAAAAGTCAGCCAAATCCTTTTCACTGCAACTTTATTATTAGGATACAAGGGATGTTGAGTGTACTTTTTATACCCCCATTTCATATGTGAATTGCACTTTTTGAACCCAGCTGCCCTGCCGAGGAAACTCCCCTACTTGGCTAGCATACGCCGTTCTATCACAGCAGCTAACATGATAGGGAGTTGCAGCCTTTAACATCACTTGAACCCACGGGGACATTACTGCTCAGCCTCCACGTCAATGTACAGTGCAGCAACTTGCCAGGAAATGACACGCTATCCATATTTAATTAAATCTGTCATTTATCATTACGGGTACAGTATTCCCTTTGTACCAGCTACTGCGTTTGTTCCCCTTGTTGCGGCAAGTGCTGTCAGCTTGTATTACACTCATTCAACATCTCTCTCTCCCTCTCTTTCTAAAATGGATTACATCCATCAACAGATTTGCTTTTGCGTCAGATCAGCCATATGGCTAACCGTCTCGGTCATGTGATCCTTGTATGTCCGTGAACAAACATGTTGGTTTATCCCTCTGAAGGCACGTTACGTTTTCCTGCTTGATAAACGGGCCTAGTCAGTGTAAATGTGCTGAAGAAGGTTGGCATCTCTGCGCTCCACTGTTTGTCCTGTAACGCTGTAGAGCAGGGGTGTCAAACACAGTCTGGTTCGGGGGCCACATACGACCTGAGTAGATGGTGAAAGTGGGTCGAAAAAAGGGGCCGGTACAATCAAAACGCAGTTACCTATAAACAACAATACGCTAATGTTTTCCTCTTTGTTTTCCTGCAAAAGGGCTGACCGATATCATCGGCCCGATATTAGCATAATTATGTAATATCCGTAAGAATCGTTATTGGTTTTTCCGATTGGTTCTTTAGCGGGCCGGTTTTGGTCCTCGAGTCGTATGTTTGACACCCCTGGGTTTTGCCAAATATGCTGGGATTGCGTGTAGGGTCCTGAGAAGTTTATCTCAGTTTTGGGAGCAAACGATTAGACATATAGGTTATCGGACGTTACGTGTTTTGCACAATATCTGCGTATCTGTTATGGGTTAATATATATATTATAAGTTAATATAGGACATCGCTACGTATAAGTAGAAATAATTATTTTAGTAAATATTCATATTTAATGAAATATACTTTGACAAAACATCACCAATATGAAGTGTTTGTGCTTTTTTTTTTTTACCTTCAAAATTCATTAAGCAGGCCGGATTCTACACCCCTAGTGGGCCAGTTTTGGCCGTATGTTTGACACCCCTGCTGTAGAGAATCATGGCGAACCCTCAAACAGATTTCAATGTACCTCACCTTTTTGCCAAAATGATCATCTTGTAAATGATATAGTTTGAGTTCCGGTTGAAAAATATTTTAGAAGAAATGTCTTTAATTAAAAGTATTTTTTTTTTCACTTTTCTAAATAAGAGAAGGATCACTCTCTTTGTTAAAGTTAGAAACCACTCCATCAGGGGTCACCACATAATCGGGATTATGTGGTATCAAACCCAATGACCACTGCATTACCCACGCCCCCGGACTCCATTCTAAATGTATTTAAGTCGAGTGGGGTTTTTTTTAGCCCCAGGCAAGTACACAGAGAGACGAAATTACATTTCCCAGCTGCTCGTTTTGGGACACAAAGAAATATAAAATTGCACCGTAGATGACCAAACGCTTGCACTGTAAAGATGGAACAACTGTCCTTAAGTGTATTCCCTCGATGGCCTTTTCTGTTGCTTTTAAACTATGGTGCTTTCAACCATGATCTTTACGGCGGCGCCGTTCATTTGAATAGAGAGATACGAATTCGCACACGTTGCAGCTGGTGTAAACGTAAAAGCTTTTAAGAGCTCTGCGCAAAACTTGCAGACCTTTAGATGATGAATGAGAGTGCGAGCTGGGATTCGGGAGAAAAGTGAAAATTAATAAGGAGCGCATTAAAGATGTTTGTCTCGTTAAACGTCCTCCGTGACCAATATCTATTTTTGAAACAGCCTCCCTTTTGCTTGACAGATGCATGGATTAGCAGTTTTATTGTAATGCTGCAAATATCAGAAATAAAATAAGAAACCAAATGGCATATAAAAATCAGGACACATTTTGTCTTTTTGTCGTTAATCTATTATTTTGTTCAACAGCTTTTTTTTTTTCCTCTTTTTTTACATCTTGCTTTTTTTTTGCATGACGTAAACGGGCGCCTGTGTGAACATCCGGCCTGTCGCACTTGTAAACTGCAAAGTAACGGCAGTAAATAAAGACAGTAAAAACAAAATTGAAAAAGAACTTTGTAACTACATTAGACAGAAGTTTGAAAATGAACTTTGTAACTACATTAGACAGAAGTCAGATTAGGACGACAGGTGTGTGCGTTCGGAAGGGAGGGTGGGAAAAAAAAAAAATTCAATCAAAAGAGCAGCACTCTAAAAGATTATGTCTCTTTTGTTTTTGGTGCAGTGTTGTTTTTACAAAATGCTCACCGGACTGACTTGGTCTGCATATGTGGTTGTGAATCAATAGGGAGTGCAGTCCTTTGTTTAATTGGAGGCTTTTGGTCCATTTCCAGTCTATTTATCCACACGCTGCCTCTCCTGCACTGCTGGGAAGGAAGAGAAAACGTGTGAGGTGAAATGATGATTTTTTTTTTTGTTTTAAATCCCCCTTTGGTGGAACATAGTCTTTGTGCATTAAATGAATTGTTGATTTTTTTTTTTTTTTGTGTGCATACAATTCTGTACAAAGTCCGATCAAGGGAAGTAAATATTTTTGCTTTCCTTCAAGTGATGTAATAAACATTTCCCTAATGCAGTCTGGCTATGTTTGTGTGCTCGTGCTTGTCTCTGTGTGTTTGTGTGTGTCTGAGACTGTGTAAACGAGAGTGTGTGTGTGTGTGTGTGTATGCTTTCCAAGTTCCACTTGAGTGTATCTATTAGATCTATGACCAAGGCCATGGCCAATAACTCACCCAGACCCTCCCTTTTACCCTCGGTCTTATATCTACTTCATGTGTGCCTGTATCTCTCTCTCTCTCTCTCTCTCGCTCTCACTCGCTCTCTCTCTCTTTCTGGAGTGTGTGTGCGCTAACGGGCAAAACTCAGTTTACACATCGTGTCAAGCCACTGAGACTGTTATGGCCCCCTCAATGACTATAACAAACACACACACGCACACATTTACACAGATGCTGTGGGTTGCTGAAGAGCCCCTCGTACGCTCTTTAAGGAAAATGTGCTACTGAAGCCACGACCTAATGGTGTTTGTTGATTTTTAAAAATACCTCGGTTTCGCTCTCTCCGTGGCTCGTGCGAACATGTAGCTGTATGTGCCACTCGTGATTACAAAGGTGTTTCATCGTACGTTCTTACCGTGCCGTAGTAACTCGATTTTCCCGCTGCATGTCTGAACCCACATACTGCACATAAGTAGCACCTACGCTAACGCACTGGTAACATCATAGTCTAGGACATGAAAAAAAGAGTCTGACTTATGCCTGCGAGCCCTAATGAAGGGCAAAAGGTTCCCATAAAAACAACAGAAATAACAGAGAACAAATGTAGCACAATCCAATGTATGGCCAGTGAATGGAAACAAAGCTGTGTTTGTCTACATATAGCACCGCGTGACCACGTATTCCTCCACTACGCTCGGCAACTGCTTCCATTGCGAAATTTGTCTTGACGTCGTATGTCAGGACGTACGAAACCGAGGAGGCCCCTGTATTTGTGCTCACTCATAGTATTGTTTGTTGAAGTGAATCGTATAAATAATTTAGATGGCCATAAAGATATACAGTATATAATATACACAGTGATTGATTTTTAATGTACCTTGAAGTTTTTTTTAAATATTTTTATTTATCAAAATGTCCTCCAACAAGAATAATAATTTTAACTTCATTGAGCCCATATTTTGGGAAATTCTTGTCTTAACAGAAAACCTGCTGCAACAGGCGCAAAGCAGGTGGTTCCTCTGGGAATTGAACCGCTAACCTATGCTACACCATGGTGCCTATGCTACAGGACCGAGTCTGCATCTTAGTGCATAGATTTGTTTCACACCTGTGTGAAAGACCACCAAATATACCAGGCCATGGGCAAACTAAGGCCAGGGGACCGGATGCGGCCCGTTCTGTTTTTTTAATCCGGCCCGCCAAACTTTTCCAAATTATATCCATCCATTCAACCAATTTTCATCCACGTCACCGTTACCGGGTTGCGGAGGAAGCAGTCCATCCATCCAACCAATTTTCATCCACTTATCCGTTACCGGGTTGCGGAGGAAGCAGTCTCCATGACCCAAATCACACTGCACCGTACCAACCCCCCTGAACCTTCCTGCGGGTGGTGAGTCCACTGGAAGGTACCAACCACCTTAACTGGGATTCGAACGTGCCCAGGAGGTGAACCCTGGGGTTCCACACCAATGACAGAGACATTGCCTTTGGGCCAAAGCGCCACAAAATTATATAATTTATTTATATTATCATTATACTTCTGCCTTTTTCCTGCAATACCCATGTTTCCCCAATAGATGGTGTAGGCATTTTAGCATTTATGCATGACTTTTACATGTCATTTGTCTTAGTTCACATGGACTCTCCTCCTGATCTCCTCCTGATCTCCTCCTGATCCCCCTGTTAAATTTTAGGCCGTGAGTCAAAAAGTTTGCCCACGCCTGGAATATACCAACTCTTGTGTTCATCCTAATAATAATTGAGGAGTCAAACAGATAATGTAGGTGATGTCTGTGCATGGACTTCGGTTAAAGTCACTCGACAACAAACTCGACAACCTGCTGTCCGTACGTGCCCGCCGGCGTGTCTGCGTCTGGGTAGGTCTGACAGCTGGCCTCCAAAGGCTCCACACTGACTGCTCCTCATCTCTCCCTCTGCCTCCTCCGTAACTTTCTTTCCTTCTCGAACTTTTTTTTTTTTTTCCACTCTCACCCTGCCTTCGCTTTCTCCCTCCCAAGTCTAAGCCTTAATTTGTCCTCCTCCCCCCTGCGTATCCCCCCATTGCGCTTCAATCTTTGTTTCTAAGCAGGCACGGAGAGGCATCCGGCAAGCGAAATTCTCATTGTTCCGTATTCACTGACAGCTCCATGTGGAGCCTTGTGCTTTTTTTTTTTTCGCTTCAGAAAGCAAAACAAATAAACAAACAAAATAAAATAAATAAATAAATCAGCAAGCTTGGGTCAGAGAGGGGCAAACTTTTTATACATATAGTACTTTTTATGCTTGCAGGAACGTATACATTTGCATATAGGGGTGTTAAATTAAAAGATCGTACACTGGCACAGTCAACATTAGCTAACATCTGATGGGATGCATGTGTTTGTGAAGCCCAGCACTACATTTGACATTGCTGTGTTGTGTTTTTTTAGTTCACCCACAGTAATAAGACTTGGCAGACGCGTCTGCTGTCACTGTTTCAGCCTTCGTCTCTTCTCGTGTTTATTGTTTCTGTTGCTACTTTCTGCCCTACCGCTTCTTTTTCTAAAATGTTTTCGGTCTATCAAAGGGAACTTATGTATTGTCTTCTCCTTTGAGCTGCTGTACGTGGAGGGTGGTGGATCTCGTTGCCCCTCGTGTCGTGTTAACGTCAGATTCTACCTTTTAAAGCTGTTCTCTTTGAAAACGTCATGTGAATCAACGTTAGAACGATTCATTCTTATACGACTTTGTCCACAAAGAGGCTTCTAGGAGCCAATACATGTGATCGGTATCGGTCCAAATTGGTCAAAATTTCAGGATCGAACTTAAAAAAAAAACCCAAATAATTATAGCTTGATACCTAAGCTGATCCCATACTTAAGTTTGCGCAACATGCTGTAATGGCATTGTCATATTCTTCTATGGGGCCCAGAATTCCTGACACTGCTCTTTTACCCACATATACACCTTTGTTTTACAGGCTATCCCTACCGGAACCTTTGCATAGTAATGTCTCTCCTACTTAGACCTACATACATACAGTATATAATGTTTTTTATTTTAAAAAAAAAACCTTGCAAATTGCAAGAGCCTGTGACTGTCTTTGGAGTATAGGCATTTTCTGTTCATCTGATCCTGATGGTGACTGCTGACACAGATGTATCCAATTAATTCTCAAAAAATTCCTCAGTTTTGGAGCAGAAGATAGAAGCCATGGGACGGAGTTAATGGGGTGAGCAGAATAAAAACCAATCATTCCGTATTAGTGTCAAAGAACCACAGAGCCTGGAAGTAAATTAACAGCACAGTGGTACGTTTTGGAACGTTTCCTTTTGAATATTTGATAGCAACGTTTCCTTCTTCATGTGGACTTTTTTTTTTTTTAAATGAAATACATGTCAACGTAACATTGGAAACTGTCGGTTGTATGTGTACTTGTATACAAGGCACATGAAGTAAAAGCTGAAAAGATGTGTATAATTATAATTATGTAACAAGTAGTACTTTTAACTTTATTATTGTTTCTGTATTTCCCTTTTATTTCTTCATGATTAACATCATGATATTTCTTGGTTGGCATGGGAAATACTTGAAGAAAACTATTTAGTAACTGGCCTAATATGCCAGAAAATCAATCTTTTATCCATTCTTTTATTTTTCATCACTTTCTTCTGACTGTAAAGAGGAGTGTGCTAGTTCCCCACACTGCCTCCATTTATTTTTAAAATATCCCCCCTGTGTTGGGGCTATTTTTGTCCTACTTCATTGCAGACTTTTTCTTCTTCTTCTTTTTTTTTTTTTTTTTGAAACACCATTTGCATTTCAAACCCCTTTTCTCACATTGTCATCCCCAACTCACAACACTCATCCTCCAGCTTTCTCTGTCTTCTTACTAAACATCTTGCTTTCTCTCTGTCTGGTTTTGGCCAGTCTGCTTTAATCTACCTCTCTATGGGATGCGGTCCCCACCCTATGCTAATGATGTTCTTGTGCTAAGAAAAGAAGCTGTTTGAGGATTTACAACGGAGCTCAACACTTGCATGCATGCATAAACAAACACTTGCTCACCCACACGCAGAGACCCTGTTTACTTCAGTCCCTCACCCCCCTCCTCATTGTAGCGCTGCAGCGCAGACTCACCTCCTTTGATCACGTTAAGTTCCCCTCGTTTGCTTTTTCTTCAGCTTTTTCCCATTTCTTCTTTTCTATTCGATTCTTTGTCTAACCTCTTTTTGTCATTCTTTTAAATTGCTCTAACTGCAACCTCTTTTTGTCATTCTTTTAAATTGGTCAACTTGATTTTTTTTTTTTGCTGTTTGTTCTGCCACATTATGAAGTTGATGCTTTGTTTGTTCTGCCACATTATGAAGTTGAACAAGAAGAGGGGGAAAAAACAAATCACACACCATCACTATCTAAAGGTGTTGTAAAGCTTTGAGGTGTTTGCTTTGTAACAACTAACCTTATGATTTGATGATTTGAATTTGACACTGCGTCCTTGCATCGGTTTCACCCAAACATTCTCTTTCCTGACATCAAAACCAATTAAGACAAACTAGCAAAAAGTGCAATGGTGCCCAAATCTGAAATGAATGACAACAGCTGAGAAATATCAATTTGCAGTTAACGAAGTCGGCATCTTCTGCGATGATGTTGGAGGACGCACGCTGGACTAATGACTAGCTAGCGCAGACATGGTCAAACTTTTTTGGGAGGGGGGCCAGGTCAGGAGCATATAGATGGAGCGTTTATGTGAACTAAGATAAATGACATGTAAAAGACATGCATAAAGGCTAAAATGCTAAAATGCTTCATCATTTTCGATGCCATCTATCAGGGAAATGTGGGTATTACAGGGAAAAGGCGTGAAGTATAATGATAATATAAATAAATTATATAATTTGGAAAAATCTGGCGTGATTAAAAAGCTGAATGGGCCCCTGGGCCTTAGTTTGCGAGCTGAGCTAGCGGCTAATGGTACATCAGCTGACCTGCCGGCTGCTGTTTGCGAAGACATTTGTAGTCGTTAAGGGGAGATTTTAGTTTGAATAACTCACTTCATACCCGTTACCAGTTCATTATATAATCTAAAAGCGAATAATTTAAATAAAATGAAGACATTTAACGGACGGCAATTCCTTTTTTCCCGTCCATGCCCCGCCCATCATACTCCACCTCTGATTGGCTCATCAGTTCTGATCCCAAAATCAAATCAACCAACAAAGGCTATGAGTACTAACCAATCAAAGGCAGTGTATGTAAGTAAGTAAGTAAGCTTCGGTATATTGTTTTCCGATAACAGCTTGATAGACCTATCTAGCTATTGGTCAGATACCCAGAGGACAACAGGAGGGCTAAGATTTTCAACAGCACTTTCACCTGGTCATTTGAATAGTATCCTCCAAGTCAAATCTGGAATGCCTTCTCAGTGTGGTGAGGGTATCTCCAGCCAATCCCAGCCCTCATAGGGCAAGATCCTGGTATAGTTTAACTATTCCATATGTTGACGTGGGTCAGACCACCTCTTAACTGCAGCTATCGTAACTCCGCTGTGTCCGTTAGCAAGACGCCGACGCTTTAAATGGCTCATCGTCCAGTCGCAAATAGTCGAGAGGTGCATCAGTAAAGGCTCATAAATGAGTGATTGTGCCAGTATCCCAGTACATTTTACCACTGTGAAGCCTTTGAAGGGTCTGAAAGCAGATATGAATTCTTCATATATCGTCTCAACAATGTAGGTCAACATGAAATCTGTACAACCCTGAAGCTTAAAATATTAGTGAGGTGTCATTTGTGAGCGAGATCTATAGATCTATCTATCCACTCCCAGATGGAAAGGGGGGGGGGAAACTTCAGCAGCACAGCTTCACTGAAGCCACGAATGGCGGGACATCATTTTGATTGGCAGGTGAAATGTGAAAAAAGGAAGGGGGGCAGACGCTCTGAAGACAGCAAGTGTAGAGGGACCGGTCACGTACGTGGAGCGACTGGGAGATGGGGAGGCGGTATTAAAATTTGAGCACGTCAAGAAAAAGAAGAAAGAAGGAGAAGGAGCAAAACGAGAAAAAGAACCAGTGTAGGGCTGTATTTGAACAACTCCGGAGGCTGCAGAGCTGAATGCAAAAGTCGCTACATGAAAATATTTAGAAGGGCAAGGTCAACAACAGACCTGCACGGACATTTAAGAATCGCCCATCTGTCTGCGCAGATGGGGGAAAGAGGACCATCTCTCCTCTTTATGCCTCGTAATAATAAAAAAAAAAAACCAATGCATAAAATTGAGCTTTTATGAAAACAATGACGAATAACCGCTCAAAAGACAGTTCACAGTTGCTAAAATAAAAAAGCTCCCAATGATATCAAATGAAGAGCTGATTGATTGCGGTAAGAGTTCTTTAAAAAAAAAAGAGCTTGATCACTATTAAATAACAATTTGTCGATTTCTCCTTGGAATTAGAATTAGTGGAAATACAAAATGAACATGTTTGTTTTAATGCTCAACCAAAAGTATGAACAGATGCGATTTGCGTTTTTAAAGCATTAGAAATGCAGGAAAAATGAGTAAAAATAAAGATATTCGTCATCTAAATCAGGGGTGCCCAATAGGTAGATCACGATCTGCCAGTATATTGCAAGGAGGGTGCAGGCATATCATGAGCAATAAAATATATAAAAAGAACTATAAATATAATGTTGTAAGTTCAGTATATATATATGAGTAAATATATATATAAATGTATACAAAACACCACAAAGTTTCTCTTTTTTCTGGCTGCAGTAAAGATTATGAACAATGGCTTCCTTTGACATTGGTTGTATGTTTTTCTAAAAACATTACCGCGTTGTTGATAATGAGCTTTTAATAAATGCAATCTTGGACAAAGGCTGTTGATTTGTGGTCACCTTTTGGTGGATTAGTGGTTAAGGAAGCATACTTGGGTCCAGAAGGTTTCAGATTCGAGTCCACCAGTTGCCAAGTCGCCGTTGAGGTGCTTTGATCATGGCACCGTCCCCTTACTCAGCACCTGGGCAACACTGCCCCCTGCTCATTTCAGTGATGGGTTAAAAACAGAAGTCAAATTTCGTTGTGTGTGCAGTGGTGCAGTCACTTTCACTTAATCAGTTCCTTAGCAGCCTGTTTATCAGAGAACCATACCATCATGTTATTTCTACATGTTTTTTGTTTTTTTTTGTCTGTGTGCCATTTGATGCTGAGGAGGCTGTACACTGTTATATCATTATCCGGGCTTTAACCTTGTAAACAGTTGCATGCGACTAATTGTTGAAGAGACTAGTGAGAAGGAACCGCAGTAAAGTCTCAGCCTGTAAAACAACAATAATGAAGAAAGCTGTGTAACAGAAAGTGCCGAGGTAGCAGAATACCCTCTTTATCCGTTTTCACATCCCCCGTATTGTTCCGTGATCCATTTAAAGCACTAGCACAAGTTGTTCCGTAAATTGTAGCTCCGAGGGAATTATTGCAATTACTGTATTTAACTTTTCATTGCCGACGTGTGACTTTTCATAGAACATGGGGTCGCTGGTATTTTAATCATAAATGAATCCAATTATCATGTTTGAGATATAATGCAGTTGGCTCAACTTTGAGTAGCCAACAGTAGAAACTGTCGTGGAAAAATTCTTCTGTTC
>NC_024308.1:16376760-16390807 GCF_000523025.1 Cynoglossus semilaevis
TAAAAAGAAAATAGCAGGTAAAACTGAAACCTCTCTCTAAACCTGCACTTGAATCGATATTAAAAGTGTTTGAAGTATATTTCATTGTTGACAAGTAGTTTAGGAAAGAGATGGGAGAGGGGTGGTGATGGTGGTGGTTTTTAGGTGGGAGGGCAATGGGGGTTGGGGTATCTGCAGTGTTTTATTAGAACTCAAGCAGGACATTGTTATTCAGAACGATAAATTGTACTGAAATACAATTTTACACTCTATAAAAACCCTCATTCGATTTGCATTAAATCAATATTCCTCCTCAGAAGAAAAATAAAAGCCTTGTCTGTTTTCATTTTTATTAAATAAACTATTCATGAACCTTTACATTTTTTTTTTTTTTTAAGGAACAACAGTGGCTGGTTTCCAGGTCCTGTTTTAGTTTTAAGGAGGAACAGCCAGATCCACACTGCCATGTGTTTCCAACACTGACAGACTGGGCACACTAAGGCCTATATTTACTCTATTAACTGCTGCTGTGCCTGATGCCACTTTTCTACTTGTCCTGTCTGTCATAGGGCCCACAAATTCACCTAGGACATATGTTTTTACTTTACCCCCTCTGTCCTTTCCTCTACTTCTCCCCACCTTAGATGTGACACTGTACTTCTTTTTCAGCCCAGATCCAGTCAGGTCTGTTACTGAGTATTTAAAATCACTCATTGATTTATCTTGAACCAGGTTATTCTGTTAATAATTGGGAGAAGGTCTGGAACTTTGACATTGACTATAAATAAATTTAATTTATAATCTGCCAGTCTCCAAACTTCTGAATTAAATTCATACATCTCCAGTACTCACAGGTGTTCTACGACATTGTTTCCTAGGAGTTTACGAATAATGTCTATGACTCGGGTCGTGAAGGTTTGTGACTTTTAAAATATAGGTCTACAGAAAAAAAGTTTGGGAAACATTGATCTATGGTCTTTTCCAAAAGTCTGAAAATGTACATGTTGGTTCTAAGGTCAGCTGAAAGGTCAAAGTGACTGTGGATGTTGTTGTCTTTGTATGTGGCCTTGTATTGACCTGGCCACCTGTAGCTGGTGTATCCTGCTTCTTCCCAGATGTGAGCTGGAGGTCTGACCAAAGTAAACAATGAATGAATGAATAAATAATGTTGCTTTATTCATGCTGAATTCAGTTTATATTTATCTTATGTCAATAAGATATTTTGGCCAATTTCTTAAAATTAAACCAGAGAAAAACTCTGGCACTCTTTAGTACCAGCGTTCCATTAAATTCTTTTGGCAGCTTAAAAAAAGACCTCCAGATCAATGACTCATCAGACATAACATTCTTCATCTGACTCTCTCTTTAGCTTTGTTGTTTATTTTATGAGCTCATATTAATCCTAAGACTCTCCAAAACATCTGCGTCTCCAGGAGCGAGCAGCATCACGCTGCAGTCGGCTCAGGTATCTGACGAATGCGGTTGGACTGCCTGCACCGACAGGCCGAGCGGCCGCTGATGAATACAATGATGAAATGTGAAAACAAAAACCAGGGGCGCCTGCTGCCTGTATTCACTCTTACTAACACGGTCTCCCTGGGAACACTTTGACCGTTGTCTTGCTGATATGTGAGGTGGCTGATTAATCAGGACCAAATGTGGATGCTGGGTCTCAGTCCTTCCTACTTACGCAAGAGCTGCCTCTAAACATTGAACATATTAAACGTTGTTCCTGAAACATCTCTGGCCCTTCAGGCCTTTTCTCCTCTCTGTGCGTTGGTTGACTGAATGGTAATGATTATTCTAGCCATGTGTTAGCTGACAGTCAGCTTCGACTTTTTCTCTACTCTTTCAAACTGGACGATTTAAGAGACAGAAGCAGACGAGAGAAAGGCTAGCACTACTACTGCTGCTGCTCTCGTTTTTGCACATCACTGTAAACTGTAATTTTCAAAATGATAAGAAAGGCAACGTGGAGTCATAGAGGGAGGAAGTGCACGAGGCAGTGACAGATCGGTGACATATCAGTGACAGATGGGTCCCATTGTCCCACACAGGATAATGGATTATTTTTTTAATCTTAAAGGGTACAACAGCATGCCTGCATGACTTTAATGTGGCGCATGCTGAGACACTTATGCTGGGCTCTTTGTTGCTCAAAGTCACAGCCAGAGGGAGGCTACAAAAGCCTGGGCACTGTGGTAAAGTTTGGTCCTTTGAATTCTGACTTATCTCTCCCTCCCAGTGGAGAATGTGGAAAAAGGCCAGCAGTGTAATTCATGTGGCCACGAAGCTTTTCCCCTTCTCCTCCACAGAGTATATTCAACTGAAAGCCACCAGTTCTACCAGTGAAAAGTGTCAAAAATATATTATGTGTATGTGACGTTTTCAAAAAACTAGGGGGCAGTAGAAGGAAATGCAACATGAAAAAGCAAAGAAAAAAACAAAACAATAAGGTAAAAGGCAGCTCAATCATAGGACTGTACCAGCTAATTTGATACATTCATTTCTAGTGATTAATCATAAAAGATTTGAATGCAAATATTTTGAAAATTGCAGTGTATAATCCTATAATTCCATCATCTAACAAAGTGTTTTTCAACTTTGGGGTCATGACCCCACCCCTGGCAGAGCGACCACAGCACAGACACAAGTAGTAACAAGAAGTAACCAAGTAGTTTTTTTGAAAGTGCAAAAAGTCTGAGGTGGAGCCATATATAGTATGTGCAGGTGACAGTGATCGGTGAGCCCACAGTGGCAAATCTAAAAGGTGCAGGCAGTGACAAAGTATCCAGATCTCTGGAAGCAACAAAACACAAGGCAAGGTGACTGACAAGCAAGACAAACATCAGAGATCTAAGGTGGCTGAACTTTTACCCCATGAACATGGCAAACACGCTGCCATTGAGTCTTTGTGGAGCTGGCCCTTATGTCCTCCTCTGCTGATTAGAGGAACCCGCCCTCAGGTGCGTCACTCGTCAGCCCCAGACTCAGCGCAGCAGTTGAGACAGCCACGCCCACACACACCTACACACAATCAAGCTCACAGCAGACATGAAACAACAACAGTATGACAAACCAGGGTCCTATTGTCCTGTAGTCACCACTGTAGTGTGTTCATCTTCTGAGTCAGGTTCTCTACACTGGAAAACAAATATTCTGCTCCTGTTTGGTAAATTTGACAAACATACATTTGTTTGTTCTTACTAGGTTTTGGCCAACGTTTGGGTTCCTAATATAGCTATAAATGGTTGATCTTGTTTCTGTATGCAAAGTTAAATAATGTATGTAATGTTAAATGATGCTTAAATCTAGTCAGTAGGTTAGCTCAACCACTGGGCTGGGGACCAGTACCAGGCCATGGGTAATTTGGTTTTCCAGCTGCACAGAAAAAAATTTAAGAAAAGTTTTCCATTGGATGGCCTCTTTAAAATGGGAAAAGGTCACAAAAGTACAGAAAACTAGATTTTATTTCCAATATTATGTCTTTTTCTAGATTTGTAAGAGAAATGAAGGTACATTATATTTAGTTTTTTTATATTAGGGATGTAATAATTGAATATACAATGTCTTTTATTGCATTTTGTTTAGCTTGTGACCTCCAACTCAATCAAAAACACGGTCCACGGTGCACACCTAGTGGTAATGTTGCATAATTGATTTAAATATGGATTTATGTTTTGAGTCTCAGTGAACGTCATTTAAACACACTAAAATAGACCCTATCAGCACGCAGCTTTTTGTCGACTTTATTGATCATTTAACCAGAAAAATACCATCAGATATATTACACAGGCCAAAGCATGACAGACAGAACCACAGCAGACGGGCCGAGACCATCCACTGATACACGGAAACAAAGTCAGCTTTTTTTCTTAAAGGTAAGAAAATAAGTAAGGCCTCCACAATGTCAATAGTTTAACATGTTATAAACACATTGATCTGTTATGTTTTTATTTTATTTTTTTCATTGCCAGTGGTGTGTTGACTCAGCCATAGCTTTTGAAAGTAAAGAAAAAAACCTAAACACAGACTACTACTTGGCAACGTGTCCTCAGGTCAACGAACGATGATAACAACCACTGTCAGTACAAACCCGGTGAAGCTTATTTAAAGGCCATTGGACGACAAAGTAAATGTATTACAAGTGCTTGGATCAGTACTTTTAAGACACCCAACATGTACAGTAAAGAAATGTGAGTCCAACTTTACAGATACCCTACTAACTACTGAAATTGGCAACGTTTTGTCTCTCCTCTCCGGCCACCAAACGTATTGACTGAATGCTGGTTCAGAGAATCACCACAAACAGATAATGTCCATCATCATCATCATCGTCATCATCATCATCATCATCATCCTGATCAGGCCTGGATTTCTCCAGTTTGGCATTCTTGGAGGGCTTTGTTGATCTCAGGTAACAATCAGGTCTGCTCCCCCCCTCTTTAAACTCCTGACAAAGTCTTAGATGTCCACCACAGGTGAGATATCCATAGAGCTACAGTACTATTCTAAGCTTCTTCCACATAGCAAGCTTAAGAAATGTCAGCCAGTCTAAAGCTCTACCGTTCACATTCCTTGGTCTGTGCCACTTAAAGCAGTGTTGGAGGGCCTGGGGCAGAGCTACAGCAGACTGCCCGGCCATGAGACAATGGTCAGGGTAATCCTGCCCCGCAGCTCCTTTAGAAGACGCACCAGTGCTGTGTGAGTCATACCCCAAGTGCTCTTGCCATTTACCTCCAGTAAGATGTCCCCACACCTGCACAGAGACACATGGCCATCGGAATGAGTCGTACATGGGGAACAGTGGAATTTTGTAAAGAATATTATCAGACTTTTAAAAAAATATAAATTAGACACGCAGGGTTACTACCTTATCCTGCCATCGTTGTATGCTGGTGTCCCTTCCACAATGGAGCGGATAAAAAAGGATTGATTGCAGTTGACCTCTTCCTGACCTCCCACAATGCTAAAGCCGAGGCTGCCTGACGTGCTCCGCCGCAGGACGATATCTTTGCAGCAGTACAGGTGCCTGCAGTGGCAAAGAGAGAAATCTTGAAAAATACAGTCTCCCAACTCTCTGTTTGTCTGTATTATAAATGTCTACATGAGAAACACCGCTGTGAATAAAGCATGAGAAACAACACACAATAAAGATAATGGGAGTTCTATGAAGGATCATTACATTTTCAAAATAAAACATCTTTTAGACTCTATTCTGTTTGTATCAGAGTCTGAATGATCTGTTATTTTTAAAATATTGACAGATTATCTTTAAATAAAAAAGGAAATGGATATGACTGGATTGATTTTTTTTATGAAGTAAATTAGTAAGAATTAAGTACATTTTTTCACTGTGTCCCACTGCGGCCTGGTACCAAATGACCTATGGACTGCTACAGGTCTGCGGACCAGGGGTTGGGAACCCCTGATAATCTGACAATCTTCCAGTTACGACCGGCTCTTCAAGGGGAACTGTATTGCTGATGTGAAAATGAGTTGGACACCCCTGGTCTAGAATATTCCTGAACACTACTTAAAATTATTATGAGTAACTCTTCACTTCTAATCAGTTAAGAAAAGCCATTTTTTTCTTCAAAAAATACCTGTCATATACTTTGTAATAAAAGTCATAACTAAACATTAAACTTTTACAGACATGAATATTTAAAGCTAAGAAGTTGTTTGCAAGTATAATGAGGATTCTCTGTCAAAATTTCCACTCGGCCCCAGCTGGCCGAGGTCAGTGCGAGCAGCGTGAGGCTGTCCATCTCACTGTGAACTGAAGGAGACCAAGGAAAAGTTCAAAACATGAATATGGATTAGAATGGAAGATCACCTGGGCAACTGCAGCCATGACACCCAGAGAGGGGAGTAGTCGTCGTTAGACAGCAGACTCTTGGTGGAATCTGTAGGTGAATTTGTGAGGCAGGGCGGCAGTGTGCACTCCTGGAGGCTCTCTTCAGGAGAGCGCATTTCCAAGACCTTGAGCACAACAGGAGAGGAGGTGTTTTTCAAGTTGGTCACTGCCTCACTCCGCGTCACTCCGGTCAAATCTACCCCGTTCACATTTAGCAAGATGTCACCTGCGGGTAGAAGGAGAACAGAGCAGCTGGTCATCCACCCGGGCAGATAACAGGTTTTCAGGAGACCTCGCTGGACGGGGTCTCATCATTTCCCTGTTTAATATTCAACAGTCAACCTGCTGGAACAATAAGAGGATGAAAACCAAACACCACCTGCGCATCAGAAAGCCTCCTGGTGATGAAAATGGAGCAAGAAAAACAGATGGCACGATGCAGTTACTGTATGGGCAAATCAAAGGCCACGATTACCTCGGTGAATATGTTTATACAAAATAAGTATCTGTTTCAACACAAAACATAAATAGTGTGCATATTAACAGATGACCATATTTTACTAATAAAAAAAGGGATAGCAATGTTCCTTACTTGTATTTTATTGCTGATTTTAACATTTTAAGCTCATGGACTTTTCCCAAGTCCTAAAAACACAGTGATAAAAATGTTAAATATGTGAACAATAGGTTTAATTTGTGGTTCCCAAAGTGAGATGTAGCCCCCCTCGGGGGAGGTGGGGAAATTGAAGGAGACTGGGAGGGTGCTGCAGGTCAAACTATGTCAGCTAAAAAGGTCATTGATTTGTATTTTTGTAGGAATTGTGTTGTGTTTTAAACACAATTCAATGGAGTTTTGAAGAGTTTTGGTGCAGAAGAAGGAGGAGGACGCTGCAGAGGGAGTGGTTTGTAAACCTGGATTAAACATCAGTATAAATGTAATGTGCCTGAATTAAAAGCTGAATTTAATCCCATTCTCCAGAACCCAGTGTTTGTTTACTTTGTTTTGTTGTGTTGGAGCCAGTTCATAAAGCACTGAGGTTTCTGCAGGATGAACATGATAATAAATTATAAAAGAGTGTTTATCCACCACCACTGTTTGCTCTCTAAATATTCATCACCATAGTCAAATCCATCAGGTAACAAAAGGGCATGGCCACACAACAAATACCAATATAAATCAATCTTTGGTAATTCATATTTGAACAGAAAATTCCACTTTTTTACACTGACAAACCTAATTGTTTTAGTAAGTGAAAACACTCACAAGTTGTGACACACTATCTTCTGCCTGTGACGTTCCTTCAGCTCAACACCCCCCAGCCGACTGTATATAACTGTCAACATCTACAGTTATTAACACTGAAAAGATTTAGGCAGCCGGGAGAATTCTCTTTGGGTGAAAACCAAATGGCTGAAACTGCTGCTAATGGGCTTGACCTTCAGCCATTACTGCATTAAAAGCCACCGTGTCACAGTGATATACAGTACACCTACACGTGGGATTAAAACTGCTTCAGAAAACTATAGTAATTAAAGACACAGACTCCTGCAGCAGCATTAAAATATGTTTGTGTTGAAGGCCTTGACATAGATTTCTGGGTCCAGAATTCTCTGAAATTGACATGAAGTCAATGTTCTCATTAGGTTCTCATTGACAGGGACCTTTTCTGGAGCACACAGCAAAGATGACAAATGCCATCCATACTATCAGTGAAAGACAAGTAACTAAGCCTAGGATTGAGGAGTCAGAATGTATCAAAAAAGTATAGTCTCATTCTGCATAAATTAGGAGATGTGACCTGTGACCTCAGCTGTTCTGCAGTCCATCTGTTATAAAAATATCTGGTACATCAAGAAGAGACAATTGATCTGACCAACTGGTTCACTTTACTAAAATGGTGGTAATTTTTTTACCCTTGCGGATGGAGCCTTCCTGGGCCACTACTCCATCAGTGTCCACATTGGTCACATAAATAGGGAGGTCCCATCCTCGGCTGGACATGCCCCCTGCTACAGTCATACCCAAGGAGTCGTAGGGTTCCTTGGTCAGAGTGACTGTCTTCTCGTAACACGCAGGTTTCTGACAAGCATCCTTTGAACAGGAGAGTAGAAAAAAAATCATTTGGGGTTGTACAATATAAATTTGATAGTGAATAAAATGAAACAAAAATCTTGTTTTCTCAAAACATCACTGCCATGTACCGTGATCGTCCTAAAAAAACAACCTGGCAGGAACCCAGCTGTGACACCAAGGGCATTTCTTCCAACTCCACACATGATTAGATTGTTCAGCGTCACATTTGCATATTAATAATGTCTGTTTTCTCTGGGACCTGCGATAGCACCTTAATGATCAGAAAACTCATATGAGAAGCACTGATGTTGTGCTGTGTGAGTCCAATGACATGGAGAGAATAGATGATTAATGAATGACCTCATTAGAAAACTGCAGCTGGATCAGAAGAGGACGTGCAGCAAATTCAGTCATGATTATTATAGAGATGCTACAGTATACCGTCTCTCATACCAGGGGTCACCAAAGCACAGTACATGGTTTTACTTTAAAAGTAAATTTAAATTTTTATCCTCATTTTGGTTTGAGGTTGTGTTCTTGATATCCTGTTGTTGACCAGACCAGTGGTTTTTTTCAAAATGGGGGCTCCCAGGGGGCGCTATGGGGGCCTCAGAAAATCGGAGGGAAGAAAATTATCAAACTGCTCTGCTCCTCAAGCTAGCGTGTAGCTAGCTAGCACATGTTTGTTTTTAATTTTCTCATGCTAATTAAGTGTAACAATTATGGTACGGTGAATAAAAGTAAAAAAAATGTCTCTTTACAGATTTTGTAGCATTGTGAATGGGTTTGCAAAGGGGGTCCCTGGCCAGAAGTTAGGCAACTACTTATTTAGGGAGTCTACATCCGTTTGGTTTCTCAAGCTGTGCAGTGGCTGTTGTACTGAATAAACATGTCGGAGAGGACATTTAACTTGTTTTAGACAAAAAACTCCTATTTTTAGGACAGTGTATTGTCAATGTGGTTGACTGTAGACACTTTAAAGTCTGGGGGAAAAAAACCTTCTGTGGGTCTTTAACCGAAGTTCATCTAAATCACGCAGGATGACAGGATGTTATTTCTCCTGCGTAGTAAAAAAATGTGATGTGTGAACGCAGCAGCTCTTTGAGGAGAGAAGACTGCCCGCAGTACGTTCTGTTTGAATGACATGCTCAGCTTTGATGGGAGCAAAGGAGCTACAGCTTGGATTATTTGCACCTGAAAGAGAATATTTATCAGAGGAAGGGGAGACGGTAGAACAAAGCAGTTCCTGGTGGATTGGCTCTGTTTTTGTCTATGGTGTATGCATTGGTTGGTGTGTGTGTGTGTGTGTGTGTGTGTGTGTGCGTGCGCGCGCTGCTCACCAGTAGTGTTTGCTCTATATCCACTGGAGAATATGGCGGGGGACCGTCCATGGCCCATGGAGCTTCCTGTAAGATGTCTGGAGTCGGTAGGCAGATCTGGCGGGACACTATGAAGTGGACACCCTCCTCACTCGCCTTCAGACCATAAAGAGACAACATGCTGTTTAGACTTCACTGGCAGTGAGGCATGAACCAGTTCAGAAATGTGTTGGTCTATGTATAAACGAAATAAATAAAAATTAAAGCCCCTTAATCATCAAAAAATGGGGAATGTACAAACTACAAAGGCTACTATAAAGTATGCAGTTCCTCTGGGGTTTGAACCCATGACCTTCTGCATTCTCAAAACTACAATATTGTTGTTGTTTTTTAGAAAAATATTCTCAACAACCTCTAAAATTGAAATGTATTTTTGCATTTTCAACTTAAACACAAATATTCATCATTCAACATAAAAGGAGTCTTAGATCATCTGAACAACTGCGCACTTCTGAGTCTTAGATCATCTGAACAACTGCGCAGTATCTTGATTTCAGCTGTTAATTTAACCATAGCTTTAGCCCTCAGATAAACAAAGATAAATGTGTGAATCATTTGAATAAAGATGAATTTCTTTCAGTCCAGAAAGACGTTAGTCCACACATTCAAACGCACACACAGACTCAGTCACTGCTTGTTTCCCTCTCTCTGCTCAGATCTGAATTATCTGCTCCAGCCCATCACTGCCTCACTTGAAGTGATTTCATGTATTTTCTTCCAGTCCTGGTTCTCTGATAAAATGTGCCAACTCTCAGAAGCCATGGCGGCTCCGTGGAGACCCAGAGGAGCCAATCATTCGAGGTCAGACAGGAACTCTGAGACCCAGCACGGCCAACTAGGAACATGCTGCATTTAACCATCATTAGCCATGAACGCCCTGCTATTGACTCGCAACAACTAGGAAATAGGAGCAGTCGCATGTCCGACTCCGTGAGGGAATTGCCACATTTAAACACTATTAAGTGCAGACACAACATTAGAGTAGAGGACGTTTAGCCTGAATCACTACAATTATCTTCATTACCTCAGAGACCACATGTAAGAACAGGGGCCCGTTGTTTACAGTCCACACCAACATGTGGACTCATTTCAGTGTCACACTTGTGGACTTGGCAGTTAATTGCTACAAACTGCTTTATTAGGTAGACTGATTATTTTAAATAACAAATAATAACACAATTAATAATATTCTGACCTGGATAAGGAGAGCAGCGTGCTCCGGCGCTCCGTAACGTAGATCATGTCCATTGATGGCCAGCACTTGGTCACCCACGCATAACTGTCCATCACGTGCTGCCAGTCCACCCTCCAGCAGGTGAAATATATAGACTCCGTGCTCGTCTGGACGCCTCACTAACTTAATGCCCAGCTGCTCGTCCGGAGTGCTTTTGCTCAGGACTACATGGATGCTGTCATCCCTTAACTGATGGTGGGGTAGGCCGAGCGGCGGATGACCTCCGGCTCCATCATGGCTGTGACCGTGGCTGTGCTGATGGCCATGGGAACGGTAGCGATAGCGCTGTTCTCTGAGCACCGTTAGCCGCAGGAGCTGGCAAGGCTGTTTAAGGGTCGCTACGGCGTAACAGTGGGGAACGTTGCTAATGTCAATGCCGTTCACCTACAGGAAAACATAACAATAATGATTTATTGGTTATTGGTGTTGGGACGCCATCATGAAATCATGGTAAACAGAAACTCTAGACACTTTATTGGACACAACAAAAAAAGTTTTATAATTCAACATTTTACTTTTTGCCTCTGAACCCCGTCATCTGCCCAGCTGTGGCCTGGCTACATTTTTTCCATAGCTAGGCTGTTCTCAGCAACACATTTTGTACTGAGCTGCCTGAGATTTTTCCTCACAAATGTGCTCATATCCAAGCTGACATCAGGAAATGTATTAAAAACATCCATCACTTTTTACTAAACTTTTGTTTTGTGCTGAGGTCGCCTGCTGCGTCCTGTGCATCGTAGCATTAGTGCCACATTCATGCACCACCATGTGTTACTGGTGTGCCTGAAATTAGGGACGTGACAAAGGTGCAGATAAATGCAGTTTTAGTTAATGTGTTCTTTTTTGTGAAATGAAACGATCAAAATGAACTTGTTTAAGTGTAATTTTAATTGTGTAATTAAAATCCATCTGCTTGGTGGATGTGGTTTTCTTGCTTATAAAACCGGACCAGAAACTAACTGTGATTCTGTCTTATAGACAGATAAGAACACAACCCAGCTGTGACACTGAGGGCATTTTCTATGTGATTTCCTGTTGTTACTTGACTTAGCATGATAAAATTAATTAGCACATTCCTCTAGGACCATCTTTTGCATCCCATTCTGATTTGAATTTAACTTTAGAAAAAACAAACTCTTTGCTACAAATACTTATCATTTGATAGTGAGCCGAAGAGCATTGTGTCTGTGTTGTCATAAATATGTAACACGTATAGATAAAGATGAACCTACATTAGGTGTGTACATATTTGTTTACAAAAATGACATATGACGGCTATGTTCTGGTAATACCTTGAGAATCATATCCCCGGGAAGTAAGCGTCCATCCCGTGCAATGACGCCCTCCCTGTAAATATCCTGGATCAGTATGCGAACCAACGGTGTCTCATTTCCTCCAACAATGCTTATGGCCAGCGGTTCTGAGGGATCCGCCCGGGTGATCTTAATACTGGTAACTTCACCATCAGGGATCAGGTGATGGAGTTGAGGAAGAGCCAGCACTAAAAAAGACAGAGGACGTGGAAAATCCAAAGTGAATACATGGCCATATAATAAAGGAGCAAAGTGGGAGATAAAGTGAGAGAGTATTGTAGCGTGAAAGGGAGGGAGTTGAAAAAAAAGTAAGAAAGTGCAGTAGTTTATGTTGGAGAGGGTCAGCAGAGGGACCAGCTGTCCTCATCCCTGTAGGTGAGAACAGCAAACTTGTACGAGGAAAGAGGGGAAATTCACTTGGCTGATGGTCCAGGTTGATGTTTTTGACATTAGTCACATACATCTGTGGCTAATATGCTGAGAAAACACTCAATTTGACATTTCCACAGTTATTACATGGGTGGGGACCAGCACCACAACACAGGGTTTCTGCATAGTTTCGTACTGTGGATTATAGGAAGTTGTTTTCATGCAACATTTCCCCTGTGAAAATATGATTGTTGAACATAAATGTATAAGATAAAGCAGTGGTGATGAAAACACAGTGGACATTGATGAGACTAAAACAGCTTATACTGTAATTGTCATGTTTAAAACACTTTAGTTTCTGAAAGAAAATGATTTCTTGACAGTTTTCTGTGTCTGGGAAACTCCCTAACAGTCATGAGGAGGGGTGAATTGCACCAAACTGCAAGGTATCATGTGGAAGAGAAACCGCTGAGACTATTCTGGCATAAAGCCCTGGTGAAAATTGATAGTGAAGATGAGGATTTTATGTATTTCTGCTCTTTTGTCATGAAAAATGTCTCACTTTTCCCCATTCCTCAGAGGACCTTCTCCCTCTGGTCTCCAGCTCCACAGGCACGGCCGTTGTTTCTACTCACACTGCACTTTCTTCATTCCAAAGTCAATATTTTGTCTTTATCACAGCAGATTGCTCCATGGGTGGAGAGCACATTAAGGCATTGATCTGCAGCTCCATTATGGAACTCCACCCCCATCACACGTAGCACACCCTCACCTTCCATCCACCCTCGATTTTCTTTTCATTTAAATCAACTTTCATGTAGATTCTTTCACTACAATATCCGGGGGGTTTTAAGTATATAAAAAAATACTAGTTATTTTTGAATGTTGCAGCTGATACGTGGATGCACTTCATCTCTGTTGGTCTCTTCAGCAGCAGCAGCAGCAGCAGCGAGGTCAATGAGTGTTTCATCTATTCTCTCAGTCTCTACAGAGAGTCATTTAGTACTGACCATTCCTCAACCTTTATTCTCACGCAGTACTACTATCCTTCTCCTTATCGTACCATGGATCTACTTCCAACATCAAGTCCTTTGTGAGTTGCCAATGTTTTCTCTTCTTCACACCATGCTGTGTATATGACATCTGAAACACCAATCTTTTTTTCTTTTTTTTTCAGCAAAGCCTCTTCTTCTTCCCTGTCAAGAACATCACTCTCCCCCCGGAGTCTTCCATCAAACCACTGTGTACCTGATGACCCTGTCAGTGCTGCAGCGATGGGAGTCAAGGGAGAAGAAGGTGGAGGAGGAAACAGAGATGGAGATGAGGTGGAGGGTGTCACTTCCAGGGACCTCCTGTATGTCTTTGTCCACTGCTCCTCCACCACTGGACTTACATAATCTTCAGCTGAATTATTAAAGAAACATATGCTGCTGCTCTACTTTTGGCCTGCAGCCACGTCACCCTCAACGTACAGCCGAGCAAACACTGTGAAGACACACATTTGGAACACGCTCACACTCTCCTGGGAGCCCTGCAAAGAAAACTGCCGACTCAGTGCAAACTCAGCAGTGACGTCATGCCATCCAGATACAACAGAAGGAGTTCAAGAACAAGAACAAAAAAAAAAAAAAAACACATACTGTTTAAAGTGAAGAGCAGATGTGAAGAACATGAGCCGTACCTTCCTGTGGAACCGTGGCGTTCCTGGCATTGTCCCTCTCCTCCGATGTCTCGTTGCTCACGGCGGTGCCACTCTTGGTCCTCCGTAGGACACTGAACGCCCGGTTTAACTTCCTGAAGGAGAGACTCCTCACAGAAGAGAGGTCAAAATTTCTGACT
>NC_024308.1:16410401-16428124 GCF_000523025.1 Cynoglossus semilaevis
AAAATTTCTGACTGCAGAGGAGACACAGGAGGAGACAGAGAGGTCCTTTATAATACAGTAGATTACCTCACCCTCAACATGCCCGGACATGTCTGAAGGGGCCATCCTCACAGCCAATCAAATGGCTCTTCACACCCATTTAGTTAAAAATACATCGGCAGATTTAGCAGAATGAAGCAAAATGTACTGTTTGCTGCACGGACACTGCCCCCTGTCTGCATTTTCTTACTGTTCCTCGTGATTGCACATGGTCAAAACAGTCTTCCTCACCGGTGAAAACAAACCCAGTTGGTAACAATATTGATGAAAGCATGTAGGAATTTTAGAGTTGAGACTGTACCGTAGCTGTTAGTGGGACAAAACCAAGTTATTGTCATGATGGAGTATATATTTTTCTATCTGTTTCACTGACCTTGTGACCAGGATGTCAGAACCATTGGAGACAATGGGCTGTGTTTGTGAAATAAGCAACAACTGAACACACTTGAATGTTCTGTTGCAGGTTAAGGACAACATTCGCTGAAGTATAAACATCAGTTTAGCAGACTGCCCCGTGGCGTAGTTTTGGATCAATTTGAAAGAAAATGAAGAAACTTTTGCGAAGATTGGTCAGAGTTTGTTTTCCATCTTCACACTTATCTCTATCCCAGATTTGCAGCGTGTCCGCCGCAGTGTCTGTAAGTTATTGGAAAAAAAAAAAAATGCACCGCATTTCATTTTGTTATGGTTAAGCTTTCAATAACCCCCCAATAATACATCTTTTGTATGATGGGGCAGCTGTGTTAGCTGGTGGCTTTGTTGCTGCGTTTATGAATCCCATCCTTGTGAGTTTAGTTTCACAGTTGTGCAACAACAGCAGTGAGGGTACAGAGGGGGAGTTTGTCACAACGATATAAACAACGACCCTTGCAGTGATACTTGTGAGGTACAGGGAATAGGAGGCTCTAGTGGAGAGCCTGGCTCAGCTGCATGAGCGCAGGGCAGCCTCTGCAGCATCCTTNGCAGGCTTAGGGAGATGCAAGGACTCCTGACAGCCACATTATTCTTTAAAAGCCCATGCTGCTCCTAGAGTTGACAGCTTGTTCAGCAGTAGTGACGTTTGTGGTAGAGGTTGTGCTGCTGCCCAAGCCTACAGTGCTGGTGCTGGGTTCTATGGTTTTCCCTCCATGATATCAGGGGTGACATTTGATGACGACGCCACGGTGGTATAACTAACTTTTTTTTAAAATGGAAAATACAAATGTCCTTTTATTGACTTTTCCTCTTGGTCTCTGCTCAGTTTTCCACAGAGAGTTTTATGGATTCGAAAAAAAAAAAAAAACAGGGCAGTGGGGCTAATTGGCTAATTGGATTTCCATCAAAGACCATTAGGGAAAACAAAGACTGTAAAAGTAGAACAAGGAGCTGGGTTATATGTCAAGAGTCGGTGGGCATGAGTATGCCTAAGGACACACAAGTGTGACTGTGTAAGAGTAACTAGAAGGTTCTCTACACTTCTACAGTCTATTGATTTTTCATCTGTCACTGTTTTACCACACACTCCTGACCCCCTCCCACCACCACCCCGCCACACACACACACCTATATTTTTCTGTCTCCCACTTTCTCCATTTTTCTCTGTTGATTTCAACGTAGGATTAACAATGTCATGAATGCCTGAATCCCACATCAGGCCTCACTTACGCTTCTTGCTGCTGCTGCGAGCGGCCAGGCTGGTTGTGCTGCCTGATTGGCTGTTGTCCTCCATGCTGGGGTCAAAAGCGGGATTGACCAAACCTTGCTCATCTGACAGGAGGGCAACCGCAGCAGAGGACGTGGGCCCGTCGCCGGGCAGCGTTGCAATGGTGAGTTCTGACGTACTGTCGGTGCATTCGCCCTCCTGTGAGCGCCTCTTCCTGTCTGCGGAGAGCCCATAGTGTGAGGCTCCCTTACACCTGCACACACAGTATACACACCTCAATGTCAGAATGTACAATAGCCATCATGTGTTCATTATGGCAAATGGATAAAACAGTGGAAATGATGAATTGACCTACAGTACATTTTGTTGTCACTGCCATTGAGTTAAAGGTGAAAAACTCTTATTAACGTTCAGGTCAAAGGTCAATTTGGTTACAGGAGCAATTTCTCCAGCCTGAGGCTTTTAGTACATGGACCGCCCAAAAGCAGGATTGGTAATCTTAATCCGCAATCTGTATCCTAATGATATTTACAATTCAATAAGTAGTTACAACATTCCATAAAAAGGACGAAGACAAAACATGGTTGTATCTAGATCACATTCAAAATGATTCCACACAAGGTCTGTTGATTGATACATTTCTCAATATGGAGCAAAGAAAAGCAACTGTCATACAAGAGATTAAACTAACAGATTATTTCTATGTATGGTAAAAAAAAACAAAAACAAAACCATCAGACCCATAACGTTAAATTACAAATTTAAGTTCTTGAAAGGATCTCTAAAGAGTGTGGTATTCTTCTGTTGGATATTTCCTTCCACCTGTAAGCCATAAAACCTTTGAGGTTGCTCCATCAGAGGCAGGAATAACACTGGCCTGTCTCTGTGGCTGTCTCCGTGGGGCCATCAGCGCAAACATCAACTGGGTTTTAATGAGCTGGATCAAAACCAGGCTCTGCTTCAACCCTAGCTCAGAAGAAAACAGGAGTAGCAGCAGCCGTTCTCCTGGGCTGTAAGATAGGTGGGCTATAACTGAATATTTAATGGCAGCGTAAACACAGGGAAAACCAAGGATGCATAAAACACTGGCCATATTTGGCGTGATAGGATTACTTAGTGAAGAGAAACAACTAGATTTCAAGCAAAGGATATCATTTAAAAACCAACAGTTCTCTAAGACTTTGTATCATAAACCATGTGTTTATTAAAGGTGTAATTGGTTGTTTTTATTATTATTGTAAGGATTTTACAAAAGATGAAACAGGCAAACTTAATCATTTTTTAATTGCCAGTCACCAGGGGTCGCTACACCAGTGATGATTAGGTACAATTTTTACACAAAATGCCCTGATTCGGGGACTTGTTACAGTTCTGAGTCACTATGGCCATCATATTGTTGTCAAAAAGTCCTCACACAAACTGCTCAAGTCCTTTAATCCAACCTGAATAACTTCCACTTCTACAACACTGAAGGCTGACCTGTGCTCTCTTTCCTAGCCGAGTCATATCCTGTGTTCAGTAGTAATTCATCCCACTCATGCTTCCCAAAGAACCAGGGATTGACCTTCCTCTATGTTACTGGATGTTATTGAATTTATTAACTGTTTATTATTATTATTTTAACTGTTATAAAGCTTACGTACAGTATGTGTAATGTCAGTCTTGACTCACTAACATAACACTACAAAACATTGGATGGTCAACCATGTGAGGGCGCTAAGTTATATATCTTTATTGTTTTAGTTATTACACTAATAAGTATTCTGTTTGTTCTTTACACCAGCATGTCCCTCAACTGAGTAAATAAGCAATATTTTTGATTAAAAACCTAGGAAAATACCATCACTGCAGATACTCACAATAATAATACGCACTGGTATCTGCATCCACTGACTGTATGGAGTTAAAGACTAAGTGAACATTCCTTTTTTGTGCAGTACTGCTGTCGAATGCAGAAATATTCAACTAATACATCCACGTTCATAGCTAAAATATTATAGAAACCAACGAAGGTGTACAGTATTCTTTAGTGAGCTGTTACTTCACAAACTCTTCTATTTGTCTTCAGCACCTATCTTTGTTCAGTGTCTGACTGCTTAATGAATGTTTCTAATTGAGATCTGTGGGAATTAGAGATGCCTTGAAGCTGTGAGTGTACCTCAGCTGTGTTCATCTTAAACGTACGACCTGTGGTGTCCAAGGACAGAGTCTGTGCTGTCTGAGGTTCCAGGCAGCTGAGTGTGACAGGAAAGCCTTGTCTTTCTCACTAGGGTGGTCTCGGGGCTTTAGGGCCAAAGTAAACAAGTCAATTATGTCTGTACGACGTGGAGGCGGAATGCTTTCCACACACACACATACTTGGCATACATATTTTCTTCCTCGCCGTCGTTTCTTCACAAACATACCTCTGGGTGTAACCACGAAAAAATTGAATGTTTACGCAAAGCTGTCAGGGCAATCATTATTACAAGTAAGCTATTTATTGCAGCAGCGTTCTCTTCTGAAGCTTCAATTCAAACGTATGGCAAATAAAAGATGATAATTACCCTCCCAGCTAATTACCCGTGACGCTTTTAGAGACCTTCGCTTTGACACTATATCATTAATGTGATGTCTTACTCATCTAGCATGTTAATTTCTCCAATTATTTTTCAGGGTGAGTGGATTATCAAGACTAGCCCTAATAATCCCTCTGCCCCATAATCTACTGAAAATGTTCATTTTATCCCAGCTGAGGATCCAGATTGTTTTTTTTTTTTCCGCTTTATTTGCTCAGCACTCCCTTGAAAAGGAGATTTCATATCTCAAATAAATAACTAAAATAACTACTGTTGTTCTTATTTATTTATATAAGTACTGAAATATATTAGATAATAAATAATCCGAGCCCAAACTGGGATTGTTGCTGTTGCTTATATTAGGTGTTAGAACACGAGACAAAAATAAACCAATCATCAGTTATATTTTCAGCCTGGCAGTTTCTCTCCTTTACTTCACTGTGTGATAAATATGGGAGGTTTTCCTTGTGTGACAAAGAGTGTGACAGCAGCTAACAGAATTAGTCTATTTTCAGAGCTCTGATAGAACTGCAGTGACACAGACACAGTTGGTGCAATATTCCATCCTGTCTCTGTTAGTCAACATGTTCTTACCACCAAACCAACACAACAGCTTGGATTATGATAGTATAAAAAAGTATAACAAACCTTAAAGATGCGACTGAGCAGATACATGAGCAGACCAGGAGATAATACGGTAACTATATACTATAGTAGCTTTGGGCTGAGAGAACAACACCTCAGAGAGTTGTTGTTGTCCTAGATGTTTCCCATAACACACTTTCTTTTTGAGTTGAAAAACATTAACACTGTCTACTGGAATCCTCATTGATTTATATTTTATTTTACTATACTATACTATACTATACTATACTATACTATACTATACTATACTATACTATACTATACACTTTACTATATACAAACACTGCATTACACTGTTCTGCAGTGTACTGTGCAGCTGTAGCACCCAGTTAGATTTGGTTAAATATACAGTACATAATTTTGCAGAGAAATATTACTGCAGTGGTGGACAATGTGGGGGGCGAGCTCTCCCTTTGGGGCACTGAGCAGAGCTGTAGGGGCGTGGGGATGTGGGAGAGGGTGCTGTCAAAGCAGATACCTTTCAGTATATATCTATATCTATATCTATCTATATATATACACACACACACACACACATATATATATGTATATATATGTATATATATATAGCGTTACAATTGAAAGAGAGCACCGATTTGTAATTTTATCACCTTTGCTATAACAGAACAATTGACAGAATAGAATAGAATGCCACTATACTATACACTATACTGCGCTATGCTATACTATGCTATATAGAGTATAAGGAAATAAAAAGGGTGGTGAGAGGTGGGGGAGTTCAGAGCTGTGGAGTAATCTAGTTAATGTTGTGTAGTAGTGTTAATTAGAGGATGGACTACTGTGTTGATTGCTGTGAGGGTTAATCTCATGTTCTTGATTCTCATGAAGATCTACATCCATTATCCATCAGTAAGAGGTCAGGCCCTAGTTAGGCGTGACTGGTTACTAGTCTTTGACAGTGAGTGTTCAAAAACCAAAAGTGAACGTGTTCATCAGTTCACACTGGACTTAAATCCTGCCTTTGTGTTTAAACTTTTAATGACACTCCTGAGCACAGGGCTGGCCGGGCAGGTTTTTCCTCACTTGCCGTGACGCATTGTGTGTTTTAAATGTTACACTGAAGAGGCCGCCCATCTACCACAGTGTTCACTGACACTGGTACTGAAACGCTGAGTCATCTTTTTCTTTTTTAGCCAATCGATCTGTGCCATCATCAGTTCAGTCCTGACCCCATGATCAGGCTGGAAGGGACGTTCATGCACTGTTTACTCTGTCAGTGTCTGGTTTCAACCATGATGACAATCTCAAAGAAAATACCTGTCAAAAAAAAAGAGCGGGGGTGGGAGGGGCCTGACAGCTGATTCAATCAGTGCTCCGTGGCAGAGCGAGCCCTCTGCTGTATGTAAGGTGTTCAAAAGCAAAATGTTCTCTAACCTGGTACTTACATTTTCTTCAATGGATCCCACAGTAGTAGGACACATCACTACTACAGCAGATGATCATAAAGTATGACCACCAGGCTGCCATCTTAAATCGCCGCTGGCACCTTTTAACCTATATTTCTCTCTGGTTGTCACACTGGCCCCTGGCTGTGTCCTGCTTTCTCTGCCTCCATGTGCCACTGTTCAACTGCCTGATACACAGTAGTCCTGACAGTCAGTAGGCTAGTGTTCATATGACAGTTTACCTACACACAAACACGCTGGGCTGGGTTCCTGCTCAGTCAGCTGCTCAATCTAAACTCAATAAAAAGACGTCATGCTTCAAAAACTGTTAGCAGCAGTCAGGCTGTAATGTACGGCAGCCATTAATCATTAAAGCATCCATCAAACACACTTATGTTAATCTGAAATGTCCTTGTCACAGTGGTAAATGTCACCCAGTCGTGTCATGTGTCATTTGCAGTGTTAAATTTTATACATCTGTTTGTTTGCAAACAACTTTGCTCCGTCCTCTGTGCACACTCTTCCCTCATGTTTTCCTTCATGCTCGATTATGTGCGCGGCGACTACTGATTCACACCGTTGTTCTTGTTGACTTTGTCCAGTCGTGCATAGAAACGCTCCCGTGATAGAGCAGTGCGAGTGCTTCGGCGGTGTAAATCCCATTATGAAACAATTAAGCTGATTTAAATACATTTTTCTTTGTTGTGAGCTGCAGAGGTTTAATGAGGAGGTAGACAGAGGGAGGTTGATTTTGATTGCACAGGCACAATCCCCCTGGCAGTGGCTGTGATTTTGGGGAGCTGTAATACAATGAAGAAGCTGCGGAGCTGCCCGGCTACAGGGATGGAATTAATATTTGATTCAAACAAACATCTCATTAGTGGTGTTGACGCCCTGGAGGTCATGGTGTGGTGCGCTCTAAATGCTGGATACTAAACTGGTGGTTTCTGTTATTCATATTTAGCAAATACATGGTAGACAGGTGACTAATGGAGTTAGGTGTTGTTTCCATGATGAAAATGTCCAGGGCGCTGGTATTTCCCACAGATATTTAGTCATCAAACACCTCAGAGATGAGGGCTGATAGGACAGTAGATAAAACACATGTAAGTCATGATCAGTCAAACCAAATCCAGCGGTACAGAACATGAGCATAGGTTAATCCAGTGGTTCTCATGTAAGGGGGCGGGCCCTCTGGTAGGTCATTTTAAAAAATATATTTTTTAAATTTTTTTTTTTCAGTGAGAACTTAGGTTTTTAGTAATGACAGTGATCGATGAAGCTATAATGAATGTGTTGACTTGGCAAGGGAGTCTGTCAGGGCATTTTTCTCCCTCCTCCCCCTAAATTAAAAGACATCAGAAAGTAAAGATTTTAGGGACAGAGGTGAGTGAGCAGGAAACACCAAGACTAAGCAGAGGCCGTGGACACAGGCTCCGGACCGGAGGCTTCTCCTGTCACCAGTATGGATGAAGACAAATGACACACCACTGCCTTCCAGCCAGGCAGAAAAACACCACGTTGTGTTTGTCTGGCCCTGGTTTCTGTCTGTGTCATGTCATAATCAGCCCTCTCCACCTCCTCACAGAATTCTATTCTCAGCTGTCAATAACTCCACAGCTGATCGGCTCTTTTCAAACAAAGTGCTCATTGAAATCACTCACACACATCACCATGGCAGCCACATGTACGGACAGATGGAGGCTGGGTTCATGATGTGACCTTCTCTCCTCCCATCTTCTCCTCTAAGCAACTGCTCAGCCACGTCACTAACATTCTTATTGCACCTTTTCCTTTATCTCCTCCTCCTCCTCCTCTTCCTCCTCCACCTCTTCTACCAATTCACATATGACTGAATGTGACTGATTCATCCCTTCTCACTGACCCACTCTGCCTACACTGGTCCATTCTCCCTTCATTTATGTGTCTATTTAGTATTCTTGTCTCCACAGTGTCTGTTCTGTTTGAATGAAATTTCACTCTTGAAAAACAGCGAATGACAAGAGCGGGATTTTATCTATTGCTCATCGTATTATTTTGGTCTAATTAGTTCAGGGTCAAATTGAGGGAGTGTTTTAAAGTGATTTTACGGTAAAAACATTATGTTTTTGTGAAACAACAAAACCCTGACCTGCTAACGTCATGTTTTTAATGGTTTGTTGTCTTTTTGGTAAAAATACAAAATGCTCAGAGTAAATGTTGTTTATCAGTATTTTCAAGTGAAATAAACATATCGTTTTTACAGGCTCATACTAAAGAAACAGTGGGAATAATGTCCATAAACAAAAACAGAAACATTGCCGCTAATGAATCATCATTATTTTCATTATTATTATCATTATTTTCAACACCAGTTCATGAACCCAGAGCAGCTCATAAACTACAGGGACGTTGTTTTCACGTCCTGAGCAGAAAACCACACCGGACACACTGCACGTTATCTCCTCGTCAGTCACATACACTGTTGTACACTGTTGACTTATTATTGTTATTTAGAATAAATGCAATGACTGACTTCTCTGCCCGTGTGAGCCTTTCCAACACAGTGTTCTCCTCAACTCTCATCATAACACAACACAACGCTCACTGACAGACACGTCATCAGTACAGACACATCCACACACGTGCTGCGGTGAACAAACAGCAGGAGGAAGAAAAAGAGAAAACAAGAGAGAAGAATGGAGAGAGTCTGGTGCAGTACTGTTACTGTTACTGTTACTGTTACATACACTGAACTGCACCTGCTGTCTCTACAGCGTCACACTACCACAGCAGCACTGACAAGCTGAGAAACTAGATTTTCTTCACCCAGAGGCAAAAGTTTGACTCTCAAAGTGATGATGATGATGTTGACAGTGTTAACATCAGTATGGAATAAATCACTGCACGAGCGCAAAACAGACGACTGACCACAGTCAACACACAGATACAGAATGATTTGAAAGCTGCATGGCGAGTGGACGGAGGGGAACGATGTGAGGATGCAGGTGGAGGCGGTGTTGGAGTGTTGTACTCACAGCTCAGAATAGAGGATGTGCAGGTTGCCCAAATTGTCTGTGTAGTTGGCTGGGCTGAGCCAGGGCAGGACCAGCAGCAACAGAGCCTTCATGGTCCGCTCTCAGTCTGATCTTTTCTTTTTCTTTTTCTTTTTCCTTTTCCCTAATCCTTCTCTTCTTCCCTCTCTTTATCTCCTCTTTGCACTCAAGCTTCTCTTCTATGCCCCCCACCTCCCCTTCCTCCTCCTCCTCCACCTCCAATTCTCCCAACCTGGCCGTGCTGACCACCCTCCTCGCCCGCCTTTCTTCTCCAGAGGCGCTCTCAGATCGGAATTGCTTTCCAGCTTCCTACCTTTTCACCCTCTTCCCTCTCCCTCTCTCTCTACCTCAGTGAGTTCCTTCCCGTGCCTCAGGCGGGCTGTCTGGTCATCTCAACTGCAGAGGCAAGTGGGCCAGTCGCCAGGGGTTGAAGACAAAGTGCAGGAGAAGGAAGCAGCAGAAGCAGGTGCAGAAGAGAAGTCCTGTTGTTGCACAGAGAGGACAGTAAAGAGTGCAGGCAGAGGAGGAAGGAGAGCCTTGAAAAGGTGGTACATTTGGTAAACAATTTGTGATGTGCAGCCTCTTAATCTGCTCTGGGCACTGGCGAGTTGTAAGAGGATTTACGCTGATATGCGTGTGTGTGGATGTCTGTTTTCCTTGGGATGTGCGTGTGTGTGCCTGTGTGTGTGCATGGATGTGTATGTCCGAGAGAACGGTGCAGGCTGTGACTTATACTGCAGCAGAAACCACTGAGGTGGCTGGGGGAGGGGGGTGGAGCAGACCAAACCAAGACGAGGGGGGAGGTACCTGGTGCTGCTCTGATTGGTTCTGTCTTCGTCATACTGCTGCACATACACATGGGCTCAGGCAAACACACACACACACACACACACACACACATACACGCACGTCCAACCTCTGCATTCACCTCCCACTGCCCAGCCATATGCTGGCCCCTGAAGGAGAGTGTGAGGAGGAGGGAGAAAATATGTTGTCTCCAAACTCTCACCCCTCCTCCCCATCACGATGGATGATCCCCTGTGCTGCAGATTGGTCTGATTACTCAAGAATCTGCCTACATGTGTAGGAAAAACAGCCTGACCAAAACAAACCAAAAAATCAATTTCCTCTTCAGCGAAAACAGGCTTGTGAGAAAAGGTTAATAAAAAAAAAACAAAACAAGAAAAACACGGTTATTTTCTTGTGGAAATCATTTCTGAACCACCGTCCAAATGATTTTTGTACTGTTGTATTTAATGTTAAATAGTGAAACACAGTGTTTTTTTGTTGGTGAGAGACTTTACCCTGAAGTCATGCTTTGATTCTGAAAGTGTTTGCAGTGAGTTTGCCTGCGGTTACTGCCTTTTGTCTACACTGCTTTAAATCCTGTCCATTTCTTAGTGGATGGAAAGCTGGATGTTAAACACTGTTAAAAATAAAGAAAATAAAGAAAATAAAACACCAGGTTGTCCAGGTTGTTATTTGTTGCTTTTGATTTGATTTAAACCCAATTCCCAGATTTGTTCAACTTTTGGTGACTGTTTAATCTAATTGTAATGTGTTCTTATTGGTACTTGTTTTCCTCTTCTCACTTCTTCTGTTGTCTGTCTGAATTCCGTTGCACCGAACTGTCGGCTGCCCTTGAGAGAGACTTTTAGCTGGTGTAAATACTTTGTTTCTATGAATATTTCATGGATTGGGATTGTGTGGTTGTAGGCTGATTGTGTGTGTGTGTGCCCGTGTGTATTTGCGTGTACCAATGCCTGCACGCATGCATACTAAAGAATCAGGTGTCCTGTGGTATTTAAACAGTGTGCTCGGCGACAGGACCACGGGGCACGGAGGAAATGGAAATGTAATTGGATTGTGACAGGATGCAGTTTGTGAACAGAAGCTGGTTTCGCCTCACAGGAGTCATTTCATACACTGGTGCATTAACACACTGACAAAAATGTCTTCATCGCATGCAGTGCGCTCACGTACGCCACGTTCCACTTCAGTGGAAGAGGTTTAAATACAGCTTGATAATTGGAAAAAAATCGGGGAAATTGCCGGAAAGGTCAAAGTCTGAGTGCTGATGAGAGGAGATCAGTTTTTACTACAACTAAAAGAAAAGATGGGGGAAAAAAACACAGCTTTAAAGGTGGTTTGCCTGTCAACAGAAACATTACTGTATAATGTGAAGCCAGTTTCCTCTGGTCAAAATGATTAGTGACCTCTGTGGCCTCAAACCTAATGAGAAGTGGTCATTATATAGCTCAAAATTATTAGAATTAACTGAGATTTTTAAAAGAAGTTTGGGCAATTAAGAGAAATATAAAAAAGTTAAAAACTATAATTGTTTTTGTAAAGTTGAAGTATTGATTTCAGTAATGTAATGCCTTACATGTGGAGGCTGCAGTGGTTTTATTCACAGAATTGCAATATTTCATTTTAAGTGCTAACATGTACCGTGTGAAAACAACAAAACATTTAAACATGCCCCAGAGAGTCTTTTATTTTGAAATACCATCATATATTTTGAAGGATTTTCTTCTATTCTTAAATGTAGACATTTTTGCCAAGACAACCAAAAGCTGTTACAACAGGTACGTGGGATGAACCAGGATGTTTAAGGAAAACAACTGACTTCATTGATGAATATGTGAAAACATTAAGGAGTCAAAGAAGCTTCTGGTGAATACATACTAATAATGGAACAGTTGAGGTTGTCTTCCTGATTGCAGCACACATGTTCAGAATAACAACTCCTTCACTCAGAGAGCCATAAAGGTCATGAGTCATTGGACGAGTGTCAAATTAGCTGTGCCCAGATGGTTGGCTGTCTCAGCACTGACGACTCCTGAGCCAGCGCCAGACTCTGGGCCCAAAATGTTACAGCACGATTAGACAAGAACTGTGTCGCATGTAGATGTCTAGCAATTTATGGCTGTGTTTCTTCACGATGACATTTGTTTTTGCAGTGTTCTGGCACAGCTGGGTCTTTACATCGTCAGATGTTCAACACAGGAAATCACACTGTCGACATACAAACAAACTATATTTTCAGGAACTGATAATTCGCCAATGCACTTGGAGTTTTGGATTAATTATATTTGTCAAACATACTATTAAAATATACTACAACTTCAGGACAGAATCTACGTAAATATGGCCTTGGTTGAAGTTCAAAATAATACTAAAAGTCTATGGGTAAACCAAATGCTAACTGGAATTTCAGCAACCTCAACATTAAATCAGACAACTATATAAACAGAGCCAAATACTGAAAAGTGCAGCTTTAGTCAGACTTTATCAAATCCCTGAAGACATTGTGAAGAGCCTTTCCCTTAACATAACCTTTGACCTCCACAGATAACTCTTTTCAACTGTGAAGCAGCGGCTGAACTCTCCTGGGTTCTGGCCTCAGAGCTCAGCACCTCATTACACCATTCACACTACATGAAGATGGAGAACACTCTGGAATGGAAGGAGTCAGAAAGATGAAGCAGTGTGTGTGTGTGTGTGTGTGTGTGTAGGTGGTGAAGAGAGTGAGAGAACAGGCAGACAACAAGTTCTTCCTTGTACATCCTGAGTTTCTGTTAGTTGCTAATAATGCAGAAACCCTCTGCTGCCTGTGTGTAATGTGTAGCGTGGGACACTAATTACCCCAGTGGCCCGTGGGCAGAGGGAGTGTTAATGAGTAATTATGAAAACGAACCCTCAATGTATGAAAAAACAGAACACCGACTTCAATATGTGAGTAAACAGTCAGATTGGGCCCAGTCCTGATGCACGGTCAGACTGAAGGTGTGTGAATGATGATGATCAGCAGAGAGCTAGCAGAGTGCTAACGAGCTAGCAGAGTGCTAACGAGCCACCTCCAGGTCACCACCTCCAGGTCATTGTTTTCCCAGATGTTTAAGGTAAATAGCAAAATGCTCAGTATTTTTTAAGTGTAGCACAAGTTGTTGTTTGCTTAGTTGAAAAGACAATGATCAAGGAATTCTAAGTTCCATTAACCCAGTACTTCTCAAATAGTGGGGCGGCACGGTGGGGGGCGGGGCGTCTATAGGAATATGGCACACTGGACATTAGTGTACCACTGCTGTAATGCTTGAATGATAACAAGCCTCCAGTCACTAGGTGGCAGCAACTCATACAGTGGTTCGTACAGATAAAAATATACTATCATGTTATCAGGTTCTCAATAGTATTTCAATTCGCGGGTGTATGTGTTGTGTTGTGTGTTGGGGGGCGTGGAAACATTTCTGTCCCCATGGCATGACAAAATAAAAATAACTGAGAACCACTGCATTAACCAGACGTGTATAGGGTTTCGTTTTACTGTCCTACCTGCCCTTGATGTGGTCCTGCAGATCACCACGTGCCACGATCTCGTCACAGTGGTCAGTGAACGGACACGCCACACTGAGTTTGTCCAGTAGTTTGTGAACCAGCAGGCTGGGCTTCCTGCAGCTCTGAAGCATCAGGGGCGCGCGGCATACGGGACAAAAGTCACTCTCCAGCAGGAAACTGGTGAGACACTCCTGGCAGTACGTATGTCCACAGGGCGTGTCCAGGGGCTTGATGAGCGGCTGCAGGCAAATGTGACAGACCAGGTCGTCGTCCACCTCATCCTTGTAGAGGTACTCGTGATTCTCCTCCAGCTGGTGACTGTGGCCGCACGCCTCGCACAGGTCAGGAGGTGGGGTCATGAGGTCATAGTCGGAGGGGGACAGAGGTGGTGCAGATGCCTCGGCCATCGCAACGGCACCTTTGTTGAATTACTGCTCGTTCCTTCTAAGTACTCATAAGGTGGTTGAATGTCTGGTAGGATCCGTCAAGTATCTATCCTGACGGAACTGTGGGAGAAAAATAAATGAAGTAAGAAACTCAGTGATTGGACAAGTGCTTAAAAACACAGGACAAATGTCCCTGCCTGTGATACATACCATGATCTCACAGGTGCAGCAGACGACTTCCTGTTTGGTCTGGCCACTGTTTAAAATGAACAACAGTTAATCAGAGGTCAGTGAAAACATTTCCCAGGATTCATGTCATGTCTTTAAACCGTCCTCCGTCCTTCTTGTAATAATATCTAGTAGATACCAGGTGCACTTTCTCTTTCTGAACTGAAGTCGTTCCTATAACTCACCACTGGAGTGTCAGTGCATAAACCTTTAAAAACAGTTGCTATAATCACTACAAACATCATTAATGTAGAATGAAATGAAGACAATTTGAATAATAAAGGTTGTTCTTCATAAATGCTTGGCATTTCGAGATTCTATAGCATTTCTTCAGAGGCAAAGCAAATGATTTAAATTTCAATATTTCCTTTATTTGTTGCACAAAAATACTGAACAAAATGTCTAAAATCAAGAGTCGTTTGGTTCCTAAAAACATTCCTCCTGTCCATGCAGGGAACTCAATCCCACTTGACAGCAGATGGAGATATTGAAGCGTGCAGATACAACGCATCGCTGCCTGTTCAATTGGAAATATAACACGGTTTCAACATGCAAACATTTTTATGGCGTCTACGTCGGCCGCTTCGTGCGAACCAGTGTGAGCATGCCAATGTTCACGTCATCCCCAGAACAGACAGGTTCCTGCAGCACATGCACATGAACAGATGGGCCCGGTCAGACATGTCATCTTGGCAATAGTCTTTCTGTTGGCTCTGGAGGAGCTTCATTTCTGAACACTGTTTGGGTCGATGCTGCTTAATTAGACTGAGATCACGTGATCATGTTCAAGAATGTGAAGGGAAAAAAAACCTTAATGAGGTTTAAATCCAAGCAGTGGATAAGTGGATACTTCACCTTGCTCTAAATCAGGTGTGTCAAACATACGGTCCGGGGGCCAAAATCGGCCCGCTTGGCAGTTCAGTCCAGCCCACTTATAAAAAAATACACTTCATGTTTGGGATATTTGTTGAAAAGTTATACTTCATTAATTATGAATAAATAATACATACATATCTAATATACTTGTATGTGTTGAAAACATGAAAACAAAGGGGAAAAACATGGACTTGTTATTTATAGTTAATTATTATTATTATTATGATTACGCTGGTAATGATTGTACTGGTCCGGCCCACTTGTCAGCTAATTAGGTTGCATGTGGTCTGTGAACCAAAATGAGTTTGACACCCCTGCTCTAAATCAACCACAGACTGTAATCCAGCCCTGCTTAGGTGGAAGTGTCCACAGGATAACCACGGCTCTGGGTCGGTGTGGTGCAGGTTGCACGGCAGGTTGTGGTGGCCGTAAAGGCTTACTTTATTTGGCGTGTCTTGACGGGGGAGGCTAATACCAGAGGCTGAAGAGTCTTAACAAAGATGAACTTTCCCACTGTTGTATCATAACTGAGTCATCTCACTCTCTGGCACCTGCTGCGCCAGAGCTCTGATGTGATCCAGGAGCAGAGCTCATCAGGGTACAGGGAATACTTCTAGATTTTGGAATTACAACTTGGGTCACATGGTGACTGATGTTGTTAAAATATTTGACTTAACAGGAGGAAGATCACTGTCGCACTGGTTCCATTTTTGCTGAGTGGAGATCGATGTACGCCCCGTGTGCACGTAGGTTTTCGCCGGGCACTCTTATTTGACCATAGGTGTGACTGTGAGCGTGAACCAGGGTGGTCCTCGCCCTCACTGATTAACAGGTGGGACTTGATCCCCTCCCCTTGCAACTTAATGTCACCAATTAGTGAAAGTTCATTTTTTTTCTAACATTTAAGAAACCTTTGAATAAAAATGCTAACTTTCTGGATCATTAGTATTGCCCTTTAAATCGCTAACTCAGTAGAATCGAACGCTAGGAAAAGGATCAACACAACAGAAATACAGCTTCCTGCATGCTGAGACATGCGATTGAAAACTCACTTCACACAGACACACACACTCACACACCCATGCCCAGGGAACATCATTCCTTATTTCTTAGCCCAACAGTTTTATTGCAAATTGCCCTCGAAACAAGTGAGAAATGAACGACACATTTAAGTACAGATGACTTTAAAGTAACACAGTGTGAGTTCTATTTTTACAAACCACGTATTCTAAATTATTTTAAGGTAATCTGGCCCCAAACCTTTAACTGTTCATTTCATCACTGAAGAGTACACGTCTGAGGCCGCCATGTTGGATTACCTTGTTATTACATCAGCCAACAGCAGACAAACTCACTACCTTTGTATTTTATTAATAATTAAAAGCTACAATCCTGAACAGAAATGGAGGGAAACATATTTTAAACCAAATGTTACTTTCTCCCCTTTCTTAACTGTGGCTGTAGTATATGCACGTTGTACTTGGTGGTAAAAAGAAAGAAAGCAGCGTTTGTTCTATAAACAAACGCTTTCCTTGTCTTTGAACCAAAGTCATGTCCTGTCCTGTCCTCATCGGATTTCCTTTCCTTGTCAGTGATGTCTGTGTAAGGCCTGGACCTCCTCTTTAGACACTGCAGATGTTATGAAAATACTAAATCATATCTAGGCTACCCTCTACTGATTTGAGATGATTTGGGCGACTAAACGATGCAGTTGGTATCAGAGGCTTGTATTGTTTTTATTTATTTTCTCTAGAATAGTGTCGGCGTCAGCACTAACCCTGTCCATATGGAGCTGGTGTGAGTCTGCGCACCGCCAACGTGCACTCCTTGGTGTGAAGTTTATTAAGAGAATCAATCAAAGTAACACGCCCTCAAGAGTCAAAGCCACAGTTGAGTTTGTGTACGGAAAACACTGGACGACATGTGATGCCAGGCTCTGCAGCCGAAGTATTTTGTTAATCATTAAATTTTCTCTTTTATCTGCTGCAGAACGGCGATACGAATCTTAGAAATCACAGACAAAATCTGCTGAATATTGATCTTCCAGCAGGTGTGGTATCACAGAGATTACAACACGAGGGACCAACTTCCTTGTAACTCACATCCAAAACGTAGTAGTATACACTTACACCACACTAACACCACAGAGTGGACACAAATGGGCACCTTCAGTACCAGTGTCCACAGATCACTAACAGACATGAGTTCAAAGGCTGTTTGCTGAAGTCTGAAACACAGAATCCAACGTCGTCTGTTCTGTTCAGACATGTACAAAATTCCAATAAGCATTTTTTTTCTTTCTGTGTAGATAAATATCTGGCAACCGGGTGATGCTCTGAATCGTCATCTTTCTGTCTTTCTAGACAGTCACTGCTAAAATACAAATTTTATATTTATTAACAGAATTTTCAGATATTCAGTAGTATACTTATATTTTTATAACTCATAAAGATACTTGTATACAGTGTGTGTATACAGGTGTATGTGTCATATAGTGTTTTTCGGTGTTTGTTTCTGTCACACACTTTAAGGTGTAGAGTGATAGTAAAAATACACTTACGTACAGAGAG
>NC_024308.1:16428197-16431372 GCF_000523025.1 Cynoglossus semilaevis
TACCTGACATGTAGCAGATGCAAATGACCTCGATGCTAATAGTACGCGACGCAGCAACAGGTAACGTGGATATTTCTCTTTAGTTAACGTCTTACGCTAATGTCATCACTGACAGCATTTAGACAAACAACACGTCTCTGACTTAAGGATTTGTTTAGGAAGAAAAGAAAGTTTACTTACATAAGAGACACTCACTTTCAGTTGAGCATTTCACCTGAACAGGTAAAACTCAGCACAGGGTGTAACGTTAAACCGCAGAGAGCCAAGGTGGAGGGAAGGACGGGGGAGTTAGATGACTCAGTGAAGGGGACTTTGTCCCAGTCACGCAGCCCGTGGATTGGCTGCCGGTCCGACAGCAAAGAAATTTTATCTGCTTGTCAGTCTTGAGGGAATTCTCCAGCCCTGCTGCTCATGTGTGAGCTCTGAGGCAGCACACCTTCGACAGGCCAAGGTGATCAGGAAGTGAGCTGCAGGGCGGGGGCCAGGGAAAAGGTAAACAAGGGAGCTGCCCAAACCTGCTCTGGGAGTTTTAGAGAAGCTGGAATTTCCAAAGAAGTAAAAAGAAAAGTAAGACGTAAAAGAATGGGGCAGGATTATGGAAAGTATTTTCATCTGTTTCATTTGTATAAATACACAGTACAAACGTAAGTAACGTAGGGGGTGAAGTGATGTGAATCCTGGTCGGAGGTCACAGCAGGTCATTGACAACTGGGCTCTAAAAATAAAACACTGCTTTTCCACCAACAGAAGTGATTCTGATCAGACCTTCCTGTACACACCAGCACACTCAGCGTTAGCTGCCCATAATCTGAGGAAATGACAACATGTCTGAGCAGAAAGTGCTTTAAACCTGTGTACGGCATTATACCTGTTGCTTACCCATAATGCCTTCTCTCTGTTGTGGTTTTGCTCCTCTCTGACAATAGCTGCTTTTGTAAAGATGCGTGTGTGTGACTACGGCTTTGCATGAAAACAGTCGTTATCCCCGTTTCTGATGTGGTTTTCCTCTCGGCCTTTCCTGCCACATGCAGCTCTTAAAGAACCAGTGACAAACACACACACACACACACAGAGAGAGAGAGAGAGAGAGAGAGAGCCACAGGTGCTCCACAAGAACACGTCTGCAGACACAAAATGAGTCACTGAGAGCAGGAGTGAGTCAGGAGTCAGAAAATACTCATTGTTTTAAAGAACGTGTATTTACCTGCCTGGTATCATGGCCGACATGTTCAACAACACAGGTTTACGGCCTTCTTACAGTCACCTCTGTTGTCTGGTGCTGTATTTTGTCATACTCTGTGACCAGTTAAAGGTTACATTGATGTGATGGTTCATATGTTGCTGCTTTGGGCTACAGTACATGGTATCAAGTGTTTAAAGAGCCGGTTGCCAGGTTGTAGGGTCTATTTTTATCCTTCTGTTACTAATATGTGGTTTCACTTTAACAGCACAGTGGATAGAAAAGAAGATTACACCACAACAAGTCACTTTGTTGTTGAGACCTTTTTAACCAACACTGTGTGTTAATGTGTAAATTCAACCAATAGAATACTGTTAAAGGGAGACTTTGTTTACAGGAAAGCAGGAAACCTGATTGGTCTAAAAGTACAGACTTTCTGTTGAGCTCGCTGTGGTAACCAGTTAACTTCTGCGTAGTTACTAATCATAGAATACATTCATTAAAAATGAGAGGGTGAAGATCTTTTTACAAGTTCTGTATGTATTTTATATATTTATTCAAGAACATAAATGAAATAAATAGTTCTTCTTCCTGTACGTCATCCTCTGCAGGTAACTGATCCACATTCCTACAATCTAGGAGTTCATTGCCATTCATGTGCTGATCTATTCTCAGACAATAGTCTTTTTTTGTTGTTTTTTTTGTCTGGCTGCAGCTTTAGCTCATTTCATTTTGTTCATTGTTGAATCTGCGCTGCTGTCTCAATGTGTCTTTTATTAATGAAGTCACTTCTCTGAGTCAACGGTGTTCCACTTTCCTGGTAGTCTTCTACTCCCTGACTCAAGGTGACATTTGAACATACAGCGGTGGCCGCGGCTCATGTTGTTTCCCTTGTTTTTTACCTGTAACTGTGACACAGCATGTCATCCCTTTAAAATATTGACACAAAACAGTACTGATCAGACACGTGTCAGTACTTTACTCAAACCACCGTTTTTATGAAGTTTAGTCACAGTTTAGTCTTTATTTTTTGTATTAATTCCCTTTTTTGATTATTTGTGATTTTATTTCACTCAGTTTCACTAAATAATATGTGGAAATAATGCAGTACTAAGTAAGTAATTTGTCTAGTACCACAAAGGCCTCCGTATTTGACAGTCGGTCTTGTAACAGTCGGACAGCAGGTCCGTTCATGTGAAGGTCTGTGAGCAGCAGTCACTGCTGAGAACATTTTCATTATTCAGATCGTAAAGGGCAGAGGAAGTTATTTGTCAAATGTCACAGTGACACGGAGCCAGATTGCTACAAAAGACAGAGATGTTGGTACAAGTGGGACAAGAGGGACGCACACGCCGAACAGAATACAGGATTAGAAGGCGGTGCAAAACCAGTGGTTAAAGAAAGGGAGAAAGAGAGAGAGAGAGAGAGAGAGAGATGATGATGATGATGATGATGATGATGATGATGATGTGTGTCTACGTGTCAAACAAGTGTTCTAAAGCTTGGGGTGAGCAGAGAGCCTCTGTTCCACCATGTAACTCCTCAAACCAACAAATGAAGACGAATGCATTTCATCTATCTGCTGCCAAAACGACACCGTCGCACCGAGACACAGGCGAACAAAAATCACCTGAACACCTCCACAGCCGTCCACCATCGATCAGACAGTGTTGAAATACTTCTGTGTCAGAGAGAGTGGAATTGAATTAAAGCCTGTGTGTGTTTGTGTTCAAGGCTCTGTTGAAGGTAAACTACCACAGACCACAGATACTCTACAGGGAGGCAGGCTTATTATCTGCTGGTCCACGGTCTGAGGCAAACAGTGACCTCTGTCAGTGCTGTATGTCACTCAAAGGTTACTCTCTGGTAACTTCCAAAGTGTGTTCAACAAGTTAGTTATATGTTTTTGATAAATAATAATAAAAAAAACCCAGAGCAATATCTCATCCTCCTCCCCTGCCTTTGTTGACAAAGATAGATGGATGGATGGATGGA
>NC_024308.1:16431472-16459058 GCF_000523025.1 Cynoglossus semilaevis
AAGCGAAGGTTGATTCAATGTCATGCTGCATTGTGGTCTGATATTGACGTTGTTTTTTTTTTTTTTTATCCTGTAGTATTTTAGAGTGATTAAATTAGGCTTATGCCGCAAGAGTCCAGACGAGCTGGACTTACAAGAATGTGAACAGACGGAGTCATTCATCACAGCCGTAATCCTCCCCTCCTTTTATTAGACAGTCACTCTGGTCCACTCCAGTGCAGCCTCCACTCTGGTTTATGAAAACATGGAGTTATTATTACACAAACCTGATCTACAGTAGCAGATTTAGGACAAGGATTATTTACTGAACAAGTGAGGCTTTTCATTTTTCACGTTGATTTTTACATCTGTTTCTACCTCACTGTTCTCAGATCTTCACAGGTGGAACCCTGCGGGGGGTTCTACATGCTCATTTGTTAAGTAATATTTACATTTTCAAAGACGTTCAGACTCGTTGACATCACGCTGAACCAAATCTCATTAAAGCAGACTCACGGTTATGAGATGTCAGGAGGCGTTCTGTCTGCATGTACTGACATGGTGATTATTTCCATCTCTCTGTTGCCATGGAAATACTTTCCACACTTTATGCCCCTTGTCGCTGTGATTGTTTGTGTTATTAACACAAAGACACCTTTTGCAGTCAGGGTTCTGCCCTCTCTTGTCTGACTGGAGGCTTTATGTAACCTTTTCACCTTCATTAGACATGCAGCGAGTGTAAACAAGGCTGTGTTCGTCCACTCGCCAACCATCGTTTTAACCCCAGAATGATGGCATTCAAGTCTTTCATGGTGATGTTGACTGATATGTGAGGATATTAAATACAGTAATACCTCAAGATACGAGCATAATCCATTCCAGGACCGAGCTGAACTCCAGGTGCTCGTATCTCAAATCATTTTTTAACCTTAGAAATAATGGAAAAAGATTAATCTGTTCCGACCCCTTAAAAACTCCCTTATTAACGCTAATAACAATAGAAAAAACACCATAAATATGAGTGTGGTGCCGCTCATATCTATTAACAATTTTATGCTTTATTTCCATGGTCATCATACGTTTCTTCTTCTCATTACCATCCTTACCACTCACTCTGTCAGGACTCATCACTATTATGAAGAATAATGCACAAAATAGAGAGAAAATCACTTAGATAACACTACATACTCGGCCACCTAGCGTTGGCGTCTGTAAGTTCGCTCATATCTCAAATCTTTACTTGTTTCTCAAAGCAAACATTTGCTCGAAGTCTTGCTCGTATTTCGGAATACTTGTATGTCGAGACGCTCGTATCTCAAGGTAATACTGTACTGGTTTACACCTGCAACAATGTCAGTATTTCACCGTTGCTATTATCGTTTATTTAACCAATGTGATGACACCGTGTTAAACCTGACTTCAGTTATTACTTCCTTTTACAAACCAATTTCCATAAACTGGTGAAATTGTGAGTTTATACATCATGACACACTCCAGCGACTGTGAACAGTGGATTTTTAAGCAAATCTTTTCAAGCTATTTGGAATAGAAGCATCTCCACAGTCAGGTTAAAAAATAAAATTAAAATGGTTAAAAAAAATTATAATGGTTCAACCGAGGAGTAACGCTGCCATTTTAAAGTTAAAAGGAGCTTTGAGTCAGAGTTAGACCAGGGGCCTCGGAGTCCAGTAACATCTATATGCAATAAAAGAAGGAGAAATGACTGACTCCAGTGGATGTGCACTAGACTCCTCCTCCTTCTCTTCTTCACTCATTTTATCATCCCTTCCCTTCATCATCCTCTTCTTATGCCTTCCCCAGGGTGCCCCCCCTCCCTGAAACTAATTATACCCGCCATGTGACGCGGAGCTGACGTGGAGTAAAGCATCACGAGGAGGATGGAGGAGTTGGCTCACAGAGGACTGGACAGAAACAGAGAGCGACCTGCACTCACATTTACAGAGATGTGATCAATCAAACAAAAGCAAAAATATTTTTGTCTTTAGCAAAGCTGCCATAACGTGATCCGTCTTTGTGTATTTTCACGGGAAGGTTACCAAAAGAATTTCCACAGAAATTAGCCCAAAGATTCTGGACGACTCCTCTGAGTGGTGTCTTCTCAAAGAGCAGATGTGTTTTTGTGATAGTCTGAGACGATGAGAGACTTCGTCTCAGCTTCGCCCAGCGCGGCTGCCCTCTGCTCTGGTCAGCAGTGCTGTGGTGCAGTGACTAGACCAGGTTGGTACAGAACAACTGCATTTATTCACACGGCATGACGACAGAGGACACACATGAAAGAGAGAGAGAGAGACCGCACATGAGGATGAATGAGGAACTGAATTAATTTTTCAACTCCTTGATGTGTTTTCAGGCCTGCCTGAGCTAAAGTGGAATTTAAAGTGGTCTATTAATCTCAGAGTGGCTGAAGGAGTGAAGAACACTGGGTCCTTGGGCAGCTGCTAATCCCACCCAGTCGCCTCCTAACTCTGTGCCACTGTATGGATGGACTTACTATAGCTTAGCTGGATGCTAATTATGTGGTGTAACGACTGCGGCACGGTGTCATTTTTGAAGTGAAATGTTACATAATTAGGAGCAGATCAATTAGGCCACTGAAGGAGAAAGACGAGCGGTGACATTGTCCACATATAAACATGTTAACAACCCCAGAGGGAGCGACGTGGACGCAGCCTGGTATTATTGAGGTGAAGACACCACTGTCTGTCTTTCCCTTTTATAAGCATATACCTTGGACCTCCCATGGAAACACGTTTATTTAAGTAACTCACAGCAGCCAGAAATGGAGGCTAATGTTATTTTCTGAGCTGGAACATTCGGCGGTTGCTTGCACAGTGACACAAGTAGCAATTAAATGGTCTAGGACTAATAGGAAGAAACGGTCGATTGGTGAGGTAGAAAATTGAGAGCATGTTGGATTAATTTAGATCACTTTTGTCATTATATTAGAAGAAAATTAATCCTGATTTAGCCCTAATGCATATTATACAAAATGATTGTAAAGAAATTAATCAGCGGCTCCTGTTAGAGCATGTAATATAAAAGCGGTCTCTTTGACGGTTGCGGTGAAGGGCAACACGTTCTGGAAAGATGTAAAACAGAGGGTAATTAGTTAAGAGGTGTCAGCTCTGGTTTCTTCATATTGATCTGAGTTGCTCTGCTGTAAGTACGGCTTTAGTGGGGTTTCTGTAGCGCTTTATGTTTGCAGTAAAAATGGATTTGACTTTGACTCAGCACGCCGTGGTAATATTGTCCAGTCCAAATATCAGGCGCAACGTTCACTGAATTACTGGCAAGGCTCCAGATTTGGGAGAGAATATTTACCCAAAGTCTGCTGGGATTGGCTCCAGCTCATTGGACAACCATGAACAGGACAGAGCAGGAGAGGATGAATGGACAATGTTTATATTTATCTACTATAGGTGGTTAGCACCAATGAGAATACACACTGCTATATACTGTATATCATTTAAATACAACTACAGGCAGCAGACAGTATTCACACCTCGTGAGCTTCTGGCTTTAAGATACTTCAGAGACGGACCTCACACATAATAAAGAGCCGCGGGCCTCTGGGTCGCTGCTGAATTAACGGGGACCAATGAAAACACAGTTTCTCCTGCCCTGTGATAATTAACAACACAACCAGTCATAAATTAGAAACCAGACGCTCTAGGTACATGCGTGAAAATTGCACAGAGCAATTACCAAAGTAGATGAAGTTTCCATGCTGACCTGCAGCGTCAGCCATGGTGCTCACCATAGTGAGTTATAAGAGAAAGGCCTAACCCCACCTTCTTATCCAAGCAGTAGGATAAGATGATATAACATGATGGTTGTGATATCAAAAGCACAAAGGTGTGGGTTGATCATAATGATAAAACTACCAAAAAAACTTATCATTTTCGCTCCCAAAGTAATTGAGTCCCTTGTGTCAAACCCTCGAGAAAAACAACAACAATGGATCAACTCTGCAATTCTGATCATGAAAACTAACGCAAGGCTTAATTAACGGTGTTTATCATCATTATGCAAACTGTCTTCATTTAAATAGCAGAGATGGATTCTGTCACATATTTATGTCTGCGGGTGATTGACTGTGGGCAGAGTGAACTACAGATTCCCATCACAAACACCACAGAAGCTGCACTGATGGATGGTGTCAGCACAGGTCAATGTCAGTGGTGATTGATCAGCCACTAAAGCCAATGATTAGAGTCACAGCCAGTGTGACAGAGATGGAGGGTACAGGTATAGGACAGAGCCCCAAGTGGTCCATAAAGGCCTCTGCACACAGGTCTGTCCTGCGATCACAGAGAGTCCAGTCACAGGAACAGCACACGCCTGTGACTGGTTGTTATGGTCTATATACCCCTTTATCCTATAAAACGGTAGTGGGCTGCAGCAAATTTGATGCACATGATTCATGTAAAATAAAAAAATATATAAAATAATATTAATATTAAACAATAGACGATTTTAATCCAAACAATCGCAGGGTAGCTGTGATTAATTATGAATAATCGTGATTAATCCAAGTAAATGATGGTATATCATCTAAGCTTCAGGTGCCTCGGTGTCAACTGAGTATTACAGGAATAATTGTTACCTGAGTGCAAGCCAGGAAGCAGGTGGGACCCAAATGCAGCACCGGGGAGACTCTCTTCAGGTGCAGCAGGTGATTTATTTACAGGTCAGCAACAACAGCGACGCACAGGAATGTAGCATCGACTGCAGGCAGGTTCTTCAAACAGCCTGGAGGAGCAACAACAATGTCTCTTTGGAATAAAACACCGAACATAGGCAGGTTCTTCACCAACCCAGGGCACCAGGTGACACCAGTGAGACTGATCACAGAGACACAGGTGAGTGTGATCACACTGATTACTCCACCCAGCAGAGAAGACAGGAAGGGGAAACACAGACAGCCCTAACAAATAATAAGTGGATGGACTGTGTTGTTCTTACAGTATCTATCAGTGGGCGTTGGACATGATTGACAGCTGGATCATTCAATACATTCTTGTAGCCACACTACTATTCAGTAGTCATGTCCTGTCTCTTTGTTTTAATTTCTCTAATTAACAACACAAATATAATGTTCTTATGAAAAAGGCAAAAAGTTTGGTGACGATAATGAATAATGAATGATTGTTGCGCAAACAGAGTTAATCTTCTCCACCCAAAGAATGATTTCTTAAACCAGTAGAGCATGTCTAGTCTAAATCACACTCTGGAAATTACAATTGGATTTTTTTATTTATTTATTTTTTCCACATCATTATCAAGCAAATTTAACATTGTGAAAACAAACATTTCAACTGTAGGCAGATGAAACATGTCGCCTTCCCATAAGAGGAATGCAGTGCAAATACATTTGTAGGATTACACTGAAGCTGCTGCTGCTGCTGAAGCTGCTGCTGATGCTGCTGCTGCTGCTGCTGAAGCTGCTGCTGATGCAGAAACAGCCACAATCTGCCCCCATGTGTGTGTCCATTGTGAGCGTTCAGTGTAATTAGATTTGAACAGTTACTGCAGTAACATAAGGTGCAGGACTGGCCTCTGGTACAGAGGAACTGTTTCACCTCTGAATATACACATAGACCTGCTTCTTTAATTAATTAGTACAATTAATAGAAATGTGTTTCTGTGGTGTAATTGTCTTTGAATGGAGGTGTTTACTTGTGTATCTCAGTGCCCATTAATCATGAACTACATTCAGTCTGGATTGGTCAGTGGTAATGTTCAGTCTGTAACATCGTCTCATGGTATTCTTCATTTTTACAGCCAACAGACAACAAACATTGTCGTCTGCTGCGTGACACGAAGTGTTCGGCTGAGGAAACCCAGACTGGCCTCAGTTGTTTAGACTGTCACAGGTAAAACTGCACAGGCCGTCGTTACTGCAGTTAGCGGTGAGAGCAGTTTGGTTGTAGTTATTTTTCATTGATTATATTGTTACAGCCAGGGATGTTGTAGGTTTTCATTTACTGATACATTTCCTGTTCACCTTTTTTCTCTGTACATGTTGATGTCAGTAGTTTTAATGATTTTTAAGATTTTTTTTTTATTATTATTATTGTATTTGTATGGTTATTTTACCGAGCCCGTGACTGGCGTCCATTCACTGCTGTGTACCCAACAGCCATAAAGCAAAAGTTAAAATGTTCGAGTGAGTCAGTCTTTTTATTCTGTTCTTTTTCCGTTACTTCAGTTGACTTCTTCAATTGCAAATACTTGAAATTCTATCCAATCAGAGTTAGTTCACTTGAATAAAACACACACACACATAAGAAGAACAACCACACACACACGACCCAGCTGCTGTGACCTGGTACTTTTCTCGTCTGGTATTGTAAACTTCCTCTGTCAGGATGATCTGGAACATTCGGTGACACAACTGTTTTAAAAAGCCATCAGGAGGGGAGAGATCCAGGTCAGGTCCTCCAGACAGGATGGGGAGGTCTGAGTCTGGAACACGGTGGCCCTGGAGATACAGAGAGGTGTTTAATGTCAAAGAGAATTTAAACCGTTTAAACCGGAACGCTCTTTAAACAGAGAAAGGTTGACCAGTATCAGAGAAAGGTAAAAGAAAACATGGTTTTAAAACCACTTTGTCTGCGTTAACAATAAAGAACAGTCTGCCTGAAGCCAGTGTTTTTATTGTATTTATTTGTCAAGATTTAAAGTCACATAATTGTAATCGAATAAAGCTGCAGTGATGTCATTGTGTCTATAAAGAGAGTTCTACTGAGACTTTTACATGTAAATGACCTGGGAACGACAGGACAAACTCCAGGATCTAAAAGGAAAGGATGGAAACAGCTGCTGAATGTGCAGGGCCATCATGGTTCTGGATGGCTGTATTGAACTCTTACACTTACTGACTACACAATATTCACTGTCACAGCAGAGAGGTGATGGTGTGCCCTGGTCCTCTCACAAGAACAAACTGTACATGTAGAAGAACTCATATTTTCTCTGCTTGATTGAATTATCCTGACCTTGAAGTCAAAGCACTGAAGATGGTATNNAGAGCCTTCCCCACACACCCCCCCCCCCCCCCCCCCCCCCCCCCACACACACACACACACTCTCTTTGTCCTTATAATATCATTTGGAAAGTTTCATTCATTCCATTAACCCTGGCTGGTGGATGCAGCCTTCATGTAGAATGTAGGGTACTGTAGGTCAAATAAATGTAGAGCTATAGAAGGGGCGGGGGCAGTTAGGCTAAGTCTGGAGGCAATGTAAGCCTGAAATAGCATGAACTAGGCAGCAGTGGGAGGTTATTGGAACACCTTCCTGCAGGCGGTGTACAGAGAAAGTCCTCAGTCTGAGGCCTCATCACTGCTGATGCTGGAGAACACTGAAGCAGAACAACATGTTGTTGACAAGAATTTCCTTTGATTATCACACTTTTGGAACCTAGTCGTGGATCAGATTGGACTAAAATGAGACAAACATCACCTATATGACACACAATTAGCAATTTACAATGTTACAAAAGGACCTACAGATTTCAAACACATGCTTGGATGATTCAATCATCTTAAACTTAAACTTAAACTTAAACTTATCTTTATTTGTCATTGTGACACAGCACAGCACAGCACACCATGCACAACGAAATTTACCCTCTGCATTTAACCCATCACCAAAGTGAACAGTGGGCAGCCGTGGTCAGCGCCCGGGGAGCAGTGCTTGAGGACGATGCCATGCTCAGTGCATCTCAGTGGTAACCTGGCAGTTGGTGGATTTGAACCTGGGGCCTTCCGGACCGAAGTCCGCTTCCTTTACCATTAGGCCACCACTGCCTCTTACAGTGAAGTACTGTAAAAAAAAACAAAACCAAAATTACACCTGGATCATTTGGGTTCAAGAACCAGGTCAACCACCCTGATGGCGCCTCCTGTGGCGGCCTGTGTGTGTTGCAAAGACTCACACTGCGAATTTCTCCATTGTGGGACCATATTGTTTTACATAGTTATTGAATCAGTGAAGAGTTATTGTGGAGGTAGATTTTTCTGTTGTGCTACCTCGCTATCTTTAAGGTAAAGTAAGGTGTTTGTTCTCCTCCTTGATGCCACCGCATGAATAATTCAGGTTCAATTTCTTGGTCTGGTTTTTATCTGAGAGAGACATATGAGTCACCCCCGTGCTCCTGTGCTAATGTGTTTTTATCTGCGTGTTGGTCTGCTCTTACTTTTCTCAAGGTTTCCTCTCCTCCGCTGTGGTCCGTACTCTCTCCCTCTCTCTGTCCCTCTCTCTCCTCAGTGCTCCTGCTCTCTCTCCCCTCCAGTCAACCACCGCTCTTGCACCTGAGCACCGTGGGTAACAGTAAGTATTTCAGAGCCGTCCTTTCCCTTCACGGCCTCTTAAAATGTCAAGCTCTCATGTTGTCATGTGGCATTTGGAACGAGCCCTGCAGGGCCATGTCGTTGGAAGTATTGATTGAAGTGGCCTCGTCCCCTGTGCACTTTTATTTAAGAGTGAGGCAAAAAAATCCACGAGGTCACCGAATAGGAGGACCAAAATAGATGTAAAGCAGAGAGGAGCAGAAAGAGATGGACATTTTTCAAAGATGTGAGGCTGACAGTGAAAAAGTGTCAACTGAAGTTGAGGGTACAGACAGTCGGAGGGTGATCAACATCTGTCAGTGAACTGTGAAAACCTGGACACCTGTAAATGAGTGTCAGAGATCAATCTTTAATAAAAAATAAAATAAAATAATAATAAATAAAGTAACAGAAAATAAACCTCTCACAGAGAACTGAGAACAGAGCAGTGATTTGACAGCACTGTATATTTTTCTAATGCAATCTTTTACCAATGTTTCTTTATGACAGTAGAGTAAAATAAGTTATATAAAAATAAGCCTGAAACTTTAAACCTCAGCATGACTTTTCACAATCCAATACTGCATATCTTTTCTATTTCTTTTTTTAACCCCAAAAGTTAAAGTAATATGAGGTGAATTTGGAAACAGTGACTTTAGAGCAAAGAATAAATACTGCAGAACTCTTTTCCAAAAGAAAAGTAAAGTCTGTGACTGACACAATTCATCATTCTCTTCCAGCAACATACAGATTTTGGACACATTTAGCAATAACAACTTAGATTATTCATAATACATTTAAAGCGTGATTAATCATTATAAATATCATTAATCCACTGCTCCTCTGAGATTAACTGGATTAGAATTCTTCGACAGATTCACAGCCATTTCTTTTAGCGTGGCGATGTGGAGAAATAAAACGTAACTACTGACCTTTAACAAATTCAACTCTTAACAATATCTTGTTATTTTACAATTAATTCTAACACATTAGGAAAATGTAACTGGTAGGGTTAGAGTTGATTGGACTTTTATGGCTGAAACAATCCAAGATTTAGAAAGAAGCCCTAATTTAGACCAGCACACCCCCTGATGAACACACACACACACACACACACACACACACACACACAAACAGGAAGGATGGTCCATGTTATGCAAGGTCTTGGTTTGACACGCAGGACTCCCCACCATGATGTACGACCCTTCTTCAAAGCTGTCAGAGATGGACGTCGCAGCGAGGACAGACTCAATATGTGACCTTTGATCCAAGCCCGACCTTTGAACCGCATGTTATTTTGCTGGCGCTCCAGCATTGGCATCCGAGTGTGAGAGAGTTTCCACACGTGCGTTTGTTCTTGAGCGTATTTCCACAATAATAACGTCATCAATTAGTATTTGAATACAACAGATTATACAGTTTGATTAGAAATGTCCTGTTGGCCATAGAAACGTGGCCCACTTCCCAATCATTACAGACTAATTCCTGGTTAGAGTCTAATCTGTGCAGCCCACGCTTTTACTGAAAAACTTTTTTCCTGTTCGTCTCAGCTCCTTCATCTTCAGGCTAATCCTAACAATGTGTTGATGAACCGCCTTCTCCCTCTCAAGGACAACAACACCTTTTTACCCACAAGCCAACAGTAAACAAATAATATCTCATTTAAATAAGCTCTTGTAAAATTGCTTCCTGATGTGAAGTTATCTTTGGTAGTTTGTTGAAGGAGCCGTATCAGGCCTTTTGCACCATAAAACACATTCATCTGCCTCCTTAATTCTCTCCTTTAGCAAGTACAAAAGGACTGCGTCCATTTATAGGGCTTTAGTCTAATTTTACCCCTGAATGTTGCAGCTTTTACCTCGATGCCCTTCCTGATGAATGTTTTCAGAGCAGCTTCCAGTTATACATTTTCAGATACTACAAACATAAGCAGTCATGTCAGTCTTTTTCCTTTTTTAAATGACATCTCTCACTCTCTCAGCTTATGTGTTCAATTATCCATGTGTGTAATGTTAATCTTGTAGGTTTAGTGCCTCAGGTTAGCTCTGCATTAGCAACATCATCCTGGATGTGTAATTTACAAAGTGCTCTGTCTAATAATGTTCAGTGTTATTACCTTGGCTAATGACTGATCATTATTATCCTCTCCATACTAACGTGACTTTGCTGGCTGAAAGACTGCATTAGTCAGCCAACCGCCTGTCTCCTATCTGTCATGGAACACTTACGTAACATCACCACTTTCAGTGTATGATAGATCTACGCCTGTGTGATGGACCTGTAGGAGGGGAGATGAGGCTGACCTGGAGGAATATGTTCAGAATTTATCATTGGAGCTTAGGCAGTGGCATAAAACAGAAGAGAGGACCTGACGGTGCAGTACAGTGTCATTAAAAGGCTAAAGCTAATAGCTGGATTCTGATTAAATAACCTGGTGTAAAAGGTTCTCGGAAAATCTCCAAGATAAAACTACATTAATTTTGAACAGTGCCATTTAAACAACACAACCATAAGAGAATATTCCCAGTGTCATTTTTTAGGTACACATAATCAACATAGCACTGTTGTAATTGTTTTATAATTTTATACTTTTTTTGCACAAGTTATTATAGGCATTTGGTTAGAAAATATGACAACTCAGAAAAGAAGCAGCTAAAGGCAGCTATGGAACACAAATGATGAAGCTCTACAACTCTGCAATAAATCATTTTTGGGTCACAAACCAAGATTTCAAGAACATATATGAAAAGTATGAAGGTGTAAAATGTTCCTGTTTCTGGTTATGTTTGGACGTGGTTGATAATTTTATGGTTTTGTTTCATCGTTGTTGGTGGTAAACATTTCACACAAGCACATAGCATAGCAACCTATGACTACTGATAAACCACTGGTTCCAAAGTGTCTGTTGCTAGGTGTGGATGTTATGAACAGTCAGGTACATGTTCGTAAACAGAGAGTGAGAGCTGATGCGTACCTGTCCTTTAAACATTCATGAATAATCGAATGACTACGTAAACAACCTTTGCTGAGGTCGGCGGCTTGTGTCTGTGTGGCGCTGACTTGGCTGACCTCACAGCTTACAACTCACCATCCATCACAGCCTATCATGCCCAAGGTGAGTGTTTGTGATCAGACCGCCGTAGCAGTGGAGAGACAAGCGACTATCGAGAGGTCAGGGGTCAGAGGTCGTGCCTGTTCCCACAGTAGCGGAGGGGACTTGTCACTGTTCCCTCTTACCTCATCACCACGTGATTTTTGACTTTCACTAATGATTAAAATCAAGTATTCCTAATTTTAGGAAATAAATAAATTAATAAATGGAGGTAATTTTAGGAAATAAATAAATTAATAATAATGGAGGAAAAGACACCTTCCATCAAAGACAATAAAGAGGGATGTTCTGGTGAGTTGCCAATGGAAGGATGGTTGTCCTGGTGTTGTTCTGTAGTGTAGTAATACCCTGTGAGGTACCTCCTGAAGTCATTCAAAGTGCAAGGATTATTTTTAGCATGAGATTCAGACTGCTTAATGATAAAAATGTGAGAGAAAAAAAAACACAGTAATGACTGTGTGACTAATTAGCCTTCAAATTGACTGTCTGAAATCTTGCTATTTGTGTCAATTCACTTAAAAAAAATCCCTAGGTAAACTGTATCTCTAATGTAAGAGTCTCTCTTTGTCCCTCATGAAATGAGAACCCTTGGTTATCTTTTCAAATGTGAGGTGTTAGCTGCAGTAAAAATGGACCAGCCTCAGGATCGATCGATCGATCGATCGATCTACTTGTACTACATACTACTGCACACTTCTATGTGGAGCCTATTCTGATCCAATGGGTCAAGGCAGCCCTCACAATTCTCGGCTGATGGTTTTCATGTGTGACTTCATCCTTTACCTTAACTTGTTTTTTAACATTTAAAAAAAAGTTACAGTTTGTGTTGGCATCAGGAAGCAGACAGGACCTAAATACAGTGTCAGGTGCAAGAAGAATATTCATGATAAAAAACTCAAATACATCCACTCACAAGAAGCACCACACAAAGTACTGAGTGAGGGATATATCTATACCCAGGTCACCAGGTTGACACCAGAGAGACTAATGACAGAGACACAGGTGAGTGTGATGACACCAATCCACTCAGACACAGGCAGGAGGGAAGAGGAGACAGACTGACCTCACGTCATGATTATTATCCAGCTCTGTAATTAACCACATATATTTTTGTTTTCATAACAGTTGGATTAATATATTAACTAAAGTCAGTGAGATACAAAGGGTAAATAAACCTGTACACAGGGACATCATACAAATGAAGAGTTTTCGACAGTGAACTGTCGTCTTCCTCAGAAGTGTCCCTTGACGTCACCCTGAGTGTCCTTATCCTTATCTGATGTCTTTACAAAGGCGTGTTCATCCTGCCTATTTTGACAGGGCGACCATGTCTCCTTCCTCACCGCTCCTCAAGGACTGGGTATGAAAGTCAAAAATGCCCCCTCATCCAGGAACATTTTCAGTTTTACCCTGAAATACCCATATTTCTATGTTTGGTCACACGGTCAAAATGTAGAGGACGACCACGCCCTAGACGGACACATCATCGTGACATCAGGTGACACTTCTGAAGATGACAGCTCACCGATGAAACATGACGAAGTGAAACGACACCTGGTTTTCTGAACAAAGAAACCTGAAGATTCTATTAGAGTTCTAGTGGAATTGGGGTATTTTGAAAACCTAAAAACATACGTACGACGTATTAAAGACCAAACTGTACTGACAACCACAGAAAGGTTGCACATTTGTTTTGGTTCATTTAAATATTTATTTCAAAAATTCATTTTTACATCTTTGTTCCCTGCTTTTCTCCACTTGTACATTTGGACTCCGGTTACAGACGCAGAGGTGCAACTGAGGAGAGAGAAACTATCATTTCCATCAGTTGGGAGAACTCAAAGGGTGTTATTACTTTGAGCCAAGCCGTTAGGCTTTTACCACAGAGCAATCGATGGCAGATGCTGGAGGGGTTGTTTATCTTTTGTCTTCTTATCACAGCAGCGCGAGGCGGCGGACGTACAAAGAGGAGGGGAAGGGGCTGAGGAAGAGATATGAGAGCAAAGAGAGTCAGTGTGACACAGACGGAAACCACTAGAACACCTTGTTCTTTAAACAAGGACTTTTTTTTACAACTCATTTGTAGCACAGTTTGCATCTGGACGTTTTGATTCGTCAGAATGCGTGTGGAGCTCTTGACACCTTTGATGTTAGAAATCATTGATTGGACAGGGTTGTGTGAAAGGATCACCGCCTACATGAGAATGAGTCAGTGTGATCATCAGAGAGCGTCAAAGTCTTCCTCGGCATCGTGTGCCTACCAGATTTGTCATGCAGCATAAGGCTTCATCATTTGTAGTTTGTTTTTGTTCTTCTAACGCCTTTGTTGTTCGTATGAGTCACATCAACCAGCACAAAATGAATGACTGCGGCAATGACTAATATAATGGACACACTTATAAACATTACGAAGACCCTGGTGCTGATGGAAGTTGTGTGAGTTCCTAGTAACAGGAGTGATAGGAGGCAGGGTGATGAGGAGCAGCTGTCTGGAGGAGTCCTCTCCTCTCTCTTTATTCCTCCAACACACTCTTGTCTCAGTTGAGTAAACAAGTTAAAATACACACATTGACGCTGCACTTGTTACTGACTCTTTATTTGCAGAATCAACTTTAATTAAACACATATATGTAAACTTAACCAAAAATATGACTTAGTCTAGGTAAATTCAGTTTTTCATTCTTAGCTCATTTGTCTTCATGGTGGAACTGGGCTTTCATAAACAGTATATTATCGTCTCATTCTGAAAGATGCCTGTTATCTAAGAGGTGTGATGCCTTCAAGTCTATTAGAAACTCTTTTGACACATTCTGAGATCTGTTTTCCCAGATTTGAACCTTCCACTGTCATGTCATGTGACTTCTTTTCGTCTTACACACCTTCCATCTTTTCTTCCTATCTCTTTGTCTCTCAACAGGTTACACACACTTGTTCTACTGTTCTCTGTGAGCACGGGAGGTGTGACTCACATTCTGTTGAACTTTCCTGAACAGGGTTGATGTGTTTCTGCTGAAAGGGCCCATTATCAGGCCCTGCAGCCTGGCTATTTCCTGTTGAGCAGCCGTTGACAGTGCTAACAGCGCTCCAGGGAGCAGTACGTACTATTGGCTGGTGGAGATGGACAGTCAGACTGTGGTCAGTTTCTGTGTGTTTGTACTAACTGTACTACATTTTTTTTGATAAACCTTTACTGAATGAATCAGAAATATAACTTTTTTAACATGTTTAGCATTCTCTCCTGTGCATCTTTATGTTAACACAGCTGCAGTTACTGTAATACAGAAATTAAACCCTGTTTTTATTTACAAATATACAGTAAAATATTTTGTTTTATTTATGATTCAGTTTCTTAGGTCATTTATATTAAAAAAATGAAATATTTCTGAATGACATCACTACATTTCTCAGTGTTTGCTCACAGCTGTGTTTTGAAGGAGCGTAGTTGAGGTCTTTTTGTTTTATGGTATTTTCATGCAGATGCAGTCATGTCATTCCTGCCCAGTGGGCATCCTCTGAACTTCCCTGCTTCTCTTTTATCACCTGACTGTGCCTCTAATCCACCACCTGCCTGCACAGCTGCCGCTCCTTTGCTCATTAGCTCCCCAGGAAACACAGACAGCAGTCAGCTCTGTGCTCTGCCAGATTGTTTTTGTTGCCTCACTCCTGTATGATCTGACCTATTGTTCCGTGGCTGTACCTGCTGCTCGCTCTGAATGACAATCAGGTGGTCGTTCAGTTGTTCGGGGTCGGACTAACTCTGACCAGCCTCAAGGCTGACTTCAAAGAAAGTTTCATTTACACCTGCAGGTGAGCGGCGGAACATCACAGAGCTCTTGTTCTGTTTGTACAGTGATGAAAAAGCAAATAACAGTGGCGTGTGGCAGATTAGACATATTAGAAACAAATATACGTTTGATTTATTTATTATTATTTGTTTGGTTATTTAGGCTTTGACACATGGAGGTAAATGGAGGAGGACAACTGGAACAATGTATGCAAATATAAACAAGAAACTGGCCCTATGGTAAATGGGTACTCTATCCACAATGTTATTGTTAAAGATAGACAGACAGACAGACAGACAGACAGACAGACACTGTATGAAAGTGTAGCATTTCTAATGACACCTGGCAAATAGAAAGATCACCTGAACATCTCATGTACCGTCATGTGATCAGTCTCAAAGGCACACAATTACATCTACCTCAGTTCCATTTTAATGAACACAAAGGGATGATGCAATGCTAGTGCAACACGAACGCAAGGCTTTTGTAAGAATTAAAGAGGAATGATATCAGAGAATAGAAACCAAATTACAATACATTTGTCAAGGTAATGCATATTTATGAGTACAAGAGAAGTTCAGTTGAAAAGTGAAGCCTTGCATCACTCTCACAATCACACAGCACGGGGCCAGAGTGGGTCGCCACAGTTTAGAGGAGGAAAGAGGCGGTAATAGAAATCACCCACCAATGTCTTCAGAGCTCACACGTACAGTAGCTTTAGACATTAGAGATGAAGATGCTGCAGTTGAAGACATGTCCAAGTCTATACAGTACACATCAATAAACCTGTCATTTTCATATCTGCACTAATGGAATTTCAACTGATATAAACTCAGACTCCAAAAACACACTCAAATTAGTTGCAATAAGTTTGGGACCAAAATCCAACTTTTCAAACAACATGCACAAAAACCACCATCAGAAATATCACTACAAAGAGTTATTTGATTTTCACAGCAATATTTAGCCTTTGAGACAAAGCATAAGACAGTAAGAATTGTAATTGTTAACAAAAAGAAAAAAAGGGAAATGATTTAAAACAGAAAAAGAAAAAAGAACAAGATAATATCAGGAGACCTGCAGTTTCCTGCGACTTTGTCATGCTCTGTGGTGCATAAAAAACACAACATTTCTTCGGACTCTGTGGACAGAGAGCAGACCTGTTCTGGATGACCTTGAGGAACAGGATGGTTCAGTATAACAGCAGATAAAAAAAGAAAAATAAACATCTCCAGAAGTAGGAATATATACAAGTATGTATAAAGAAAATAAGTAAAATTTTACAGCAAAACTGATTTTAGGTTTTGGTTAATAAAAGAGTATTTTTGAAAACGTGACACAGTTTAATTCAGTACCAGGAATTATGAGGACATTGACAGATGTCAATCTCTAAAGTCCAAGCAGCGTAGTAGTTGGTGTTTACTGGTCAGACCAGCTCTCACTCTTCACAGTGTTCCCTCAGTTTTTACCACCTCAGAGGAACATCTGTTATCAGCCTGATGTTGATACCAGGAAACATGTGGCACGACAAACTAGGGAGCAGCTCTGAGCTGTGGTCGTGTCTGCGGTGTGAGCGCCACCACATGAAAGCTGGCGGTTTGCCACCGTTGTCACAACTTGCCACCTCGGGGTTGCTGTCTCATAAACAGCTGTGTCCCAGATGAACCGTCTGTGAGACACAGCAGGGTCCACGCAGCCTGACCACCGACTGTCACTCTCCATGACCCTGACATGGAGGCACACTGGGACATGTCAACGACTACAGAGGACCATGTATGAACTGGTCTCTCACACACACACACACACACACACACACACTGGTGTTTACTGAACTGCTCAGCCTTATTTTCGAGCTGTTAAGGTTTCATCAACAATGGCTTCAGACACTTCCCTGCTTAATCGTTAAACATGTGCCAGTGAATACATCGTAGTGATTAGTGGTAATACTCAGGAAAACTGCATTCACAACATCTAAGCCCTGACAGGATTAACACTACTCTCTCTGCTCATTTACTTACTACACCAGGAGGTTGGGGGTGGGGTGTGGGGGGTGGGGGGGGGGGGGGGGGTGGCAGATGATACTCCTAGATGAAGACATAGGTGTGTGTGATGTGTGTGTTGTATCTCCCCCTCTGTATGTGTTTTTTTATGAATGTACGTACCACTGCAGCCAGGACTAAACTAATTACTAAAATCCACAGAGCTGAGAAGAGTGTCACATCCACACAAAAAAACCTGGCCTGGTTTCCACACTCAGAGAGCCAACTACATCAACGGCCAAAGACAGAGGAGGGCTGAGTATCCAGTCAATATATTTCACTCCATATTTGCCAATGAAAGCAGATGATTCATCCTGTGTCTGCTCGGAGTCCAGGCCCAAATATAAATCTAGATCTAGAAAACTGTCCCAGAGTATCACCTGATTGGTCCAACTCACTGAAGTTACTGTATATATAACACAACAGGAATGCATGAAATACAGATCAGTGAGTGAGATGCATTTCAACTACCACACGAATGCATTGTTGTTCAACCTTGGGGTCGTGACCTCTGCTGGGGTCGCCTGGAATTCAAGTGGGGTCACCAGAAATGACTAGAAATTGATACAAAAAATATCTGGGCATTTTATTTGAAGTATTTGTTGAAGTAACCTGTTGTTTTATAAGTTATATTCTTATTATGGCTTTAATCTGATTGATCACAGTCTAGATGTTACTTTTGATTATTCAAAATAAATCAGCATTCCTTAATAAGACAGTAAGGTTTATTCTGTCTGTGTTCAAACACTTAAATATAAATATTTCTGTGTGATTAACATTATAAAGTTATAAAGTTACGTAGACTGGACCTTTTCGCCTCAGGACATTTCATACAAATTTCTTTTTCATTTGGGAAAAGCCAAACTATCACATAGATTGCACAGAATCTCTTAAAATCCAACTGTGTAATTATTATCTGGTAATTGATTTTTAATCCTCCTAATGAAATCTGATCAAACTCCAAGTCGTTGCTTCCACACCGTATATATTTTTCCTCAGTCTAAAAACCTGACTCCAAACAATCCACACAGACAACAATGTTACATATGAAGTATGCATTAGTGTCTTCCAGCCTCGGCTGCAGCGTGCTGGTAAGATTTAGATAAGAATATCCAGAGTAATCTCCGCCCCTCCTTATCATGCTGCTACAACAACACGACCCTAATCCTGCATTGCAGTAAATACATTCCTGGAGACCTACATTCCTACTGCAAACGTCTTTGCTCTTTCAGAGAACAAATGTGAACATATTGAGAGCCTTTACCTGTAGGTGTCGCTGCTGTCATGTCACTCCTATCTGACATAATGTCATCATGAAATCATTGTCATCATTGAGTATTGGGAAATAATAGAAGTTTAAAACACGTTTTTTTGTACATCGGTGGACAGTGGATTCTGAAGGTTCTAGTTTTTGCAGTAATATAATATATTTCAGCATGTGCTTTAGTCCATCTCCACTTTCTAAACATCTCTGCCAAACCTCATCTTTCTGGTTTTTTCTTCTTTTTGTTGTTTTTTTTTTTTATGATAGCTGTAAAAGGACACAGATCAGCTGTTAGAGTCAATCGTTTTAGTTTAATTAAAGTTGTGGTCATTATTCACTTCAATGGAATAACAGTGGAATGACAGCATTAATAATCTTTCTTTCTTTTGTTCCTTTAATGTGTCACTCCGTCTGTGCGTGCCGTGCTGAAAGTCTTCCTGGCAGCTCAGTCTTCCCAGTCTTTTCTTGATTTTTCAAACATGACCAAGTGTCTGTAGATTCTTGAAAACAGCTCCCACCAACTTCTCTCTTTGCTTTGCCTCCTCACCCTCACCCCCCGCCCCCCCTCTCCTCATCTCCCTCCCTCTGTTTCTTTCAGATGTGTTCTTCAAAGTGCGTCACAGATCCGACTGTTTATTCCCAGCCTTCCTCCAGGCGTCTCTTCTCCTAAGCATCACTTTCATTCTCCACAGCGGCTGTGACGGCCGTCAGCTCTGCCACACATGCCCTGGCACACGCCGTTAATACACACATGAAAACCAACAGCACACGCAACTGACTCGGTGATTTGAGACTTTTCCGTTCTTAATTACTTGCAACTCACAAACACACACACGCGTGGGACTGGTTGGTCGGTGGAGAAAAACTGCAAATACAAGCAAAAGGAAATCTCGTCACATCTGCAGGTGTACATGCAGTATTTCTGCTACAAAGCAGTCTTAGCTTCTAGTTTGTTCTGCACAGCAGTACTCTGTACTCTGGGCAGAGCAGTGTGCATTAATTACATATTCAATGCTATGGATCCAAAGGCTAACCCGCTAATTACTTTCATCCAAAACACGTCAGAGCTAATTGCTATTGTTAAACTCAAACCTGGGATCGATGATATGTCATAGTGGATGGTGTAATTTGATTTATTCTGCATGGATGACCTTTAACCTTTCATATGACCCACTTCACACAGATGTGCTTCATGTGCAGTTGAGTGACAGCTCTGGTGGTCAGCAGCTGATCATTACACCAGCGCTGTTGATCCTCAGATGACGACTTACGTAACAACATCCGGAGTGTAAAAACGGCCGGGACTTAATAATTGATGAAGAGACGTTACACAACATGCAGAGTGTCTTGTGTGATTTTTGTATTCTGCAGTCACACAGCTGTGCTGTTGTAACAGTTGAAATGTTTCCACATATTTCTTCACCACATCAGGATTACAGACACGGCTCTGCTCTGCTGATTCCATAGGAGCATGAGAGAGATGCAAAGTTGATAAAAACTTTTCCCACATCCTGGATCTCAGCAGCATACGAATAATGTAAAAATGAATGCGGCATCAGGGTTCAATATGCAGTTCAATTATTACATATGTGGATTCAGCATCATTTCAATTAAAGTGGAAATGAGAAAGGAGCAAATGCATCCACAAATACTTCCACAGGAAAAATATATTAAATAAAATAAAAAGAATTCTTCCTGGCCTGGTGAGAGGGGCTTTAATAGGACATGGACACAGTATACAGATTGGATTTAGGAGTCAGTGGTTCATACAGTAATAGAAGGAAGATACAGACTGTCATCCTCCTCACACTGACTGTGGAGACAGTCTCAACTACTTGACTGTTTCAAAGGTATTTCTACATTGACACAGTGAGAATGAGTGAAAAACTCCACTCACACCAAAACAACTGTCACGGTGGTGAAACCTATACAACGACTACAGTTTTAAACCGACTGTGACAGCTCATGTACTTCAGTCAAAGTTGAAGTTTATATAATAATGACACCACTTCTCCTTGTCTTGGCTTGTGTTGTTGTCTTATTACTGACGGGTTCATCACGGACTGAGACCGAGCCTGAATTATCACAACAGAAAATCATAAACATCAAAGCTGGACACGGGAAGCAGTGAAATTAAGGAAGTGACAACGCAGTGGACGCACAGAGAAGAGGGGGCATTTTTACTGGAACAGTCTGGCAGAGGGAGACATGCACTTGTAAAAAGAGCAGTTAAAGACAAATCAAGGTGACAACACTTCTGAGGTAGACGGGAGCCCACCGTCCTATTCCCAGATTTGAAACCTTACTTAAGGTTAGACTTAATGATCACATTGAATGAATTCTTAAGATCCAAAGGTACATTGTAAAGGTTTTGTAAATCTACTTCTCAGTGGGAAACATTGTATGTGTTGTGATTTTTTTTAGGTATTATGCTAATCAAAACCAAAAGTTCCTTTGGTCTTTCTTCAGCAACACTACATTTTAAAGTTTATTCTCATGGTTTTAGGCTCAGTTCAACAAAGACCCCAATCCCAGGTTGGGTTTTGTCATGAGGGCACTCTAAAGGGTCTCTTTTTAAAGGGAGAAACTGATTCTTGATCAAATTAAACCCTCTGTGACTCCATTAAAAAAAATAAACAGGCGACTCCCCAGTAATTCTTGATTCCCCCACCAGGCTTCCATGTCTTCTTTTCCAACTTCCTGTCAGTCTCCTTCACCTTAGCTTTGGTTCTTGATCCTCTTCTTGAGCCACTACTCTCCAGAGCCTGCTGCAACTCTTCCCTGAACTGTGCAACACTTGATCTTCACTGTCCACACTTTGATTCTTGACTTTATTTATTTATTTAATCTCCAAAGATCTTTACGTTTTGCCTCTTGAAGCTGCCTTTCTCCCAGATTCTCTGTTAATGTTGGTTTAATCCTTAAAGTAATAACCTGTCCTAACTCCACTGGTTGTTGTTTTTTCCTTTTTCTCTGCAGGTGTGTGATTGAGATTGTTTGCATGTGTGTGACAGGTTCAGGTGGATCCTCTGATATGATTGGTCCACAGCTAATGCCTCAAATGAAAACAGCCAGATTCTGCCAGTAGAGGAGACTAAACTGTCAGCAGCCATATTTGCTGTGTGTTTTTCTAAATAAAATAGATCTAAAACATGTGTTTATTTGTTTGCAATTGGTTTCTGGGTGAGTACAGTCTCAGTCTACCTCTGCTGTACACATGGTACAAAGTATATTACAACACTAAATCAAACTTAATGTGGCATTTCTTTATATAAGTAAATATATTAAGAAAATAAAGCAGTCATGTAGCGCTGTTTATTTGAAACCACAAAAATATTGTGTTGTTGAAAATAAAACTTTTTTTGTTTCTCAAGATGAGACTGAACGTTGATGTTCAGTCAGCCGTGTCTTCAGATGAAGTTCACTGATGACCAACTGAAAAAAAAGAACTCTGAAAATAAATTAATACTAATGAGCCAGCCACTCTAGTTATAGTTTCTAACGCACATCATCAAACTGCCGCACACTTCCTGTGCTAATTGCTCACATGGCTCTTTTATCTCACACGAGGCCACGATCCACATGACGTAACAACTCAAAATTAAATACCCGAGGATCAAAAAAAAGGAGCGTTAGCCCGAAAAACAAATCTGAAATATTAATCTGACGATGCCACTTACGTAAGACTGCACAGCACTGGAGGCGAGGAAGCAGACGCGTGTGCAGGAAGAGCAGGAAACGTTTGATTTTACAAGGACAGTTATATATCCTCCGCTGGTTCCAACATCTGACACAGAACAATCAATAGACATAAAAAGAATTCTCCTCTTTCATCTTCCTCTCTTATTTCTCCCCCTTGCAGACGGAGCCGTTACAAACGGTGGTATTTTTTTATTCACATGAAAAGGCCGGAGATAAAAATCAGAAATAAAAATTTTGGAAAGGTGAGAAAGAGTGCGCATTACAGGAAATGGTTCATCTTTCTGGAGACAGACAGTTCGGCCGGACCTGCACATGTCCCAAATATTTACATGAGGTGTACAACGACATTCAATCTCTCTTTACGCCTCGCTTCCTCTCGTTTCTGCCCTGTGAAATAGTTTATGTCCTTCCTCTGAGGTGAAACACCCAGGGAATATTCTAAACTGTTTTATTAGATGTATCAGGGAAACCTAAATATTTGTACAAGGGGAGGGGTGACAGGGGGAGGGTTTTGTCAAAGAAGCCTGCAGAGGGCACAAAAGTGGAATTTGCTGTACCAACATTTTTGTATTTTTTCTCTGTTGAGTAGTTGTAAAAACAGAGTTTTTTTGTGAAAAATAACATCATTACAGAACCTCCGCTGCTCTTTTACCACAGATGTGAAACAAAATGAACTGTATAGGATAGTGGCTGTAGAAGAGAACATCACTGAAACAGACAAAGAAGACTTGCCTCACAGCAAACTGGGTCGATGGCCATCATCCACACAACTCTGGAATGAATCAGGCACTTAACCTTATAACATGGTGGGGTTAAAGCTGTGGTCCCCAACCTTTTCTGTACCAACGACCGGTCGGCCGCTGTCAGCCATTAATGCCACGCTATTGTTCTTGTTAAAGATCAATTCATTTTCAAACTAAAACATCTTTCAGACTTTATTCTGTTAGAATCAGAGTCTGAATAAACTGCTGTAGGCATATGACTGGATTCATTTTAAATGTAAAAAAAGGAAATTAGTAAAACTGATGTACCAAATCACCTATGAACCAGTACCAGTTCCCGGACCGGGGGTTGGGAACCCATTGGTTAAATACCTGCCACCTCAGTTTTTCCAGTCACTAAATGAAGGAAAGACTTGGTTCTCAAACTTTTTTGGCCTCTGACCCCATTTTGACATCACAGAGTTCTGGTGACACCATTTTTCTACAATTAGTTTTTGATCAATTTGTTTCACTGTGTTGCAAATACAGAGTACACAGTATTTTGTTTAATAATCTTAACAAATTTCTGGCACCCTCCTTTGAAATCCAGGTGACCCAACGTGGGGTCACGAGAAAAGTAACACAGTACACCTTTCAGTGATTATTCTACAGTTTCTGTTTTCACAGTTTCTGTTTTTTTCTCAAAACACGGGTAGAGCCGTAAACATGTTGACCAGCTGAGCGGCAGCGATGGATAGACTGTTATCTGCACCTCAGCGATGATTTGATTTACCCTGACATGGCAAATTACCCCGCTGCAGCCTGTCCATTCTCTTCACTAATTCAATCCAGTGCCACTTAACACCCAGAGCCCTGGTATCGACCGCAGCCCGGAGACACCGCTTGTACTGTAGTACTGCGAGTACAGCAGACCATCCAGTGATATAACTGTGACCACAGATGACCAGTGTGTTGACGTGGCCTGGCGTCTGTACTTTCCAACACTGCAGGACTTCTATACAAATAACAAAAAAAGAAAAGAAAATGTAAAAGAAAAAATGCCGTTGCAGCACGAATGGATGCTGAGTGGAACCACAGCCTCTAACCTCAGACATGAACACATAAACACATGATATGTACTGGAGACGCCATGTATATGAATGGTCAAAAACATTTTCCCCTGCCACGCCCTCCTAAAATAAAATAAAATATCTACATAAGTTCAGATTCTGTCATTTTCCTTTGTGACAAAAACATGATCTCAGATAGCATCCTCCTTAGATTTTCCATGTTTAATTCAAACGAGGAGGTCCGGTCAGCGCTAACCTTGTTTTTCCCACCACAAATTACACTCCGTGAAAAGGCTACGTCATTTGTTTTTTTTTTTTTTTGCAAACACCCACACTCGAAGCTATTTTATATTTGGACTGCCGACCAGTGACTCACATATTCCAGCTGAAATTTCTTTTTTGTGCACCAACCTCCTATTTTTCTTTCACCAAATTTCAGAGTTCTGTTTCCCCTTGTTGATGTTTTTGAACCCAAACCTGACTCCTCTGAGCTTTCCTGTAGACTAATATTTGTCTTTCCACCTCCTCGCTCTGTGCGAACATCTGGACTGGAGTTTTGCAGCAACACAAAGTTCCTTGGCCAGACTTTGTATCTTTTGATGATTGCATACATAACCGTCAATAGTTTACCAGGGCCGTAAACATTCCCCCTCCGGCCACCGGCCCCGCAGCTCAGCTGACATGTGACGTCTGTCATGAAGAATATTCATCAGAGCTGGGCGGGCTACTGCCGTCAGAAATATACTTTTACCCCTGAACGGTATGACTTTAATTTGTAACTTCAAGACAAGTGAGAATATAAAATGTTTCCTTTCCAGCTGAGGCTCTGTCTCTTAATTTTGTTTTAGTCACATCAAGACCTGGTGTGTCCGTGGAATAATTCGATTGGTCTGAGCTCTGCAGAGGAAATGAAAAGAACAGCCATCCTTTTAGTTTGTTCCCTCGCCTCTGTGCCGCATCGCTCCAACTACTGATAAGAGAGAAGTGCAGCGGCAGAAGGGAACGAATGTGAGCTTTTCCACAGCGGTCCATACATTTTCATGAATTTTTATATGTCACTGTGTCAGGCGACCCAGGGTTTGGTCCAATTCCCTCCCCGTGATGGAAGTCATTACAGTCTGGCTCACTTCCCTGATTGAAGTCTTTTAGTCACAATGGCCCAAAGTGACTATTTCTGATACAGGGTGAGCAGAAGTCGGCTTAGTAATCAAGGATCCAGGAAGGGAGGTGTGTTCAATCAGGCAGCTTCCAGCTGCACTCTGCACGTCAATAAACTGAATCTTCTCAGCAGTTTCATACTGTACTGTTCTGGAAAATAAAAGAACTTTCTCATGCAAGACTGAAGTTTTTCATTTCCAAAACACAGGGCATGTGATAATGTATTCTAATCACATTATTAAGACCCACTCTGTGGTCGCTTGGTCTCGTTGGCACTTCAACCTATAATTATTCTAAAAATAAACTCCTCTTAAAACAAATCAAACACCAGTTGTTGAATCACTGGGTTACGTTCCCTTTTTCTTCCTTCTTAATTAATTAGGAACTGTGGCTGAAGTGCTATTTTATAACATAGTTACATCTGTTTTAACAGTCCAAATATTTTTTAAAAAGTTATTTAAATTATGAAACACTGTTCTGTAAATAGGATATTTAATGATAAATCCATTTAAATAAGAACACATGTAACTTCCACTTTACCTCAGAAGACATTAATGTTGTAAATCAAAAGTGTTTTGATCTTTTTTACTGATTTAAAATTACCTTTACCAACAGTTAACCTGTAATTTACTGACCATAATAATACATATAGTTGCAGGTAGGTTTGAGATTTGTTCTTAAAACATTACAAACATTTTTATTCAGTCACATTTCATGTTTGCAGACGATTTCCGGTTTGTATTATACACCCTGAATGGTGTTGTGATTGAAATACAGGGTTGTCTCCATAGATGGCAGTGTTGCGCACAAACTACACTTACAGCTACAGCGCCATGTATATGTGAAACCATATGTATTTTAAAACTAAATTATTGTGGAAATATGTCTCGGTGATGTTTTATTTTTATAATAACTTACTAAGATACAGCACATTTAAATCAGGATTTTCTCCTGATTCTGTTCATAAGGCCATCGGCAAAACTAGTTAGCACTTCAAACATGAGTAAACACATTTTTTAATTAATTTTCATTCTTGTTTCCAGTAAATATATCCCTCAGTGTTCCAGAGAGATGACTAAGAAGAAGTGGCCAGAGGACGGGAAGCAGAATTAAAGAGCAGATCGTAGAATCTGTGAGGGAAACAGTGAATTTAGCAGCTATGGAATTGATAAAGGAAAAGGTTCGCTGTGAGGAATGCTGCCAGGAAGACGTCGGCATATATCACAGTGTTTGTGAGGGGAGAAAGGGGGAAAGATAGGAATGACTTTATGTTGAAAGAAGGAGACGGATGTGAGCCGGTGGTTAGTCAGGTTCCCTGTGGGGTCCTTGGGGTCCAGCAGCCCCTCGCTCACTCTCTCTCTCTCTCGCTCTCTCTCTCTCTCTCTCTCTCTCCTGCTGTCTGGGTCAATCAGCTTGCACTCTTGTCCTCTGCTCTCCTTCAACATCTGGAGTCTGTTTAGCATCATGACCACCAGAGCCCCCATTCTGACACCTCTTGCAAAAATGCCGAGGACCAGGAGTTTTAGAGGGAGAGTGGCATAAACAGTGGGACGAGGACATCGGTGTGCCGCTTCTTTTTGTTGTTTGTTTCTTAATGGTGTGATGCATTCTAAGTCCCTCTTTCCTGTGGTTATTTTATGTTACACATGTTAATTTGTCCTCGCTAGGTTTACACTATTACTCACCACAGATCACATTCCTCCACATCAGCCGACCTCTACACTCCGACCTCAAATATGTTCGACTGGAGACGTTTGACTTTTTTATAGGAAACTAATCTGTTGCTCTAATGGAAAACACTTCCTGATAAACATGCAACAGATGCTTTGATTTTTCCTGCTAAATCTTTGTCTATTTAGTTTTTCTTCCTGTTATAATGAGAAGTTTAGCAGCAGCCACACCCCTGGTATGAACATGTCGGTTTACAGACTGTTTACACAGTGGCCCCGCTGCTTTTTCATTGCGTTGGCCGAAGGATTGAAAGTTAGCAAACACCTCTGTGAAAGTGTTTAACGTCGCTGCCCTGATGACAGATTTTCACGCTGGTCACTCAGCAGAGGGTCAAGCCCATCCATTTTCTCTTGACAGAGAGACAACCTCTGTGTCCTGCCCCGTCCTCAGTCTCCTCTGAAGACAGTCTTGACGACGGAGTGAAGGTTTAAGAACAGTTTTCTGCTCTGAGCAGCTATGCTGTGAAGGAGAAGTTGCAGGGCGGGCGTATTCAGCTGGGATTGTAGCTTTTACTTTCTGGCACACTGACAAGTGTGAAATGTATTATCAACTTCATATGAGGCATGCGTGTGCCGTGTGTGTGTGTGCTGAAATAGCCAATCCGTTATGGGTCCAGTGAAGGTGTTTTGCGTCAGCTTATGCAAAGAAAAAGAATGAGTGTGGCCGCCCAGCCCTCTCCCCCCCGCGC
>NC_024308.1:16459082-16483588 GCF_000523025.1 Cynoglossus semilaevis
GTGTGTGTGTGTGTGTGTGTTGGCTGCGGGGGTCCTGGGCATCATGCCTCTAACAGTAAAACATTTCAGAGCCTGTCCGTCACAGACCTAATGACTTGAGCAGACGCAGCCTGGATTTTGGCTTTTTCCCACCAACACCACCAACGGCCGTAAAACTGTGCGTGTTTGGAATGCAGAACGTGAAATCTGTGAACACAGCGACGCCGACATCAAACAGACCTGAGGACTCTGTAGCTAACACCACAACAAGTGCTCAACGTGTTTCTGACCGTACTGTTAGTCTGTAGACCAGAGTTTCCCAAACTTTTTTTCTTAGACCCATATTTTATAGGTCAAAAACCTTCGCGACCAAAGTCAACAGACTTTTTTACTTGACTATTCGTAAAATTTCTTGCGACCCACCTGAGGGTCACGACCCAGTCTTTGGGAAACAGTGTTGTAGCCTACAGTTCCTACATGTACCTGTGGTTCTCCCTTCACTTGTGCCGTTCCACCACGTTGGCTGTTGTAAGGATGTAGTCCATGTATCTCCAGAGGTCTGGGTGCTGAGTGATTCATAGAGTGATTACAGGAGGTCAAACAGACCAGTCCTGCTGACCTTTGAACTCTAACCCGTAGAGGCTAAAGAAAGGGTTTGTTTACCAAAGCAGGAGACAGACAAATCAACAATCAACACACACGACGTGCATCACAATAAAAAAAAAGATGCATGCTGCAGTAACATCCAATCAGAGAACAGATACTCCACACACCAGGATACATTTAAATATTTGTGTACATTAAGACGGACCAAACAGAGTCAATGCCCCTAATGTACACAAATCATGTGGGCCCTTCACCAAACCATGTCAAATTACACAGCATGTGTCCGTTTAAGTTCCTTATCCCGGCCAGCCTCCTTCACACGGTGTGGAGGTGGAGTACTGTTACTCTCCTGACCCACCACACGGCTCCAGCAGGAAGGAGACGTGGTGTTTTGCTAATGTTTTACAATGACACGTGTTACGTGTTAATCCCAGAATTTTCCTGCTCACAAAATGTGGAAATTAAATTTAGGAGATAATCTGCCATGGTTCACTTCAGAGGGTTAGAATTTAATACAAAAAAAAATGACCAGTTTTGCTGTCGGATTCTAAAACCCTAAAAGTGCAGCTGTCAGCTGTACGTGTTCCCTATTCACCTAGATCCACTACTTCTACAGAGTCTTTAGGGGGGATTAGGCCTTAATTCACTGATTATGGAGATCTGTTCTCCCTGCCAGTAGGGGGAGAAATACTACATTACACCATATCAAAAATGTCTTTTGAGTAATAATATGTAATTGTTTATATATACATATATATATATGGTGGTTGGAGATTCTTAAAACTGGTCATTTTTGGTATTAAATTAATCTATAAATAAGTAATTAGAGTTGAAAATCAGGGCTTCATTTATAGTTTTTTAGTTGTAACTGTTCTATATAAACAACTATAAAGTACCGTCTGGTGTAAATTTCCGTCTTGCAAGTACCGTCTGGTGTAAATTTCCGTCTTAGACGGACTAGATTCATGGGATTGTTAGAACATCTAAGTAAAAATTTAAAAAACAAAACTAAATGCTAAAATATCAGACAGGTTTCATTCATATAAACTTCAACATTCAACTTTGTCTTTATAAAATAACCCAGTTTCATCCATATTATTTTATGGTTTGATAGATAGATAAATAAATAGATAGATTTAGCATGATGATGCATCTGATTCCTGTATTTTCGCAGGGTGAAGATAGAGGGCGGTGTTTGTCTTTTTTGTTTGTGAAGGATTCAACAGGCTCATCCAAGCATGCGAGCCAGAGACAAACAGGAAGTTGTCTAGGCAGATAAAATATCTATATTTAAAACAGATCCTGTATTTATGAAGTAAGAAAAAAAGCAAATGAATGAAAAAAATATTTTTAAAGGACTGTTATTTGATTTTCCTCTAGACGTTACACACAGCTGGGTTAAGTTTTCTGTTGCTCTAATTGTCTCAGGTATTTGTTGACCCCAAACATGTGTACTTACCATGAAGAAAGCCTTCGTACTTTAGCCTCTTCAAGGAGACACATTAGGAGCAACTTAAGAACAGCTTTGAGTGCTGCTGTCCCTCTGGAGGAGGTAAGAGTGCTGCGGGCCTGTCTGCTGCCTCATTAACCTGTGTGTGTGTGTGTGTGTGTGTGTGTGTCTGTGTGTGTATTGAAAACTCCGACTCCAACATGGAAACAGGTTGGACAGAGGCAGTGATGCGGGATCGAGGGGTCTGTCAGTGTTGACATGTTCCCTCTGGATCCACATCAGATGTGGTTTTGATTTGGTCAAAACATTTTCTGTTTATTTACGTCTCTCTTCAAACAGTATCAGTGATAAGTGACATTATGACGTGACGTTGGAGTCGCTGCAGTTTGGGGGAAACTGAAACTGTGTTAGGGATACGACAGATTAAAACAATTCTCAGCCTTATTTTACTGCTGCCAACAGCTGGGTGACATTTAGACACATGTCACTCTGCCTGTTCCTCTCAGCAACAAATATACGATTGTGACAGTTGTTTGGCAAAGTGCGGTTTGCATGTATAACTGTATAAAGTCAGTGTGTTTGTGAATCTGTTTTTGTGCTGTCGGTGGCCCAGGTCTCTGACCGTTTGATGTTTTCAGCCAAACGTCCAGAAGAACTCCCCAGGGTGATTTATGAAGGTGCTAGGACACACTCACACACTCACTTAAAAGCACCTACAGTATACACACAGACACTGATTGCCTTCCCGCAGAGACACACGCTCCTAGACAGGACATGGGCCTGGCCTCTGCTGCCCGGGTTTGCAGACTAAACAGACACATCAGAGGGCAGAGTTCCTGGACGACTTCTCTCAGAACCAAGAAAACAACTGAACTAATATTCTTCATGTTGTCATGAGTCGGAAATTCCCAATGAAAGTCAGAATGTTCTATATGGTGTTTAGACCAGCTGTAATTACACAGTCAGAAAAATGCACCAACATGTACCACACTATGTCCACTGTTCAAAGTATATGGTGTGTATTTACAGTATGTGACTCTCATGTGTCTTTATGGTGAAGCCGGTTCAATAAGAGGATGTTTCTCCACAAAAGGACGCCCCTCCATGGGCCCTGGCTCAGTGCCAGCCACCCCAAATACCTCTCCCTGGCTGTTGGTTTAGCCGTTGATCCCTTCCCTGGAAGTGGTGGTGGAAGATCACGACTTTGTCGGTGCTCACATAAATCACAGGATATAGTTAGTTCTACCGTGGTTGATTTCCTTACATCGCCACAACTGCGTGTGCTGTTTGTTTTTTTGTTTTTTTGTTTTTTTTCTGACCAAGCAACTTGTGCCTAAAATAGTCAGTCTTTAACTGGGCCTGTGAAGAGGCAGGCCACAACAAACATCCACATCTTTAAAGTTTCTTTAGCGTCTGTACGTTCGTTAGCCTCAGCCTGACGAGGCACACAACGGTTTCCCCTAAACAAATCCCTCCTAGTATTCCTGTCGTCCATTCATGTGCTAAACCCGTCGACACAGTCACAGACAGAGATTATAGATGTGTGAGATCATGGTCTTTAATCAGCGGCAGAAGAAGACATCAGTAGTCGCCAGGGAAAACTAATGTGACACTGGCTGGTACGGAGAACACTGAATTACACTTCCTTTGGTCTGAGGAACCTTGAACTGCTTTTTTTTTTTTTTTTTTTAAGAATTAAAGTTTTCTTTTTTTCTTTAAACAAATAAAACAGATCTATCAGGTTGTAACTTTAGTTAAATTTAACTAAATAAAAATGGATATTGGAATACAGTAGTGATATATCATAAACTGCCACGTAAATATATATAAAATAAATATTTGACTCTTGACGGAACCTTTATTTTAACACATATATAAAGATATAAAAGAAAAGCAAAAGCCTTTTTAATCCAACATATTAATTTGTGGTTCTGCTGACAGTGAACAAAACTAATGCACAGAATATCATTACAAGTGCAGTACAAAATGAACAACTTCTCTCAATAATAAAACCTTTAAAGCCAAATCCAGTGTGATATTAACTTCCGCTCTTCAATAAAATCACATTCATCCATAATGATACATTAAACTGTGGCATCTGTACATATAAGTACCTTTTAAAGTATTTGCCAACATTTGACAAAGTACTAGCAATACTTCTATAATAATGTCAACAGATAAGATAGGACACGTCCTCCTTCTCTTTGCCGTTAGCCAGCCGCTGATCGCTGTGTGAGGGCGGCAGAAACATCCCCCCCCCCCCCCCCCCTCGCCGCAATGAAAAGTGTTATGAATGTATGTGCTCTTATTCTCTCCTACTAATGTCTGTGGGTGGCAAATATAGGGTGGGCTGTGCAGAGGCCACTTAAATAGAAAACCGTGTCCAGTTTAACCGAGCTGCTCTAAGCCGATTTTTTAAGGTCACGTTGGCACCAATGGGGGATTAGTTTGGTTCAGATCAATGTCTGATTGGGATCTTTCTCTCCACCATTGCCTCCCTGTGTCTAACGAGAATGCGACCAAAGTCTTGTGATTTGTACTTGGGGAGAAGAAAGGCTCTGCCCTTCCACGGGGAACAAAGACACACATTAGCTCAGTTTTGCTGTTTTTGCTTCTGCGGCTCTGAAGCCTGAAGCCGAAAGGATCAAACGTACCAGGACATGACCACTGATGGCACCCCACTGCAGCTGCTGGGGCAACTGTTGCACTGATGTGGACGTGCCCCGTGTTTGTGTCTCTGTCTATGTATGTGTGTGTGTATATATATATATATTTATATATATATATATATATATTTATGCATGTGTCTGTCTGTGTCTGTATTTGTAAAAACAGGTGGCTTCCACTGTAAATGCACATGAATGTCATGAATGCCTGACGGTGAACATTTTTGGGGGTTGTGACTTTTACTTATGAACAAGTGTCGTCCACATTGGTGGAAGGTTTCTCATATTTCCCACAGGATTTCCACATCATGTCTCCAGTGAAATGAAGATCACCCACATCCGCACAGATGACCACGACACCAGTCTGGTCCACTCTGATTATCAAGGGAGGGGATTTAATATGGATGAATACAATTTCTTGTTTTTTCACAGAATAAAATAATACAAAATAATAATATTAGAGATAAACAGCAAAGTCGCTGTAGCAGGGTGGTGCCTGAATTTCCAAAAAATGTTTGGCGAGAATTTGGTGCCTCTGGCTTGTTTCACCGGATTCAAGATTTTTATCGGCCATAAAAACAAAAAACATCACAGTTCAAACACAGGAATTTTTGTGCGGAACTCGCCCTGGAGCAAAGTAGGGACTAGTGAAAAATACTAGTAAAAATACATTTTAAAAATGCTGTTGAAGCTCAAAATGTTAACTATTGTAGGAAATATATATAAATAAATGAAGAGTGGAGTCTGTTACACATTAAATAATCAGTACTGAGACTGATTGACCTAAAGATTTGACTTTATTAATGAAAATACCTGGTCAATTTAGTTTAATTAGACTGACTTTTTTTAATAAAAGAGTTTCATTAACTTTCTGTTTAACTGAGCTGTGAAATAAGACTACTGCAATGAATGTAGACTGAAGCAAAAACATATTTTTATGTGCAAAAATAATTAATATAAATTAATATTTTTGCTGCATCAGCATTCATTGGTGTAATACATATATATATAAACATACACAAACATACACAAACATAACTGCACATATTGCCATTTTAAACACATACATCATGGGGTAGCAATATATTTATATATATTTCCTGTACAAACCTTTTTTGTTTCCCCCATTAAGCATTTGGAAAATTGCAAAAACTAATTTTTAAAAAAAGACTTTTATAGTAGGAAGATGAAACATAATTGTCTTTAAGTTATTCTTTCAGGAATTCATACAGATTTATTAACCATGGTAGATGTTAGAAAAAACAAGATGATAAAGTCCAATGCCTCCTATGAGAACAATCATCATCTAAGTCTATGGGAAAATGCAGAGCAGATCACTGACAGACGCCCAACCTCTCAAATCATTTGTGGAAACAACATGTAAATGTGTGAGTGTCTGTCATCACTGTGTCATTAAAATTGTCACCAAACCCACATTTGTTCAGAGTGAAGGTCACAGTTTATCAGCGCTCTGACAGCGCGGAGAGATAATTGCCGGTGCACATGCGAGAGAAAAGTTTCTTTGTTCATTGAGTCACAGCTCGGCGTATCATTATCCAATTAAAGAGGAGAGCAACTAAACAAATAAGGCAGACCATAATGACAACAGAGACCAATGAGAATCTGTAATTTCACCCTCAGCCCTTGGCCTTGTTTAAATAAAAGAGCAAATCATAAATGTACCAGGTGATTTGTCTCTTTGTCTGTGCGATTTATGCTGGCACGACACGCCGAGCATAAATAAACTGGTGCACTCTAAAGGGTTCCCAGCAAAGACTGAAAATAAACACAGGAGCCAGAGAGACACGGAGAGTGAGTAAATTGTGAAGTAGCGACAACAATAATCTTCTTGACATTGTAATTACTCTGGATAATGATTTAAGCTGTGAAATCCTGAGTCTGCGAGTTCTAGGAGGTTCCAGGCTCGTCCACCGGCTGAAGAAGCAGTCTTCAGTGGCTGCTTACAAGTGTACTGCTCTCGAGTGTCAACGTCAACTCTCGGTACAATAATAGACTCTCCTCCCCTTCAGTTTAAAGCCATTGAGAGCCTGAGTAACTGGGAGTGTTTGTCTCCTTGTAGTGGTGAGGGTTATTTAAATCAGGGCCACAGGTCAGTGGTCAACTGCAGCCATTGTGGGGAGAAGATCTCTTCCTATCAAACCCAAAGACCTTAAGGAACTTAGGGAGTCCACTTTAATGCCATCCTTTTTTTTTCATTAATACTTAAATGTTTTTAATCTGTAAAGAATGAAATTGACGTAGTAGTTTTGTCCTTCCAAAAATGGTAGGACAAAAACAAAAGTAGGACTCTTACCCAAATTAAATCAATTAAACAATCACCAATCGCTCTTATAAGTGTTCAGACATCTTTAAGACCAGAGTTGACACTGATTCTCCTCAATAACCCTGTGTTATTATGGAGCTGAGTGTGAGTCTGTCTCCTTCTCCTCCTGTGGGTGGAGTTAATCAGTGTCATCAGGCTCACTGGTCTCACCTGGTGCTCACCTGGTATATAAACCTCTCTCCCTCACTCTGTCTTGGTGGGATTGTTGGTCTGTTCTGTGGCCACTGAGTTTTGTGATTACTGCTTAAATAAATCCACCTCAACTGAAGAGAGTCTCCCTCGTGCTGCCTTCAGGTGCCTGTTCACACTCATGGAGAAAACATAACACTGAGAAGCCCTCGAGGGAAAAAAAGGGAGGTGATTAGTGTTAAATCCTTCAGCCCTACTAAAGGAAACATCTGTGAGACGTCCAAACTTCTCCACAGTCAAATCTTTAACTGACCAATTACTGTGAGCAGCACAGATGAAGGAGAGTGAAAGGCCGATATGTTAGGATTCTTCCCACAATGCCATGGGGCAGGTGTGTTTTATGGTTAGTGGAAACAGTAAAACATGAAAACAGCACAATCTGTTTATCCTTCCATACTCTGATGGAAAGTGACATTGACTGAATTGTTAGTATGAGCCCTGGTAGTAGATGTAGGTTTGTTCATCTACATGCAGTTAAAGGAAAACAACACAAACACAGGTCATGTGACATATAATGGTCACAAAGCTTTTTTTATTTTTGGGGTGACAGAAGAAATGCACAATGCTTTCATCAGCTAATGATCATCCAAAAATGTTACCATAGAAACCCATGCTGAAAAAAAAAGATGTACAAATGAATGAATTAATTGATGCTTTTAATGAGCCGTGTTTTAAAATAGAGTAAATATGATATGATACAGAAAAAATGACTGTGCTTGATTACTTTAAATATATATATATATATATAACTATATAATGTCTACACATTATATACTATACTACTATATGTCAGTGTATGTCAATCACCCACACTAACACAGTGGTAACATAAAAAAATAAGACAAAAACATCAGATGAGTCTGACTTTGGTTGGGTTAATGTCAATGTTGCCATAATGAAGGGCAAAAAGTTCCCAAAAAAACAACACAAACCAAAGGGAATGAACGTAGCACAATCCAAGGTATGGTGTACAGACGGTGAAGCTAAACAAAGTTGTCTTCCGCATGTATTGCCATGTGACTACATATTTGTCCACTCCGCTCGACAACTAGCTCCCATTCGAGCTCGTGAGTTTTGACTGTACGTCTGAATGATGGAACAAGACTTCCATCATAAATAAGAAACAGGGCAGGACAAGGACCTCGTAAACCGAGTCGTCCTCGAGCTAATGTTTAGCAGCTAATTTACAAATGCTTCACTACACAATTTCTCACAAAAAACATGTTTGCTTTGCTAATGGTTTATCTTCTATCTATGAAGAAGGGAGACTGACGGTGCACCTGTGGCCTGTCAACGGAGGTATGACCCTGATGAAGAGACCGGCGAGGTTCCTCAGTTTTGCAAAAACCACTTCAGTTCTCACTTGAGTGCCTCTCTTTGGGCTTTAACCCACACAGACCCCCACCTCTCGGCTTCAGATTGAAATTCCTCCACTCCTCAAGACCCCACACCTCCCTCCTCCTCAGCACTCGGCGCACACCAAGGGGCATTCAAAACGCATTAATCGGAAACAGTGGAAAAAAGGGAGAAAAATCTCCTTAGCAACATAATCTAGACAGCCTGATGAGAAAAGAGGTGAGAAGAAAAGAAAAAAGAGAGGGGTGGCAGCGCCGTTTAGAGAGGGAAGAAGAATTGGTCACAAAGGCTCAGCAACAAAATTGAAAATTAACACAGAAGAAACTGTTCCTTTTTTCATTGGCGCACAATAAGCTACACTAAACCTGAGCTCAGCTCCTCCTCCTTGTCCAGCCCTCCCTTGCCTGTGAACTCCAGCTGGTCTGAGACTTTGCCCCAAGAAGTTTGAACGGCCGTAACCAAAAACACCTAACTTGTTTAAAACCGAGGAAGAAGAACAAAAGTTGGGATTGAATTATGTTCTCTGAATAACAACAAGTTTAAAAGAGTTGTGTTTTTTTTTTGGCTCCAAAGCTGAACTTTAATTAGTTCTTGCTTTGCTAACATTCTGCTTCAGATAAGGTTCTACAGAAATACTAAATAGACCTTTGCCCACCATTGCAGAGAGACTGGAGCCATTAGAGCGAGACTAAACCTCGTTACCTGTGAATCCTCCTTTCCAATCCTGTAAATGTTTGTTGAGCTTATCAGCTTGTCCACAAACACTTGTGAGGGATTATAGCTGTCGTCTGGCCCTTGGACAAACACTTAGCCTGGCTTAATGAACTTGGGGTCTGCGGCTGGACAATGCAGAAGTTCCTCAGAGCGACTGAGGGTCTCCTCTCTCCAGGAGCACTGAGCTGAGTGGGAAAAAGAATTCATGGAAAATTCTCCGTTCTGAAGATCCCACGAGGAGTCACATTTAGCGTTAGCTTATCAGACTTAATTTATAAACGGATGCTTATGGCTGTGTATACGCATGGGCAATTAGCTCGAGCGGGAACTCTGGCCACCAGCAGCCCTAATAATGACCTCTGACCCCCTCTACATGATCAGCCCATTGAGAGAAGGACCTGCTTTAATTAGGGGGTCATTAAGAGCCAACCTCAACCCACCATGGGACCACGTAAAGCCAGCTTTCACTCCCACCTGCAGCCCCAGGACTGGCAGTTTAATTCTGATTCAAACAAAGCTGAATTTTTTTTTTTTAATTCATACTGAATTTCTATTTTTGATTAATTTGTTTTCAGTTCATGAACAGCCTTTTTTTAAATTAATTAATAATGTATTTAATGGTCAAAAGATCAATTCATTTAATTTTTAAGTGCATTTTAGTTTACCCCACATCGTTTATTAGATTATATTTTCTTTAAAAATTGATATTAAAGGTTTAAGCATGAGAACTCAGAGTATAACAACTCATATAGATTAAAAAGGTGGGAAAAATGGATGACAAGAAAAAGAGTCATTTCAGAGGCCTTTCATTCAAAGCCGCTGATTTCACACTGGCACAAAGAGCTTTGGGGACGTTTCATCCTTTTCACATTTCTTCTGCGTTTATTCAGTGTTATTCGCCAGTGCAGTGTCTCCTGTATGGGAGAGGGAGCGCTGCCCGGTGAGGAGTCAGCTCCATTCACAGCTTTATAAATCACCTCAGCATGTGCAGACCGTGGCCAATCAGCCAATTACACCCCCCTGACACACCGGGGCTGATAAAGAAGGCCCGGCACAATAGGATCACAGGCCAGATAAACGACCCTTTAATGAAGTCGCCCACAAAACAGGCCAAAACCGCGCGCCCCACTTACGTATTCCATCATGCCGTTGCCCTCACATTTCCTCTTGCTCAGCTGCCAAGGCAGGCACAGCTGGGGAGAGGGAGACACAGGGAAGGAGAGGCAAAGTGAGGGAGAAAGAGGAGAAAAATGACTCTGAGCTCTGACACTGCGAAGCCCCCTACCCAAGGCCCCTTTCAGACTTTTGGCCGAACAAAAGCATCTGTTGCCATACTGTGCCGCTCAGACCCCCCCCTCACACACTCATAGTCCAGTGGGGTAAGGAGCCTCACATGAGCTCAAAAAGGCAGCACTGGGCCGTATGCAGCTGAGGCTGCTCACCTTGTGGCACAACCTATTGTGCGCCCCCCGTCCCAGGAGCGTCTTCATCCATCTTTATGTCCACGGGACAAATAGAGGGAGAGAGAAGGAGAGAGAGAGAGAGCGAGAGAGGAAGAAAAAAGTTTATATGAGAGAGTGAGAGTGAGAAAGAGAGGCACAGGACTGCAGCTGCAGCATGAATAGTCCAGGGAATGGAGAGAGAGAGAGAGAGAGAGAGAGAGAGAGAGAGTGAGAGAGAGAGGGCAGCTGCAGGGTGGTCCCACCCCTTCATCCTACCACCTCCAGGATTGTTGTTCAGTTCCCTTTGGGATTCAGAACACATCCAACTTCCAGGTTCTGCAGTGACCTCCACGTTGAGGCTCAGTAATGGAGAGGGTTGGCTTCAGCTGGTAGGATAGTTACAGTTATTAACCCCTGTGGTAATAACGGGAAATATGTGGCAACACTAACTCACAGTAGTATTATGTATTAGGCTGACAGAACCTCATGTACATTATGAAGTACATCATGTAATCTGTATCTTCTACAACAGTACTAAGTACTTCCTGTGTAGAAAGAGATATTTGAGAGATAACACTTCTAATACTAAATAATAATAATAATAATAATACATATTAATAATAAATACAAAACTAATATGACTTAAAATAGGAAAGTATTTGTTATAGTTATAAAAAATGATAATAATAATAATAATAATAATAATAATAATACCATAGAACAGAGATCCTGAACCTAATGCTCAGTTGTTAGAGATCAGTGAATCTTGTCTTCTTTATTAAACTAAGGCAACAATAACATTATATTATTATTATATAACTATAATAATACAAAATAACTTCAAATCCCATTGGCGTGTCTTTGTGCATAGTAAACTAGCAATTGTTTTATTGCTATAGATAAATGTATTTTCAGTTAAAAAAGAAAAAGAAAACATTAATATTATGGAGTTATTGTATATAATAATAATAGTAAAAAACACAGGTTTACATGTGCTGTAAAGATGGTTTCTAGCTAACTAACAATCCACTGCCAGTTTGATGGTTTGGTTTAACTTTAACGGAGACAGAATGAAAACAAATGCAAATACTAAACAAGTAAAACCTAAAGTTTGGGGGGGGGGCTAATTAAATAGAATTTCTTCTTTCGTTATATAACGACAAAGAGACAAAAGCCTTAAATGAGACAGTTTCAGTTTGGTGGAAGAAAAGGACGGTGATTACCACTGCAGGTGCAGAGAGAGTGTCACCAAGTTCAAATCCCTCCTCCCTTCCTGTCCTTCATTCACTCAGCAGTCGCCTCCCTGGTAAAGAGCGCTGTCTGGTTCTCCTCTCTGTTGTGGAGACCACGGGCAGAACCTTCGCCTTTCTCACCTCATCCCACTTCTTTGTGCTTGTGTACGTAACCTTGTGCCTGGAAAAACTGTTTTGGCTCAAAGTAAGAAAAAAAAGAGACCTATTTATTCAGTGCCTCTGTGCAAACGTCTTTCCTGTACAATGGGGCTTAAACCATTTTTATCCCAATGTCCTCCACTGAGGTTTGTGTGTTTTTCCGATTTATATGTAGATGGGGTCTCGTCCAAAGCTAGCCCCCACAGTGTCATCCCTGTTGGGATATATATTTTTGGTCTGTCACACAAACATCATTCACTCACACTTAAAACACATTTTCTCTCCTCAGCATTGTGATGCATCAGAATGAGACTTTTGAGTGTGTATTTATCATTCAGATTCGACTCTTTCTCAGGCAGGAAATCTTTGTTTGGCTGCTTCACTTCAAACCGTGGAGTGTCAGGAGGGGCGGGGGGGATCGATTTGATTCTAATCGGACCATGAAAAGAACATGATCTAACTACTTTTAGACCGGAGTATATTTGGGCCCACTCCTTTTTATGCTCTCCCACTCTCTACCCCCACACTCCAGTGTGGGCACAATGAAGCTGGCCAATTTAAAAAAGCTTTGAATGTGTCTTCAATGACTTTGTGAATAAATGGGAGAGAGATGTGGAGAGGTAGAGAGAGGGAGAGGGAGTGAGAGTAGTGAAAAACAGGGGGAAATTGAGAAAAAAAAAAAAAAAAAAACGGGCCAGAGAGCAGGCATAAAAATTCCAAGAGTTGTTTAAGTGTGGGTGGGTTCATTTGCATGACAGCACCATGTGAATAAGACTGACCTCTTGGACCGCCCCAGTGTTAGGCCGAGCTGCAGCCTGACGTGCAGGCTTTGACCCAGCTCATTGACTCTGAATGGATACTCTGTCAAAGGGAGGGACCTTCTAACTCTCAGCCGGACAGGCATCTGCAGACCTCCTGTTTGACACCCAACTACCTCTATGTCTGTGCCCGCCACTAGTACTACCACCGTACGCGCGCACATACACACACCCTCAGACGCACACACAGAAAACACCTTATCTCTAATCACAGACTTTCTGGTCAGCTGATATATATATATATATATATATGTAAAAAAGACAGAAGATGTTAAAACACACGAACACACAAAGACCCATTACACACTCACACACACGGCAGGTGCAGCAAAGCTCTTGCACCTGCAGGCCCATCAACACGCTTCACTTGATGGGTCTATGATTTACTGCAGCAGGCAGGTGAGAGGACACAGAGTAAAAAGGGGAGGTGGGGGGGAGTGGACGGGGTGAAGCCAGGCGATGTAGTCTGCATACACATCCCAGTGCCCCCCCCCCCCCTCCACCACACCCCCTCGACCCCATACAAAGTTGTGACTCTGAGCAAACACAAAGCGCAGACAGCTCACAAACACTTTCTCCATTTATCTGCCCAGAACAGAGCTGGGAAGATGCAGACGGGAGCTCTTGGCCCTGACCTCCACTCTCTGGACGCACTGAAAAAGATGCACTTGGAAATGCAAACAATGTGAAGCAATAGCACTTATTCAAAGTGTAAAGTACGCAACGCTTACCACTGGAATATAAACTCCTGGTTTACTTCAGGTCCAGTGAAAAAGCAGCTCAGCATCGGGCCACCTCCAGACACACAAACCACGTTGTGGTGAGGTTAGCGCTGCATCACAGCTGCTGGTTAATCAATTAATGAATGTGTGATCATGTTCAGTGATTCAGTGTATTTTCTATTTAAGACTATTTAATATCACTTTAAATATAATATATCAAAATATAATAAAATATAAAATTTAATATCACTTTAAATATAATATATTAAAATATAATTTTAATATTAAGAACATTTTAGATGGTTTTATTTTAAAAGAAAACATGAGCTGTTTTTCCCTGAAAAGGATACACTACTAAAATGTTGATCTAAAATCTAAAATCCCATTCGCTCTAATAGCTGATTGGATGATACACCTGGAGATAAGGTGATAGAAGTAAAAGGTGCAAAACCACTGGGATGAAATCCCTCATTTGTTTGCATCTTGACAGTCTGACAAACAGAGGACAGAGAGATTACAGTCTATGTCTATTCAGGCTGTGGACAGTGACAAAAGACACAGCCCGGACACACATTCCAGCCTGCTTCCGCTTCAGCACACAATCTCAATCCCTGGGATTTCCCCTTTCAAACTGGGAGAAAAAGAGGGTACAATATCACCTCCTATTAGATTGAGACTGGTCGGAGTAACCAGGGCGGACTCCCGTCATTCACTTTTGAAACACTTCCTAATTTGGGTTGCAGGGAAAGTCAGGAGCTGTGTGGCTCTGAGGAGAGGAGGGGCGAGAAACCTGTGTTTACAGAGAGAGGTGATTAGCCGCTGCTTACTGCTACAGCTAATTTGAAATCGCAAAATGCGTTCAGGACTGCTGTGGACTGTGAAAGACATGGTCCTAAATTCAGATGATTGGTGTTGATTTCTTTTTTTAGAAAGTGATGGGAAGAATAATGAGTCCTTACATTTTATATACTGTGGTCACACAGCACGACGGGACTAACGATGGAACGTCCTGATGTTCTGACAAGGAACAAAATTCAGATTTGACAAGTCAAGCAAGATAAGATTGAAATAAGGAGTGTTCAGTGCTGCCGCTGCTGCTGCTGCTGCTGCTGCTGCTGCTGCTGTAACAGCTTCTGCTTAGTCTTTTGGAAACAGCCGAGGAGGCAGATTAGAACAATTCACTTTAATAAAAACATTTTTCTGGGAAATTGACCGTACTCTACATGACTATCAGTTTGGTTTATCTCATTTGTTAATTGTGTGAACCATACACACACACACACACACACACACCCTACAAGGAGTGTGGACATCCAGACACTCAGTGGTGCAGGCACACTTCAGTCTGGAGTGTCTGGTCTGAGACTGAGAAGCATCTCCCTAATTAGAGGAAGCCTGGTGTAGGACGTCTCTATAGGCCATCGACAGGACCCTCACTTGTTTTGTCCTCCGGCCTCTTCGTCCACTGAAGCCGTCACTTTACTTTTCTATGGCACTGAGCGCCGGCGCTCTTTAACAGCGTTGTCTTTTCCAACTCATAGACACAGATTATTTTCAGGAATATACATTCATTTCATAGCCTATCGTGCACTACAACTTAAAATAGCTCATTGATTGTTAACAACAAAAAGAAGGAAAAAAAACTCTCCTGGACCCCCTGTGAGGGACATTAAAGAGTGCTGCTTTCTTTTGTTTTTCAGCCTTAGGTGTCACGCTGTTTTAAGATGTAATTATTTCTAACTCATTTTTGCATAGAAATCTAATTATTCACCAAGATATAAATTAGATCCCACATTCATGGAGAGCGTGAGCCCCCTAAACTTGCTGTTGGCGCACACACGTACACACACGCGCACTCACAAACGCACGATCACACACACACACACACACTCCCTTTTCTCTGCAAACTTGCAATGGAGAGCAGCCACTGCAGCTGCTATTCACATCAAGCAGATAATTGTTAATGAAAAGTCATTGCGTGGCTGGATGTTGTTCTCAGGATCATTGTTCATTTTCTCCCATCACCACTAAGATCTATACGGAGGAGCCGAGTGTTTCCTTTGAGTTTTGGTATTCAGGATCTGTTGCCTGGTAACTAATAAAGGGGCAAATCATCCACTGTATTGGCCAAGATGGGCCGCAGACTGGCCCGGCACAACAATGCCAGGTTTGTAAAAAGGCGTTGATACAAGTTAATGACGCTTGTTCAACAAAACATTAATGGACTTCTTCACGGTCTAATATGGCATGGGATGTGCCCTGAATGAGAGGGGGAAACTTTAGTGGTCCACTTTAACAAGTTTGTGTACTTTTACTACTGGGAGGAGCAGAAAACACACACACACACACAAACACGCACACACACATATAGATTATAATATACTTTAGCCACTTTCAGCTATTTGTAAATTCTGTGAATTTCTAAAACCAAAAATATTGATTTTATCTATTTATTCATTAAGCCATTATTCAAACTAAAACTGTTTGTGGATGTATAATGGGATTAAACATTTTGAATGAAGTTAAAACTACTGTGTATTTTATATATAAGATATGAGATGAGGAAGATGAGGAATATTCTACAAAGGTCAAGCAGTCAACAGCACAATTAGTTCTTTAACATTGTTTCTGTCCTCCATAACAACTACTAGCTGCCAACTAGTGATGGAGAACTCCGGAAGGTCATTAAGATGTTACACTCATATTTTCACATAGCATCACCTATTCAGATTTTTTTAAAATTAATTAATGATTTAATTAAAAAATCATTACACACACTGAGCTGAAATATATATATATATACATATATATGTATATATATATATATTTCAGCTCAGTGTGTGTAATGATTTTTTAATTAAATCATTAATTAATTTTAAAAAAATCTGAATAGGTGATGCTATGTGAAAATAAAACAAATGTGAAATCAAATTGGGATGTATTTTACTCCTACTATTTTTTCACCACAAAACAGTTTTAAATGTTAAAGCTTGTGGTTTTTTACAATAAGGAAAATAAGGAGGCGAAAGAAAAGGAAAGGAGAGTAGATAAGGAGTTTGGCCCTATAATATTTTTTTTACTGTTAGGTCACACCAGCTTCTTAACAGAAGCAGATAAAAAAAAAAACCTCAGCTCAGTCACCTGGAGCAGAATAAATGGAATCAAAGGATTTTTCCCTTAAATGGACTAATTTTCTCCCTGAATTATGAAAGTAATGACTAGGTAACAGTCTGTACCCAGTGCCCGAGAGCTTAGTGCTTCCTAAATCTTTCCACGTGGCTCCACTAGTCCTGGCAATTAGGCCTCATTATAGCCTCATAAAGGATCTCATTTGTAGGATTACCTAATAGACAATGGATTTTTATCGAAGAAGAATTAAGGGGAAAAAATAATATCGGAGTTTGCTCGGTGTGATGAGGCGCACGCCCCGCATCATTCCACATGACTGGCTCACTCCAGCTCACTGTCTGTACCACAGGTCCACTGCACTTCTGTGTGTAAAAACTGAGGCTTGGTGTTATTATAGCAATTACTGTCTTTGCTGACAGATATGGTTCTCCTTTCTCTCGCTCCTGATTGTTTATCAAAGCCTTGCCAATTTGTAGGGTTAATTCACAGACTATGAACTATAGGTAAGGTGATGGCTGCACAAAAAGTCCGACTTAGTTGTGGTTTCACTGAGGTCAAAGCAAAAACCGACCGTCTGCACCGTAAACCCCGCAGCAGACTCACCTCTGTCTCGGGGTCCGATGCGTTTCCTGGCAGATAAAAGCAGAAGCTAAACCTACCAGTGACCCGCCAGGGGATCAAACTGGCTAATTGTCGTCACAAGATGAGGGATTAACGCATTTCTGAAATAGCTGCCTGTTTAGCCCCGCACAGAGTCGCCTTTATAAACACTTTCTAATTGAACCATAATCACCGTTAAATAACTGCAGCCATCAGTGAGTCCTTCTCTGACTGAAGATAAACACGGCCGCTTTACTGCACCATCGGACACAAACATAGGCAGACATCTTTTTTATCAAGTGACTCAGAAATGAATCATTTAAATGTCAAGTTTACTTTGTACGACTTTTACAGAGAACACAGTTTCACAGCCACGCTCTTTGATAAGAGTATAAAATTAATTCCTTCTGTTTCCCTCCTTGCTCTGCCATAATTTTGTTTCAGGATTTCTTGCAATATTTTGTCCATGGTTAGTATCTTTAGAGGGATTGCATATGTGAACGAGAACATCACAAGTAAAAATTATAAAAATTCAGACTGACCTTTGACCTTCCTCTATAGCAGTAGTTGTGTGAATATTTCTTATAAATTAAATATATAATATGTAGTAAGTACATAATGTTTAATAATAATAATGCTGTGGCAACCCCTGGAAAAAAAAGCCAACAAAGCCGAAAGGAAAAGAAGAAGTAAGTACATAATGTTTAAAAAAATAACAGATAGATAAATAGATAGATCTGATAGATGTGTTCTATTATAGAATTATCGAGGTTAAGGCTGGGGGGCCTTGGGAGACGTCACGTGGTTTTGGTCTCTGACAACACAAACTCTTACCGCCGGGTGCGCACGTGGGTGACGCTGCAGGGCCAACCCTCCTCGGGGTCCCTTTTGTTAAACCATCAAACATAAGAACCTTTGGAGATCCCGAGGGGTTCAGATGAGAAACGGCCATCACACCGAGCACGGAACATTCCTTTATCAGCCATACGCAGCCATGTCGAGGTCATTTTACGTCGATTCTTTAATAATCAAGGACACTGTGAGACCGGGACCAACTGAACACCCGGCACAGGACTTCCTCATTCCCATCAGCATGCACTCGCCGAGCATCATGACGGTCACCGCTCCCGTGTGCCCGTCCAGGAAAACTGGGACTTTCTGCGTTTGTCCACTCTGCGTTACGTCCCACATCCACTCGTCCCGCAGCGGCATCCCTTTGCTGAAGACTCAGTTCGCAGGAGCAGAGGCGCAGTACTGTGACAGAATTGCGCATCAGCAGTCTCCAGCTCTGGCACACCCGGGACACACACCTGTTTGCACGCCCACCTTCAGCGTCACAGACCCCAGGAGATACCACTGTCTTTCTATTGGTAAGCACCTGATAAACACGACTCACAGCTCAGAACATGATTCTCACTTTCCATATAAATTGTACCAACACTCCACTTTTACGCACAAATATTTACGGGTTTTTATGTAACTTGTATATATTTTTTTACTTCTTCTACATATTTAGATATAATTATTATATATGTATATATTTATTTGACCTTTTTGTGTGTGTGTATGTGTGTGCCCATCCAAGGCGCCTCTGAGAGCAGTCACATGCAAAATGGAAAAAGGATGCGCACGGCGTTTACCAGCACACAACTCTTGGAACTGGAGAGAGAGTTCTCGGCGAACATGTATCTTTCGAGGCTCAGGAGGATCGAAATCGCCACGTATTTAAACCTGTCGGAAAAACAGGTGAAAATCTGGTTTCAAAACCGCAGGGTGAAGCACAAGAAGGAGGGCAAAGCGACCCAGAGGAGCGCACACAGCGGCTGCAAGTGCACAGGCGGCCACACAGACTACTCCAGATCGGAGGACGAGGAGTCTCTGTCCCCGGCGTCTGCCACGGAGGAAAAAGAGACGTCAAGCATTTAAGACTTTGAACTAAACTCAGTTCCCAAGTGATGTGTACCTGTACTGACCATGGTTCACGATAACACCGAGAACTCACGCAGGGACTGTTGAAAAAGTCCTTCCAGACATCTCCTGTTTACTAAATGTAATATTGTGTATATGTGTTCCTCAAATGTCTGGAGAGCTGAGTATTTCCACAGTGACAGACGGATGTATATGTTTACCCTCCACTCAGCCGCACTAGGTGTGCTCCACTAAACTGCCCCGTATTTATATTACCGGTACTTTTCTCCGAGGAAGTATCCGTGTTCTCTGTCTCTGGAACAAGTACGCTTTATTTGCCTATGTATATGTGTATTTATTGTAATAAACAGTCAACGTTGTCCACAAACTTGTCGATATCTTGATTAACTGCGTTCAATGCAACATATAAAATGTGCTGTAGATATTTATAATTTAACCTAAAATTAGAGAAAACATTCTTAATCGATCAATCGAACATGCCAATATTCATTAATGGCGCATTGTCATTCATAAGAAGGATCAAGTGCATATGTGCTTATTAATACGATTCAAAATATTTTATAATATTACAAAGATATATATAACACATACATAACATAACGAGTTGATAAAGAGTGATTGAACACTTACTCTGTCAAAAAGTAGTTCTAATTGTATAACTATTATTATTATTAATATTATTATTATTATTATGTTAACTATACATATTAAATAATGTTTTGCTTAAAGTTTTCTAAATATTTAAATCCCTTCAAACTTATCCACACGGTTTGCTTCTACCATGACAGAGTTCGTCCATAAAAGTGTAGGTGTAATCTCCCCCCAGTTCTGGCCACAAACGTGTTCGATAACGCCCCTGGGGAGCAGCCAATGGTCCATTAATGGTCTCTTTTGAAAAGATTTTTGTTGTCCAAAGCGAGTTTAATTGCGTTTTTGGTCCCACGTCGGTTGATTATGCTTCTATTGCGTGAAACTATAGAAGAAGGATATATAGACGTGGGCAAAGGCTTTGACAGGTTAGATTGTCCTGGCTTGGGACACGCATTTAGCCCCAGACCCCCGACGGCTGTGCGCTCAGAGAGCATTGAGAGACAGCTACAGGGTTCCTCTGAGGGAAAAAGTACGATTTAGTCACTGTTTCATTAGGCACTATTTGAACCTTTCAACTTATGTTGAATTAAAGGGGGCAAGCTCCAATGGAAGGATTCTAAGCAGGGATTACGTAGGAGGGGCCAATGAAAATTAGACGACGGCCAATTTAACTCGTGTCCGTCAGAGTTTGGGATTCATGGCTGACGGAGAGGGGAAGCAGGTGAAGTCTTAGTCCCACACCGATCCATTCAATGCAGGGATAAATGATCCCTTTCACACCCCGCTGCTGATCATATATTATTGGGGAAAGAAACGTAATGAATATGTACTAAAGTTCCTATTAATCGAATTAGACTTCTCCTGCAGGTGTAAGACCAATGCCACATTAAAAGCAGTTCACAACATAATAAAACGCAGTTTTCACCCCCCGCCCCTCCTTCCTCATGTCCCAGTCTTTTTTCTCTTTTCTAGGCTCAGATGACGTAATCAGTGTTGAAGAAAAAAACACATAAAGCTGCAGAGGACAGATCAGTTTGTTCAGTTCACCGCCTATTGGCTATAAACAAAACACCTGAAATAATGCTCAGTATAACGAGAGCTGAATGCACTTATCAAAGAAAAGGCTTTTTTTACCAACTTATTCAGAGTATAAAGGGTTCACTCCAAAAACGTTAGGCCTTGGTCACTATTGAAAATCAGACCATTAAGCATGGCAATAGACAATTAATAAGAGGGCTTTTCAGCCGGCTGCAGCTGCAGTCTCATGGGGAGAGACAGAGACTACAAGAAGCTGAAGGACCAAAAGAGGAGAGCAGTGCTGTCTTTCCCTGAAGAGATGTCAACCGTATTTATCAATTAAAGGTGCACCACTTATCCTGAATACATCTGGCTCACCTTTGTGATCTAATAATATCTGACACTGAAGAGTCCTAGAGGAGACAAGTTGCTTTTATTTGTTTTGTTTAAATGTATTAAACATATGATCGTGCACCTTTATTCATGTCATACTCTCTGTTACAGAAAGAAAATCCCAGTTATCTTATCTGGTTTTAATATGTTTTGATAAAACAACAGTTCTTCCAAAAATGAAGAAAACGAGTATCAAAGATACTCTTTTATTTTTTCCATATCATTTTGATGAAAGTCAGATGTCTGACATTTAGAAAAGCTAAAACAAGGTTGAGGCACGTGAGGTATTTTTTCTATTATGTCTCTTCCTTCTCCACCCACAGGTGTCTATTTGGCCTTAAGTGCGTAAGAATTTTTTTTTTACCTAACTAAGTTATATGTAACAGATATGGCACACACACACACACACACACACATATGAGGTCAACCGCACATAAATTATAATAATTTATTTTAACAGTACAGTTAGGTTGGAGAACGTTTACAAAAAGTGAATTTCTGCCCTCCATAATTTAAAAATTATATTTATAACACAAAACACAGAGGTGAATAAAGCTTTGAAGCATTATTTGGGTGTTCCCTTTCGGTGACTTGGCTGAAAACCGGACACTGCCACTTGGCCGTAGGGAATAGTTTCAGCACGCTGGACAGCTCCATTGGGGACCGCGGCCCGGAGGCGCGGGTCCTCCGGTAAAGTAATTCAAACAATAATGATACTGTATAAAAACCAGATGCAAACATGGCATTTATATCTGGAATGCGTGGTATTAATCATATTCGTCCTCTATATATGGACAGGTCAGGCTGCTTATTGTGTAACTCGTCATAAAGAGTGAACTTTTAAGCTGCAAATTGAAACGAAATTAAACTTAATTTTCTGGTGACGTACTAGAGTGTCCATGTTCCTTAGTAAAGTTTTGTTTTATCTGGACTCATAAACCGAAATACATCACCGACTGCGCGTGTCTTGTTTGTAGTTTTAAACTTTACTAAGACGATAGAAATCCAAAAGAAACATTTCAAGGGCCGCTCGTTACAACAAATCTATGTATGTATGACGTATGGAAGACATTCTACTAACATGAAGACGACTCCACTGTCTTCTTATGGTAATGTCTCAGAAGAGGACCAGTAGTCAGGCTTGGTGAAATGGATTGCATGGAATGCAAAATTCAGTGTAGCGTATTTGGATTTCAAAGCCCTCTGGTGGACAACGGAAAGAATTAAAGAAACACAACAACAGCGAGGACATGGAACTGGCAACGCAGCATATTATCGTGATGTAAACACATGATCCTAATATTTAAATATCCAATAATGTTTACCTATAAGAGAACATAAGTTGGCTCCAAAGAGCACCAACAATCCATATAAATGGGTTGTTGCTACTGCTCTATATGTGACATTTCACAGTGTTGCCTGTTCACATCTATTCATTCACTCAAACATACATACTGTATACAGTATGAAACACTTTTTCACACGTGCATTCAGAATCAGAATGTCCTTTACTGACCAAATATGATAGCACACATGTACAAGACATTTATCCCAAGTCTCCTCTATAGCAGGAGTCTCAAACTCAAATTACAATTTAAAAAAAGAAAAATACATTAAAAAAATTAATTAGTGGTAAATAGTGGTAAATTATGATTCATTTGAAATGAAAGGATAAATTGCACAATGTAACCTTATAAATGAGTTAGACCGATGTGTCTACATGTACTGTGTATTCACATTTGGAATTGTTAACTGACCATATTTATGAGGTGTTGACCACTGTGTTGGTCCAAGGGTAAATCTGTTCTTCAATCTGATTGTGTTTGTAGAAATGTCCTGAAAATATAGGAATTCTGTCTCTACTGAATAAACACGAGAACACAAATACATGAGAGGTATCAAGTATTGACCTTGTGTAAAAATAAATATATTATTTTGGGTGAGTAAAGTTTTCTTTGAAAAAAGGGAAATGAGCTTACAGTATAGTCAACAATACTGACTTACTCAAACTCCAGATAAAAATCGATTCATTCAAAGACAGAAGACATTTAAAGAACCCAGAGAAGATTAAAACGGTGGTTGAGATCTTTTGTTTAGAGAACAAGGACACTGTTCTTTGGCTACATGTGGAAGTAATTGCGCCAAGCTTCTGCTCTGGGCTGGGGGCTAGGGGAGGGGGGGAGGTTAGGGTCCTGTCTGATGGCCCCGCTCCTCTTCTCTCTGTGCACCATAGGTGATTTGTAGGAACCCATTATTCTTGTATTGCCCGCCAGCAGCGCCTCGGGTAAAAGGAGGTGTTTGAGCTCGATAAACAGCTGACGCGCGTGTGCCAGGAGAGAGGTCCAGGTTCGGGTTCGTAAAGTAAAAGGAAAAAAGAAATCAGCACTTTGGTTGGGCTGTACGACTTCACGGAGCTTTTGATGATCCAGAATTTGATCAAGAATGTGATTTAGTAGTCAGAGGCGGAGTTTGGGGGGGGGCGGCAGTGGGGAACTACCTCCCCATTGGTTGAAATACGTCACGACATTGAGTCTATTATATGGTCAATACAAATATTTATTTTATCAAATGTATTAATATTTTAAATATTTCAATAAAACAAAAGGAATGTATTTATTACTCATTTATTAGGTCCTATCAAAAATGTATATTCGGCGATTTTTAAAACGTACTTCTTCAACTACAGTAGTTAAACAAGAGCCGCCTGGGCCTTCGTGTGATTCGGACCAGGAAACACCCGGGACCAGCTCTGGAATAGCAAGCCCAGCTAACTCCACAGCACACCGAGCACCGGTGCCGCCATTAGGCCAATTAGCCAGGTGGGCCACAGCAGAGCCAACACCAAATGGTCATTTACTTTGCGGCGTTTTCTTCTGCACTAGGTAAGACACGTTATTTAACATGTTTAGACCTATACTGTATTTACAACCATACTGTAACAATTGTTGTTGAGCATCTTTTAATTGTGATAACAAATTTGCACTTTATGGTTGGCTGCCAGTGTGCGTCAGTTGTGTGTCATGCGCTGTGTAGTTTGTCTTTATGGGAGGCTTGGTACTGTTGTCTGTATATGAGTAATAGTCTATGTCACAGAATAGTTATAAAGCACAGCGTTGTGGACAGTAAAGTTACTGTGCACATGACAATAAGAACTTTAAATCTTTAATCTC
>NC_024308.1:16483677-16484940 GCF_000523025.1 Cynoglossus semilaevis
AGAGAGAGAGAGAAAGAGCGACACACACAACAGAAGGAAAGACAGAGGGAGAGGGATAAAGGGGTGCTTTGTAAAAATGATGGTGTTAGAGCGCCCTCTACGTGGCCGCCGCATCCCGGTTCTCCTCACCGACTGATGCGCCTCTTTGTCCATTCGCTGCATCACTGAAACACAAGCAAATACATTTGTGATTTGTTCTTGTAAAAATGTGGTCAAAAGTAACAGAACAAATATCACGTGAAAACGTTCGATTAAAGTCCGACGGTGGATAGACTCAACACTTTCTAAAAATCTTTCCCGTACGAAGAAAAAAAAATCCTTTTCCCCCCCCCAAATAAAGACTCTTACTTTGAAAAAAGGGCTCTTAGCAAAAACAGGGAGGAGAGAAAGAAAGAGGGGGGTGTCATTTCCTGAGAGTTATTTACTTTGAGCCAGATTATTACTTTTTTTCGGGGGGTGGAGGAGAGGAGGGGGAGGACTGTAACATTGAATCAGTTACAGGTCGCCGTAGCTGCAGCGCAGTCGTCAGGGCGGAGGTGGATGTGGACGGAGGGTCACACATATGCTCTCACAGCGCAGGATCTCTGAGGATTACAGCCGCTGCAAAGGACCCTTACTGCGCCTTTTTGGAGCGACCAATTCAGTGTGGATATACTTACACGACTGGAATATAAAGAGGGGGATTACTTTAAGGTAATTGAGCAGTTGTGTTAGAATCAGGAGGAAGCCTGAATCCCGACTTTAGTCTTTCTTCTTCGTTCTCAAAAGAAATAAAACATTTATTTGCTTCGGTAACACGTAAAGGAGTCGCGTCTTCAAGGTTAAGATAAGTTTAATTGCAATCCCAATTAGATTAATCAATTTCCCGACTTTATTGCGCCCTTTTTTAGTCAGCTGGTAGTTTTGGAAAAGTTTCTCCAAAAGGTTTTTTATTCAATGAAAATGGAATGGTTGCGCTGCTCTGTGAGTTTGTGCAACTTCTGGGTTGGTGCATAAGAATTCTGCTCCTTCGTGCACCATATGGTCCACCCCCCCACCCCCAGGACGCCGGGCTCCCTCATGCTGGATAAAAGCTCTTAGATTCGGCCTCACAGCTGGAGGTGTCACCCCCAAGACTGAAGGCTCCATTGTGGGATGTTGCTGCCAGCCGTGGCATCTAATGGAAAACACATTGGAAACTGTACATCACATTGTTCTCTCATCTCTTCGTGGAACTGGGGCTGCATATATATATATATATATATATATATATATATATATACT
>NC_024308.1:16494717-16494979 GCF_000523025.1 Cynoglossus semilaevis
ATATATATATATATATATATATATATACTGTATATATATACATACTCAAAGGACCCATTGACAACTTGAATATATTGGACTAAGAATGCATTCTTTCCCACTAAACTATACATTGGATCGAAGAAAATTAAAAAATTAGACTTTTTGAAGCATCGATTCCTTTTTGAGTGGTGGCGATGCTTCGGCACAGATCGAATACCGTCCTACGCGGCCAGATCAGTGTCCAGATCAGTGTCCAGATCAGTGATCAGTGTCCAGATCT
>NC_024308.1:16495018-16563635 GCF_000523025.1 Cynoglossus semilaevis
GTGTCCAGATCAGTGTCCTCAGCTGTTACTCAGATGTATCTATTACCCAGCAGAGCGATGCATTTGCTGTCCGACACATTTGCTGTGTCTCTTGGCAGGAGAGCGGCGGAATAAAGCAGAGGAGGACATTCAAAGTGTCTCGACTGCCACCACCACAGGGCTCAGTCAGATTTACGCTCGGTGGCTGCAGAATCCTCGCCAAGCCAAGGCTAAAAAATTTGGAAATTGTTTCAGTCTGTGCACAGACACGTCGAAAATGATTGTGCATTTTGTCAGCGGATTCCCATGCAAATAGATTCTTTTCTATCGTGCGGGCCCACTAATGACAGTGTTTGCAGAACCAGGTTGCCCACGGACAGTTTTGTCGTTTCTAAAGTGACAGCCACTGAAGATTTGCAGGACTGTGTTGTTTTGGGGGAGAAGAAGGAGAAACAGTCCGTGACTGACATTGGATCTCAGAATTAAAAGCTGTATTTACTCTCTCTCCAGATGGAGAGTATCTCTCTCTCCAGTCATGTTTGTAGTGGAGGTGATTTATGATATTTTTACTGAGATGGCACATCTCAGACTTTAGATTGAATCGGTCTGGAACTTTATAAATGATTAATCGAACAAAAATATACATACTCAGGGGTACACATTATATGAGGCCGATATCCACAGAAATCGAGTTAGTACTTTGGAGACGATGAAAACCGGGGAGATTTGATGCCCCCCAAAAGGCGGACTCTGTCGCCCTCTATCGATTGTACTCAGGCCCGCCAACAGTGCAGCCGCGCAGGGGAAAAGGAGCCTGTCCTGTCCATTCTGACAAAAAGCACTTGGAGTGCTTAAAACGCAGGGGAATCATCAGTTATGTTGTTGTAACCCCAGTTCTATTAAAAAACAATTGATGTAATCCTACAACGGGTTTTAGAGCGGCGCTGTTTCACCACTGAAATGATGTGGGAGACCACAGGCCGTTAGAGTTCATGTTAAATTCTCCAGACTTCCACTTAATGGAAATCTTTATGGGATAATTATCTTATACACTGAATTAGCCTTGACAGTGAAGCTGGGTTTTTGTGTGTACATTAAATCACAAGTATAACATTATTTATAGTGTGAATAAATCAAGAAAGGAGAATGAAACACGTTTAGTTGCTTATTGACTAAATAAGTTGAATTTTCTGTTTTTATAGGCGTAAACATCCATAATCATGGATGGGGTGAAGATGTTTGTCATCTTTGGGGGCATAATGATGCTGCTGGTTTCAGGTAAGGAAAAAAAATACATGGTAATTATTTTAGTTTTTTTTTTTTAACACATTTCTCATTGTCTCTCTCTTTCTCCCAGTTTCTTGCGAACTGTCACCACCAACAATTGAGGCCACTGAGGAGGAATTCATCCTGAAGCTCAACTCTATGTTCAACATAAGCTGCTCAGGGAAAAGTAAAAGAAGGGTGGTTTGGGCTGAACCTCTACCAGAAAACACTTTTGTTTATCCAGGATACTACACAGCAACACTCTTCATCGACAATGCCACAGTAGAAAACACTGGCTACTACATGTGTGTGTATGAAACACAAGAGGGACAACTGGAGAGTGAGCCGGAAGAGGACAACGAGGCAGGAATATACGTCTTTGTCCCAGGTAAATATGATTTTACTTTATAATTCACTTTGTCATGGAGTTGAACAAAGAGCACAAACTGGCACCAGATATTAGACACTGGTCTCTAATGGGTGGTGTAATAATAGTTTGACCTAGTATAATACGAGTTTCTATCATTCAAAAGTTACTTTACATGGTATGATTTAATCTCTCTCCCCGACTTCTCTCCTGCAGATCCCACAGCCCCATTTGTTCCCGAGACCCCTGAGAACTTGGTGGTCCCCATGGACCTATCTGGTGTCCCCATCTCCTGCCGTGTCTCTGACCCTTACCTTGATGTCATCCTGAGGAGCGTCCCCAGTGAGGAGGAGATGCACGCTTACTACGACAGCAGGATGGGCTTTTTCGGGACCCTTTCACCTGGACAGTACCAGTGTGAGACCAGTGTAAACAACCAGGTTGCCAGAAGTGCCATTTATACGGTGAATGCCGAAGGTTAGTTCAAACAATCGTGATACGTTCAAACATTTATACATATATATACTGTATGTATAGTAGAAGTAATGTTTTAGTAAGAAGAAGTATTGAACTATATGCACAGCTGGAAACACTCTGTGTACCATGACAAGGCTGCAGGGTGATCTCACTGCACAATAGCCAGGGCATTACATCACTATCACACAGGGAAATGACTTAACATGCCTACTTTTGCTCTACGTGTGCATGTGTGTGTGTGTGTGAATGAGTAATAGCGAACAACTGAGCCACCATAATGAATGATCTCACTCTAATGAAGTCGTCACTCTCACTGGAGCTGTGTGGTGATGGCGTTGATATCGGATCTTTTGTTTTTCTACGCAGCTCCAGAAGAGATGGAGGATTTTAGTGTGGAAGTAAAAGCCAGCGACGAAAATGTGAGAGTCGGGCAACCGTTCTTCATCATCTGCATGGCTCCCACTGGGCCAACCTTTCAGCAGCAGTGGCTCCATCCTAAAAAACAGGCAAGAGTTTGGTCCTTTTCCCTTCTGCCTTCTTTAAAAGAAAAAAAGAATAATATCTCAATTTAGTCTCAACCGCCACTTCATCCAGCCATTCAGTCTTGCACTATTTCCTCCAAGCCCCTTGTCATGTTTCCATGTCATTTCCTTCCCTGCAGCTCCGAGCCTTAAATTAGCGAATAATGGTTTTGGGGAGAAACCAGGCGAGAGCAAGTGGAATATAGCTCTGAGAATGGCCCTCAGTGGTTACAAAGTATGTGTTAGAAAAGCAGTAACTGAATGTTGTGTCTTCATTACGAGGACAGTCAGCCAAACAGCTACTGCTGCAGTTAACCCCATGTGAGAGCCACTGATGTGGAAGTAACATCTGAACAAATGGCTTGAGGGAAGGAGGCATTTCAAAAGCAGAGGGCCGACAGGAGAGCACTAAATTCTTTAACCTTGTTGACCTTGAGATATTCAGGACAGATGTTTTCAACACATGACAGCCAACTGAACTATCCTGCCGTTGAAAAGTACACTACAAAGTCATGAAAGAGTTTTATGCACAATTTAATTTTTTGGTTCATTTTTTTTTTTTATCCATAAGCTATACAGAGAACGTTGACTGTCTTTGTGCAGGAAACCACTCTAAACCCTTTTCCAGAGACAGAAGGTTCAGGAAAGCAGGACTTTTGACTTCTGTTTTCGGTCTTAGCTGCAACTGCTGACTTTTAAAAGGCTCTGTGAACCTGATTTATCTGCCGTGTCCTCACCAGTGTTTTAACCATTTGCCTTCAGCAGCAAGGACGCTCACTCTGAAACATTTACAACACAGTGGTAGACAAGAACAGACAGAGATTTAAACAGCTGAAATATCCAATTCCTAACTCTTTTTGGTTGGATGTCAATAATCTTCTATGCTATTTACAGGCTATGTATACGGACCAGGTAAAACAGACTCTCCCCGACCACGTCGTCTATACTCTCAGCGTCTCGCAGGCCTCTTCTCAGGACAGTGGCGTCTACGAGTGCTCGGTTACTAACACAGTAAATGGCGAGGTCAGAGTCAACAGTGTCGCCATCAATGTCTTTGGTGAGTTGTGAAGAGAAATCCTAATTTTTAACATTTTTATCTTGATTTCAGCAACAAAAAAACTGTTACAATTTGGAGTTGATGTTGTTTGAATATTTTCATATTATTCAGGTAATATAGTCAGAGTTTCACATATGGGCACAGGCTGCTTTCAGTGGTGTGTGGAAGTCATCTTCCCCCATCTGACTGTAAAGCTTCACCTCTGCTTTCAACATCAGCTACTATGTTTTATGGGATGGTTTCAGCAGATGGGTGTGTGTGTGTGTGTGTGTGTGTGTGTGTGTGTGTGTGGTGAGGGGGGGTGTTTCTGTGTTTTTCTGTTTTTACACTTTGGCCAATGTCCTTTGTGCTTCCAGTGCATTTCTTACATGGTCACTAACTCATTCGGTTCTTGTTTTGATCCTTTAGAGGAGAATTCCTTTGTGTCACTGCACCACAGTGGGATTTTTGAAGTGGAGTATGTCAGCCTTCTACAGGAGACTGAATTCACTGTTTTCATCGATGCCTCCCCTCCTCCCAAGGTGATGTGGCTGAAGGATGGCAAAGAACTACCAGCCAACTACTTCATCGACACCCAGACTGTTCCATTTCAGGGGAATCGGTGAGACGGGGGTTTTCTTGTTTGTTTAATGAATTACATTTTTAAGAGACAGCAGTGAATTAGTAGAAATAATGAATCTCCTCAGCAAAGGTGTAAAAGTCAGGTATATGGTTCAGATGTCAATGTTAAATAAGATGTTGAAGACTGGGGTTTATAAATGGTCTTAGATGCGACCGTTTCTGCAACTGGTGCAGGTTTAAATACATCTGGTCCAGACAAACGGGATGATGATGATGAAGAGTTGCAGAAAATGTGGCTGAACATTACACAAGTAGTGTTCTTGTAAATGTGCAATGATCAATGATGTACGTTATCTAAATGTCTGATCTTTAGCTTAACCCTTTTTTTAAGACTACTTATTAGGAACATATGGTCAAACGGTGGCCAGTTTTGGCAAACAGTAGCAGCTGTATGTAATGTTTGGGCCACATGAAAGTGTCCATCATTCATTTTTATTATTATTATTATTATATTCATAAAGCTTACAATAACAAAAATGTTTTCTTTTTCTTATCGCCACAGATATCAAAGCACCCTAACGTTACGGCAGCCTCTTGAGAAAGACAATGGGAATTACACTGTTGTAGCCCACAGTGGCTCCCACACCGCTCAGTTCTCATTTAATATCAAAGTCAAAGGTGAGGACAATCAGGAGGACACGCACAGAGACAGGCAGATCATTGAACATGCCCGTTAAGTCTCGTCCTTTTTCCCGCAGCCTCCACTTCAGCCTTCTTCCCACCATCCTCTGCTCCGGTGCTGCTGCCACAGACCGATGAGTTGATCGTGACCCTACACACTCCCTTCACCCTAAGCTGCAGAGGAGAGGCCAAACTGGCTTGGGACACGCCACAAGATGTGCGTGAACAAACACAGGAGGACAACAGTGGCCTGTTTGTCTCGTCCATCATTGTGGACAGTGCTACTGCAATACACACTGGCCACTACATCTGCTTTTACAACAGCAACACCACGGAGGAGATTGGAGAAACCAGCATCTACATTTATGTACCAGGTAAGTAGTACTGCAACGCATATACTTGTGATCACATTTCTAAGGTGTTGTTGCGGTCTAACAAACTGATTTCACCCCATCCCAGATCCAGATGTTCCCTTTGTGCCATCACTGGTGCCTTTCAGCAAACACATCCTGTCTGACCATGAGGAAATGGAGATCCAGTGTCGTGTGTCTGATCCCAGTGCCAACGTGACGCTCATCAATGTTGACACGCAGCAGCCCGTGCCTAGCGTTTACGACAGTAAGAGAGGAGCTCTGGGCATATTCACTGTGGGCACCTACATGTGTAAAGCCCTCATAAATGGAGAAGAACACTACAGTGAGGAATACATTGTCCACGGCTGGACAGGTTTGTTTACATGTTTCTGAAAGACAAAATATAAGTCATAGAACTCGTCGGTCGACTCTGTGCCTTATTCTACCTTGTCATCAACCAAATCTTAGGTGGTGCTGGGCTGCACGTTGAGCTGACAGCCAAGAGGACCGCTCTGCTGGTGGGAGAAGCCATCACCATCACCTGTCTGGCTCGTGGTTCTGAAATCCTGGAAGACCACTGGAAATACCCCGGCAAACTGGTGAGAGCAGATATCATTGTTTCTATCATCATTTCAGTTCTTTTTACACTAGTTCTACCAACTCTGAAGTAGCAGAGGTCTGTGGTTTAGTAGCTGTTGACTGAGATTCTTCTTCATTTACAGGCCAGTCGTGGAGTCAAAACTGTCCGTGAGAACAAAAGGAACCACGAGATTCTCTACACTTTGACAATTGCACAGGCTACAACCAAAGACAGCGGCATCTACTCATGTTCCATCACTGATGTCATCAGTAACGAGAGCCAGACAAAGGAACTGGTTATTAGAGTTTTTGGTAAGAAAGTCTCATTTTTATTTTCCAACAGAAAAAAACAAGTTAAAGGAAATATATAGTAGAATTTCTTTGTTTCTTATAATTGTTCCATTCTTTTCCAACAGCAGGTGAATTTATGTCCATCAAGCCGCTGTTTAAAGAATATGAATCAGCACAGCTGGATGAGGTGCGGGAGTTCAGAGCAGAAATCACTTCCTTCCCAACTGCTCATGTCACATGGCTGAAAGGTGGGATCCCTCTCAGCAACGTGACGGCGGAGATCTCCACCAGCCTGCGGCAGCTCAGTGAGACCAGGTGAGACTTCCATCCTGGCTCAACTAATGACAACCTGGATGTGACATTCCTGCACAACCCTTGTCCTGTCATTAGGACACAGAGGAACGTCAGACTCTGGGTTTGTTCCAATCTGCTGTCATTGTCCTCCGCAGCTACTTGAGTACCCTCACCCTGATCCGGGCCAAAGAAGAGGACAGTGGGAATTATACGATGAGAGTGGAGAACGGAAACCAGAGTCAGGACACTGGCCTAACCCTGGAGGTCAAAGGTACCATAGAAGAGTACCATCAGATTTAAGGATTTTATTTCATTTAAACCCATCCTTGTGCTGTGCTGAGCTCACTCACTGTCTATGACATGTCCTACAGTACCAGCGGTCATCATGGAGCTGGTGGACATCCACCACGGTTCAGCCACAGGCCAGTCTGTGGTGTGTATTTCTAGGGGGCAGCCCACCCCTGTGGTGGAGTGGTTCATCTGCAAGAACATCAAACAGTAAGAATCACTCCAGGGGCGTTCACACCAAACGTGACAGACGCTACATTGAGTGGCAGCTCTACATACACAATTAATTTAAATGGATTTAATTGGAGCATCTTGTTAGAAAAGTTGAAAAAACTGATCTTTTCTATGCTGCAACATCCAATCAGTGGGGAGTTTATCCTGATGATTTTTTTTCCAAGCCTCTCGCAAGTCAGCTGCAAATAGAGCGAATGAAACAATGATCCAAAAATCTTACTAGCTTAGCTTTTTTCCCCTTCTATCACGTTTGGTGTGATTTCCGCTTTAGGATTAACAAACACTCTTATGTATATACGTGACTGCTACAACATATATTAATATTGTGATATTTTTCTTTGCTCCTTTCTAGATGTGCCAATGACTCGTCCCTGTGGGTGCCCCTCACTATCAATTCAACAAAAATCACAGTGGACTCCCATGTTGACCAGGACAACAACCTGGAGAGCCAGGTCATGTTTGGTCATCTGGAGAACACCGTGGCGGTGCGCTGCCTGGCCAGGAACGAAATGGCCGCTGTCAGCAGGGAGATCAAACTGGTCTCAAATGGTAAGAAACCACGTGTTTAATGACTTTAGAATCCTGACCTTCATCTTCCCCCTTTTTTCTTTTCTTTTTTTTACCCCTTATTTAAGTTGGCATTACATGTTGTTGTTTCCACCTTGCTTTCCTCTTAAGTGTCCTCCATGTGTGACACTCAACAGAAGAGTGTGTTGGATTAGTGCTGTCAGTGTTGCACCAGCTGTCAGAGGACCTAATGGTGGGACAGCTGATAGGAACTGTGAGGAGAAGACTCCTCTCAGACAGTTCAGCTCACCCCCAGATTGTGAAGCCATTTGGTCCAATCTGACTTCTACCCATTGTGCCCCTGTTCTCAAGAACACACCTGCTCACTCCCATGTCAACGCCTGCTCTCGTCCATTACTTCTCATACATGCTTCTAGTAATAGTAGTTTGAGTAATCAAAAGTCTTTATGAATATAATGTATAAATATATAAAGGATGTACAACAGTTGTGTTTTTTTTTTCATTTTCCACCTTTTAATTTTACCTACATCTAATGTGTGTAATCTGTCTGAACAGGCCCTCAACCAGAGCTGACTGTAGCTGCTGCTGTGCTGGTGCTACTGGTTATTGTCATCATCTCACTCATTGTCTTGGTTGTTATCTGGAAACAGGTACCGTTACCATCACTGACCATTAATTCTCACTATCTTGTGTTCAGCCATCAACTCACTCATTTCTTCTTTTTGGCATTTTTAGCAAATGCAAGTGATATTAAGGCTATATGTCAAATTGTATGTATATATACATGTATTTTAGAACATGCACATCACATTAAATCAAATGTTATTTACTAAACAGCACCAATGAACTGAGCAATGACTTTGTGACATCAGACACACATGGGCTAGGAAGCCACTAAGATCTGTAGTATTACTAAGTCCAAGGTGAACTGATTTGCACTAACTGTGAAACTTTTTTGCAGAAACCAAGATACGAAATCCGCTGGAGGGTCATCGAGTCGGTCAGCCCAGATGGTCATGAGTACATCTATGTGGATCCAATGCAACTTCCTTATGATTCCAGATGGGAATTTCCCCGTGACAGACTTGTGCTCGGTGAGTCTGGTGCTGCTCTGCTCTGCTCTGCAGCCTCCCTGCAGTGCAGTTCTAGTCAGAATGTCTCACTTGCTGTCTTTGAAGTGAAGCTGTGATAAACTAATCTGGTTTGGCCAGTAGGGGGTTGGCTGGACAAAGACGTGTTTGACCCACTGATCAAAGGGGGCATTATGTCCACTGAAGAAGTCAAAGTAGACATGTGTATTTGAGTGACTCTTTCTGTAGATTCCTTGTTTTTGTTTGTTTGATAAGTGACTCTACTGTGTGTTTACTTTTAGGTCGTATCCTGGGCTCTGGAGCCTTTGGGAAGGTGGTAGAGGGCACGGCCTACGGACTCAGCCGCTCCCAGCCTGTCATGAAGGTGGCGGTCAAAATGTTAAAACGTAAGCTGAAAGAAGGTTTAAAAATATTTAGGTACTTTTGCATCAATTTTCAAGTGAAAGCTTACTTTTTTGACTGAGCAGACAAAGAAACACACAAATCACTGTGTGTTGAGATTTTTTGGCAGTTGATTATGGGGGGGAAAAGCAAGGTAGAGTCTTCTATTTCTTTTACCAAATGTGTAATTGAGGTGAGTGTGACTAAATCTGTTATGGCCTGCTGATATTATTCACCTGCTGCAAAACTGTTGTTGGCACAACAACGTTTAAAGCTGCTGATAAAGACCAAGCACAATTCAAATGAACATCTTCAAAGAAGTTCAGTTAAGGGGAAAAACAGAATTTGTAGTCATGTAAATGAAACGATTATTTATGGTGTAAATCAGGATTCATTTCAAAACCGGTTCACAGAAGTAATAGAAAAGAAGGTGTTTCCAGATGAGTGTGTGGTTAGTTGGCTTGGTGGTGGTTTAATGTTTGATGATAATCACAATTCCTCTGTGTTTTTCAAGCTACAGCACGCTCCAGTGAGAAACAAGCTCTGATGTCGGAGCTGAAGATTATGACTCATCTCGGCCCTCACCTGAATATCGTTAACCTTCTGGGAGCTTGCACGAAATCAGGTACAAAAATACACACATGCATTCATTAGCAAACACAGTACTGTGCAGTGACAGCTGGGTTTATCCACTGTGGCCTTTACAAAGACACGTACAGTACAATAACCACCTACGTTCAGACTGTCAAAAACACTGTACGTCATTTAAATTTGGCAGCAGACATTTAGAGCTCTACCAAAAAAAAAAACAGTTGACAGACTGGTCTCCTCTCCTGGTGGGTGTGGTGTTTTAATAGCCTTTTTATAGGAAAGTAAAGCCTTGCCCTCTTGACTGTGCTTTTAGAGACACTTTATGAGCCTCTGATAAGATTAGCCTGCAGACTGACGCCGAGGCGCTACTTTGTTTTGTTGTTCCCAGGCCCTATCTACATCATCACAGAGTACTGCTTCTACGGGGACTTGGTCAACTACCTGCACAAAAACAGGGAGAACTTCCTGAGCCTGAACCCAGAGAAGAACAAAAAAGAACTGGACATCTTTGGAATCAACCCTGCCGACGAGAGCAGCAGGAGGTAACATATGCACAGTGACCCCTTCAGTCCCAATCACTTCCTCCACAGCAGTCATTGACAAAGCAATTTGCACCATCGTCTCACACCGACCCCTGTATCCCCCCACCCCTAATCAGTAACTGTATAGCCATTTTCTCAGTGCTTCAGGGGATTGTCTGACATCTTGATCAAATCCAATTGTTGTCTGAAGTGGTCTTAGCTTTCAGCCTAATTGCCTTGTATCACAGATACATGTTCATTCTGTCCACCCAGACATCCATTCCCACATCCACACACACAAACACACACACACACCGGACCACAGATGACGAATGACTCACAGTGACCACACCACAGGATGACCATAACCAGATTTATTCCTGGCAACCACATTTGCCTCAGTCACATGTACATTAACCCTTAACCAGACAGTGGTCAATAATCCACAAGTTTAAGTTGTCAATAATAACAATGTATATAACACTGTATATACAGTATAAAATACACCTGTGTGCAACACCCTAATGTATATTTTAAAGTACATCTGTATATGTGACTATAATAATAATGTATATATAAAATATCTATTAATGTATTACCAAACTTATTATATTAATAAATATATCTCTATGCATTACCATAATATAATTTTAAAAAAACTCTTTTCCCTGATTAATATTTTTTTCCAAATGTTTCTCTTGGTTTTTGAAGCAGTTATGTGATCCTGTCGTTCGAGCAAACCAAAGGAGATTACATGGACATGAAACAAGCTGACAACACCCAGTATGTGCCCATGCTGGAGATGAGCAACGCTTCAAAATACTCTGACATCCAGACATCGGACTACGACCACCCACCCTCCCAGAAAGGCTCAAATGGTACGCACTGCAGCCTCTCTCCTTCTCTTCTCCCCTTTTCTCAGAGTTTTTAGTGAGTTCACTTTTAGCCGCAGTGCTGTGATTGAGTCAGTGTTTGCCGAGGGGATACACCCTTGTCAGAATTTAGGACTAGTACAACCCTGTCATTACATTTAGAGGATAATTGTAGCGCAGGAATAATAATGCCCAGTTTTCACCCTGCCATTAGTTAAACCCAGGTTTAAGTAGCCAGTGCTATATTTACAATCCATAACAGGCATACATTTACATATGGACCACCTTATGGTGTTTTTAACCAGAAGGTGAAATGGACATCCTGCTGTCAGAGGACATGAACGAGGGCCTCACCACCACGGACCTGCTCAGCTTCACCTACCAAGTGGCCAGAGGCATGGAGTTCTTAGCCTCCAAGAACGTAAGTAATGTTTACGTACTGGGTCCTCCCCCCCCCCACCCCCCCCTCCTCTCTGCATGGATGGACCTTGTCCTATGTGATGACAGCTACGGTGGTCACAGGGGCTGGACCAAGGACATTTGCGGTTGCGTGATAAGCAGCTCTGCGACGGCTGCAGAGCCTACAGCGGAGAAAGGCTGTGACAGGCTCTGAATATAGTAGCAGTAGCAGCGCAGGCTAGAATTAGCCAGACAGGCTTATGCTGCAGCCAGAAGCTGTTCCTTTAGCTTCATAGTTATTATCCCTGAATATCCAGTGGTCCCAGTCGTACCTCAAACTAGCATGTTTACACAAAGATGGTGCTTTATACAGCGATATAAAAGAGTATAAAAATGATCCCAGCTGTAATGGAATAGTCGCAAAAATATAGGCATTTGGTAACTGCGGGCACATGAGTTGTTTTTGGGAATGGATGGAACAATTCCGCTCAGTGCAATAAACTACTAATCAGTTTCCCGTACTCTTTAATTTTGTGCAGTGTGTGCACCGGGACCTCGCAGCCAGGAATGTACTTCTCTCTCAGGGCAAAATAGTCAAGATCTGTGACTTTGGACTGGCCAGAGACATCATGCATGACAACAACTATGTCTCCAAAGGAAGCGTAAGTCAAAGCTCATGCTAACTTGATATACCGATTGTGTAGTCTGTGTTTCCCCAGTGTGACTTTCTCTCTTGTCAACACGCAGACCTTCCTGCCAGTGAAGTGGATGGCCCCCGAGAGTATCTTTGACAATCTCTACACAACTCTGAGTGATGTCTGGTCTTATGGCATCCTCCTCTGGGAGATCTTCTCTCTGGGTGAGCTCCTCATTTCAATTCTGTTTGAAGGAATTCTAAACAAAATGCTGATGGTTTTTCATCAAAGCCTGATCAATCCTGGTCTGCAGGTGGAACCCCGTACCCAGGAATGGTGGTGGATTCCAGCTTCTACAACAAGATCAAGAGTGGCTACCGGATGTCCAAGCCTGAACATGCTCCTCATGACGTGTACGTTCTCACTCAGTCAGACCCTGGGACAACAGTGCATTATGGCATTCTCTCAGATCAGGAATGCACCGGTGTTAACTAAGAACAGTTTGATCCTGTATATGAACACACGTTGTCTGACATGAGTCATGTTAAAATTACATGGTGTCCTGGTCTCCATGGTAACATCAGCTGTTTATGCTTTTGTAGGTATGAAATGATGATGAAGTGCTGGAACAGCGAGCCAGAGAAGAGGCCATCTTTTCTGGGTTTGAGTGAAACTGTTGCAACCTTGCTTCCCTCCAGCTACAAAAAGGTGAGTCAACTGATGACCTCTCACTCCCGTCTCACCAATCAGGGGTCTTAACACCTGCTGTGTAATTTACTGCCTGTCAGTTTTGACCTCGGACAGGATGTTTTCTTCTAACTCGTTCGGCTCACGTCAATCGATTGCCCAGAAAAACAGAGCTGGTGGAACATTTAGACGCATCATTAAATGAGTACAGTGTTGACTCCAGTGCAGCCGCCCTTCATTTCCACGTCCTCGAGGTCCTTCTGCAGACTCTCAGAGATGCTGTAAAACCAAACCTCGATGTGATTAGAGTGCAGATACAGCAGCAGTATGTCAGAGTAGCTGTTCTTACTCTGGATAATGACACGGCCCCAGTGCTTTTCTCCTCCACCTAACCTTAATTACTCTATTAAACTTGCCTCCACACATGGCAGATCAAAACAGCTTCAGCCTCCTGTACAGTTATAGTCTCTTGGAGCGCAGGAGGACCTAGGCTGTGTTTAAACACCTCTGGTTGGGGAGAAATGTTTGATTTTAAGTTTTGAATTCGCCATGCAGCTACACAACATATGATCTCACTCATCACTAATAATTAGTGAGCATGATCATCATAGCTTTATGTGCTGCTGTACTACAGAGGAGAAATGCTACTCTTATCAGTTCGAATTTTAAGTGAAATGCTTTTTTTGATGCAGCATTATGAGAGGATTAACTGCGAGTTCCTGAAGAGCGACCACCCTGCTGTAACTCGTGTGTGTGTGGAGAACGACGACGCCTACATAGGCATTTCCTACAAGAACCAGGGCAAGCTAAAGGACCGGGAAAGTGGGTTTGATGAGCAGCGTCTGAGCTCTGACAGCGGCTACATCATTCCTCTGCCCGACCTGGACCCCATATCTGATGATGAATATGGAAAAAGAAACAGACACAGGTGACGCAGGTGTTTTATTATTCAACTGTATATATGGTCTCTACTGCACTTCAAGTAGCACTAACCAGTGTTTTCTTTTTTTAATCCTGGCTACAGCTCTCAGACATCGGAGGAGAGTGCCATCGAGACTGGTTCCAGCAGCTCAACCTTCGCTAAGCGTGAAGGGGAGACCTTGGAGGACATTACACTGCTGGATGAGATGTGTCTGGACTGTAGTGATCTGGCAGAGGACAGCTTTCTGTGACAACTACCAGCAGAAAGAGTGAAAATCTGTAAAGACAAAGACTTGAGGAGCTGCAAAAGTACTTGGTACTTCCATTGACTCTGCATTGAGCCAAACGAGTCCTCCTTCTGAATCATCCCTTCAGAGGACTGTACAAATCCACAGAAAAACTATTTGGATGAGTCTGAGGTGACGGACATGCCCTTTACTTCTCTCTGGACATTGCCCTCTGCTGGGCTGGAGGGGCGACGCGTTGACAAAATTGTGACATCAAGAAATAAAAAGGAAAACGGCTCTTGGCCTAAGAGTTGGACATGGTTTCTTTGCAAAGCAGACAAAATGTTTCCTTCTTAGTTGCGGGACTCGATTGTATTGGATATTCAACAGCAAGTAAGGTGGAATAAATCAGATGTGTTGGTCGGCAATTTTAGATGGAAACACCACAACATTTTGTTGGCATGATATATATTTAACCACTACAGATGCACTATTTAAGTAAATACAATCAGTCAGATACTAGCATATAGCAATGTTTGGATTTGAAAGCACAAAATCTGGATTGCGTGCATTTTTGTACATGACCATATATTGTTTTCAGTGGTTAAATACTTGCAGCATTTAAGAAAAAAAGTATTTTTTTATTCCATTATAAAAGAAAAGTGTATGATATGTGAATAACAAGTAGATATTGACCAAAGCTGTTGGAATGGTTATGGATTAGAAACCTGGAGTTGCTTGTACAGAATGGTGACTTTGCCCATTCCAGTATAGCATTGTCTAAAAACCACCTCTGACTGGACGTCGTTTGTATGGGCTTTGATAATCAAAGGGAAGAATGATTGTATTGTAAATAGACTTAGAGTTGTTTTATAAGAGAGAACTATTGGGATAACACGCAAATATTTGTATACTAGCACAATAAGCTTATAAAACCCCTATCTGAAGCTTCCCACAAATACGTACATTCCAACTGAAGAAATATCACTCAGAAAGCAAATGATTTCCTGTCAATTCTCTTTCTATTTGTCTGGTGTGCATATTGGAAATGTTAGCAGTGTGGTGAATACTGTTCCGTCTCTCTATACTGTCCCAGAACATGTTGTTGTTATTGAGGGTGATTGGTTGAACCAAACATTGAATTTGATCCAACGTCTTCCATTAATTCCGTGTTTATTTCAGTTACTGTACGAGCTAAGCCACTGCCTCTGTCCCCTGACTGTGATGTTCTCTGTAGTTGTTGTTGTTGCACTTTTACTTTTATTCTCCCCACCATTTTGTTTTGTATGCTGCAGAGGAATTATTAATAATAACAATAGGAATAAAAGGAAAGAGAAAAAAAGTCGTGCTTTAGCTCTAGATGTATGATGTGGTGTCAATGTGAACGTGCTGCAGGTGATGTTTTGTTGACGGTACAGTATCTGTCGTTGTATCCCATACGATTCAGTACTATTTTTTACTATGTTACATCATGTACATTCAGATGATTTATATTTCAATAAATGATTTATGAAGTAAATTTTTTTCACACCTGTAAATAATGAAAAAAGGGTGATTCTGAGGTTTCTGAAAGCAACAATTCCGTACAAATATAAATGAAATAAAGCGTTCAATAGCATATTTTAAATTCCATCTAATCTAAAAGAAAATATTTGCTTAATGATAACCCTTTATATTCGAATGTATTTACTTATATTATTATTTTTAATTGTGTTACAATTATTGTTATATTTACAAAGAGCTTATAGTGCATATGAAAATACTGTCTGGATTAAATAAATGCTACTAATTAGTATATGAACAACAAAATGTAAATAATGACATATGTGTGAAAGTTGCACAGAAAAAGAGTATTTAATGTAAAAACAAATAATATAATAAAATAAAAATCGTGATTGCCAAAAATAAATTAATAAATATATGCGACAGAACCATTAATTCAATATGATTTTCAGCCAGCAGAGGGCAAAAAAACTCCCACCTTAATACTTACGGCATCAAACTCAAAAATATTTCTCTGTAAACCGTGCTTTCTTTTTTCTCAGTGTTAGGGGTTTGTATGGTAAAGTAAAATACTTTAATAATTTTAAAAAAAATTAAGATAAAAGCCTTATTTTATTTGTTGCCACCAAACATGGAGGTATGCTGTTGTACCGTTTAGTTTCACAAGAGGGCAGCAGAGACTTGACCATGCTTGGAGGGCGGTTTATAAAGCAGTGACATGAACTACAGTACAATAGTTGCCTGATGCTTAGTTTTAACTTGGGCTGTTTCATATATGTAAATGCCCGCGGAAAGTTTGAAAATTCTGATACCGTCAGTTTGGGGTCTTTGGTGTTGGTAGATAATTTAGTTGCTCTCTGAATCTGAATGCTGTTTTATCGTGTTTCTTTACGTAAATACAAAATTCTATACAATTTCAATACAGTTCAATACAAAAAAAGCATCGAAATGAGTCGCTTTCACCACCGTGAAATGGCCCCTCTGTTCTTCATGATATGGTGATAAAGGTGATGATGTATTGGTTTTTGTAAAGTCGGTTCATTGTTACTTCTCGTGACATCAGGTAGGACTGGAGGAGGATGACGCAAAAGTGCAACTGAAATTTTGAGCTGGAGGTCACAAGATTCCCAATTAATCCTGACACACCTTCTTTAGCTTTAATCCAGGCTAAAACAAATTTCACAGGCGTGTCATCCACGAGGGTGTGAGCAATGAGAAGTAGGACAGCACGCGATTTCACGGTAAAGGTGAGTCTTGGAGAGACACTCGTTCAGAGCCATTTAAATATTTGTCTGGATTACAGTGTTTTCTCAGTCTTTCAACATCATCATCATGATCATCAGCAGCCCCACGGTTGAACTGCTCTAACTTCGTACATATCACAGAACCTGTCTCGTTTGACCGGTTTTCAATTCATTTCTTTTTTATGTTTGCCCAAACTGTTGAACCCTGCGGGCAGACCTGTGTGATTCCAAAGTTGGGCTCATTTCTGCTCCAAAACCACAGCCTCTTCAACAAGAAGTAGAGCTCGCACAGGAGCGGAGCGGCGCGCCGCAGGCTACTGTCAGTAGACAGTGATAAGAATCAACAGTTAAAGGGGAACACGCAGTTATTCCTACACAGAGGTGTGTGTATCACTCTTTGTTATCAGGGTTGTTGTTGTTTTTTTTGTTTTTTTTACCTGAATCACGAAAAGTGAGATTATTTCAGAGAGCATAAGTAAATATATATTTATTTATTTATTTCACATTTTTACAAACATTTATACAAACAACGCTACGTTAATCAAATAAAGTTTATTTAAAAGTGGAATTGATTTAAGTATATTTTGATATGTAAATATATGTGAGTAAAACTTTCATGTCACATGTACTGTTTGTACAAATTGATATTTGACTTTACAAAATAAAAGTCTGAACCAAGCATACAGCTGCAGTTTAAACTGATTAAGATCATGAACGTCTTTTCCTCAGGGCTTAATTAGTTTCATCACGTTCTCCTGTGTCAGCTGGTGCCCTGTTAATTAGTCTGACTAGTCTCACCTGGTGGTCCGTGTATAAATACCTCCTCTTCACACAGTCTCTCCCTGGTCTTTATTCATGTCGTCAGTCCTGTGGGTTGGTCTTTGTTTATGTTGGTCCAGGTCTGTTTGATTTTCTTTGTTTCTCTTTTGTTCCTGTTGTGATTGAAGACTTTCTTCCTCTTGGGTGAACTGGACTTTATTATGAACTTCTGCTCGATTGTCCCTTGAATGCTGCAGTATTACCTGCTTCCTGACTCCAGCTGTAAAGCTGAAGTTAGAATAAGTTGAAGAGTAAAGTGATACTGAAGTTACAAAGAACACAATACAGTGGCTTCCAAAGTAGGGGACGTGGCCTGACGGTGGGTGAAAGGCTAATGAAGTTGTAATAAGCAGTGACAAACCAGTACCTGTGGACCAAGAAGTTGGCAGCAGTCCCATGTAAATGATGTAACACTGCCCAGAAAACAAACAGAGAAAAACGTCTATCTAAACAACAGTTAGCTTGTTTAGATAGCTTCAATGTTTTTCTCTAGCAGAAGATGAACAGAAATGTAGGAGAAGGAGAAATGTAAAAAAAAAAAGGTATAAAGGTTTTTAGGTTGTCGTTGTATGGGGGTAGAACATGTCTGTCCTGAGACTTTTTGTATATTTTGTTAATAATATACAAAATAAGGAAGAAGCTACATGTTCCCAGTGTGGCCGAAGAGAAATACATCTTGCGTATACAGACGGCCACAGAGGCAGGTTCATCCACATGAACTGCACACAGAATAAACAAACATGCAGATAAATTAATGCAAAACAAATTACCTTCACACACACTGTGTTAGCTAACAAATGTGTTAATGTGATGATAGCTATCTCGCCGAAGGGAGAGGAGGGTGAGACAAAGACGCATGTTATTGGCTGTGTTTGTTTGTTTATGAAGTGATTCGGTGTGCTGCTAATGCACTTCATCTCTTCTGCCTGTTATCTCTGAGGCTTGTTCACAGAGTAACTGAGGACATGGGTTGCCCTGCAGTGTTCTCCTCACCAAAATATGCTGACAAAGGTTCGAGCTCTGAGCAGGTAAAACATCAGACCAAAAAAAAAAAAAAAATTCCTTCATAAAATGACTAGTTGTTTTTAAATCTGCCATTTGAGTGGCTGGACTTTTACGTTTTATAGTGGACGAAGACACAAGCCTGATGATTAACATTCAAGGAATCAAGTTTAACCAGAATAATTTAAAACAACATTGCCAAAAATTTGGACATCTCAGAGACATGAGAGAACTTGCCAGATCGAGAGTGAGGAAAATTGGATTGTATCTTGTTTTACTTTGGCAGAGTGAGAGGGAATCAAATTCTGATATATTTGGCGGCGTGAGTGAGTGTGAGACAATTAGATTTCCAATCTCTTTGCTTTGTTTGATATGTAACATCAGTCCCTTTCATGAAAGCGGACACCTTGTTGTGGTCTCCATCCAGCGCTCCTCTGGGAGAACAGATCCAGGAGCGGTCTGGGTTTTAGTCAGCTCCGCAGCATAACACATTTGTCTGTTCACCCCCTGCATCTTGGTGGCGGGGTGTCCTGTTTCAAACACGGACGTACGCTTCGTCGGCTCTGTGTGTTGACCACAATCAAGTGTCATTTCTGCTGAATTTGCTGTTTTAACACTGTGACACCAGCGGAAATGCCAAACAAAAATGGATTATTAGAATATTTAGAATATAATATATATCATATATATATTATGTATTTAAAAGAATAGAAAATGTTGTATTTTTACATTGTGTTATTGTACAATTCTTGTTTTGTATCAAGTGTTGTTGTTGAGAACTTACTGTAGGCCAAGAAAACATGCTAACTCATGACTGTAGAGAGAGTTGGTTGTATCATGTGAAACTGCTGCAGGCTGGGACAGCACACACTCACACTGCACAACTGAGTCTCCTTGTATCAGTCTTATTTTTATTCGGTTAGAAACCAGCTTAACACAACGGGATGTTATGGAATTTCCACAAATCATCGGCTGTCGGGAGTCGACCCTTTACATCTAAGACTAAATTATGTTTATGTCATCAGTCGTCTCTGTCTGTCCACCAGAGCCATGTCATAAAAACGCACAGTCAGATTGTGATGACGTTCTGTGATGTTAAAGCTCCTGAACAAATATTTTATAAACAAACTCATTTTTTAATCACTCAAATGATACTGATTGTTTATTTTTTTTAAACTTAAGATACTGAAATAACTTCAGTAAAGAATAATAATTCAAGAAAAGTAGTTTATTTTTAATGTTTTATTCAATAAAAATAAGAAAAGCGTTACTATTGCAGATTAAAAAACGTTGACCCACAACTTTGCTTAACAGCACAAATATAAAGAAGTAAAACATAGATAAAATATGTTTAAAAACCCCCAGAAACATAGTTAACACAAATAAAAGCAATTAAACACTGAACCTTAAAACTCCAATGTATGAGTTTAGAAACAGTGAATTAAAAATGGTACAGTATTGTGTGTAAACTAAGGTAAATTAATGAAAAATATGTATAAAAAAACAAACAAACACAAAGTTTAGAATTGCTCCGATCAGCTCATGTTTTAATGTATGTTCAACCATAACATAAATTAGCAATGAGAGGAAGTGAAGTTTGTCTTTGACAGTTCAAGTTTGACAAGTGCCACTTGGTCTTGTACTAGAGCGCTGACTGTTGACGACACACGACACGCAGCTATTCAGTTCCACTGCTGCCTCCGTGGCGCTGATCAACTGAAATATTCATGTTCCTGGGCTGCATCCCGTTTCACTACTTCATCGGCTGACAGTAACTAAGACAGTGACACTCTAAACCATTTCTATTTTCCATTTTTCGCTGATCTGTACGAAAGTAAGAGTGCTGTAACGAGAGTCTGTTGGTCGACTGTGGTCAAATCAAATGATGCACACAAACAGTGGCTGTTCAGTCTGTTCTACCAAAACGTGGGCTCCCTGGGGTCAGGCCGACACACGTGTCCTCTCTAAACACCAAAGTATCTCCAAAAGATTTAAACAAAGTGATGAGGGTTTGAAAAAGAAGAGAAAAAAACAAACACTTTTTCTCTGTGCTCCACCTTTCTGGATACAATTAGATTTACTCAAAAGCAACATGTGACCTCTGCTTGGAGGATTGTAAGCAACTAGCATCAAATATTATTAAGAGCTGAGCAGTCGTTGGTGCGTGTGCATCACTGTTTGCTTCTGTTGTACTCGGTCCGTCTGTGTGGATCTTAAGAACTGTTGGCGCTAATGTGTCAGTGCCGCAGTCATGTGCTGTTTGACTTGTGACCTTGGCCTGGGGAGGACTCTCTTCCGTTCATGTGATTAGTAACACTGGGTCGTGGTGCAAACTGTGGCTAGCTTCAAAACAAAGAAGACATATCAGAAAGACTCGCTGAAACTTCTCACATACAGAGAGAAACCTTTCATCCTTCTCCCCCCCCCCCCCCCCCCTCCCCCCCCTCCCTCCACGATGCCTACCCAGGGTGCTGTGACGTAAACATGTTATAAATAACAACATCAGCTGCTATGGCTGTACGAATGTCATTGTATATGTGGTAGGTTTTTTGACAGAGTTAATACAACTGGAGTGAGGCAATTCAGTGGAGTCTGTTAATAGTTACACTAGTGACTAGTTACCCCTAAAAACTGTAAATCAACAAAAGGGGAAAAACATCTTTGAACTCGTGCTGTTTTTCTTAACTTCATACATATTTTTTTTTATTTAATAAATCTTTTAGTTTAGAGTTCTTTTATGACTTTGCTGCAAGAAAAAACAAAACCAAAAAAGTACTTTTGGTACATCAAATTATAGCAGTAGTTTTTTTGTTTTTTGAGTGAACAAAGGAAAAGACCAGAAAACACCAGTGTAATCAACTATTCAAAGCCAGTCATATTGCTTTTGTGTAAGAATGTCAGTAAAGTATATTTGAGAGAAATATTGATTCCATATTGGAAGAAAAGGTTTTGGTAACTAATCGTCATGGTCTGTCCACCTGACCCGTCTGACATGGAACAACCACAAAGAAAAGAACCTTAATGTCACTACGGTTTTTCACAGCATTCGTGCTTCAGTCACAAAGCAACATCTGGTACAAGATCAGGCCGTGAGGTAAAACATACACTGACTTCGTTTTATTCACATGTTAAACAAGCACACAGCAGTGACTGTTAGTCTGTGGTGTTTGCCGAGTCATAAGAGCACTGTCACGCCTTTTTTACAAAGTGTTTGTTTAAGAACATATACAGTAGTAAAAACCTTTGACCTCAGGGACGAGACCGTTCTTATATATTACTGTTTACTTTTCTGGAATTAAGAAACAAAACACATGAAAGCAGGAATCCACTGAGGTCATTTATTCATCTGAAAACGCTTAATCCTTTTCGGGTTCACATGGTGGGGGGCGGGTCATTTCCAGGTACGTCCTGGACAGTTCGCCAGTCCATCACAAGGCCCCTTTGAGGTCATGTCTCGGGGATATCTCTATGCTAGGCTACAGCTAACATGCAATGATATGACCCAAGACTGAATAACAATAACTTAATGTAGTGGTTCTCAAACTGTGGTACTCTAAAGCGCTCTCTAGTGGTACGTGGGAAAAATTCATATTTTCACATTTACATTTTTCAATTGAATAAATCTGAAACATACCATGCACAATCAATACAACATTTAAACATCTGTCCAAACATCAATGTTTTCTCAGGTGGTACAGAGCAGAAAAAGTTTGAGAACCACTGACCTGATGGACATCAACCAAGAACATTGTCATGTACATCACGTGATGTACGTGACAATGTTCCAGGTTACAGTGATCTGGGAGCTAATGAAGCCACATGACTGACTGTTCACTGTGATGGAGAGGACAGGTGTGTGTGTGGCTCTCTGCTCTGGTTACCCTGATCACACTTGTGCCCTGCAGTAAAAAAAAACAAACAAGAAGGTTGTTTTGTTTTTTACAGTATATCATGCATATCAAGTGTGTATGTTTTTCTGTCTCAATTAAAGTCTCCTAAAAATCTATTTCTTAGAGGTCAAACTGTTAAAAAGCCTATGTAGAATTTACATCATTCCTCCAGTTCGCTTTGTGAGCAAAAACACACATTTGTTTAGTAAAGAAAGACTCATATCAGTCTTGGGGAGGGATCATCAAGGCATCATAAACGATCTGTCAGCCTCTCAGCTCAGCCTTGTAAACATGTCAGAACCCACACACCAGCTCTCTGGGAAACGGGAGTTTTAATGCCTATTGGGTGAGGCATGACTGGCAGCTGGTAGTTAACTCTGTAGAGACGCAGCACTGAAGTAGCCTATGCCTGTGTCACACCCACCACTTCCTCTCTTGTGACTCTCAGGGGTTTATTCCAGGAGGTACTATGTTAATAGTTTTATGGCACACATTGGTTTATGGTTTGTTTTAACAAAAGGCTCTTATGTATTTATTTAAAAAGATGGCAACAGGTCTGTGCGATTGCCGTAAAATAGGGGAAGTTGAAAGTAGACGACTGACTCCACTGAGCCATGTGACTGCGACCTGAGACCTGGCTACAGTCAATAAACACCAAGTATCGTCTCCAAAGTAGCAGTGTGGTCACACTGGCTGGGTTCTTCTAATTTGCATTCGCACAATAAATATCAACTGTTGAATATTGTTGAATATCAACTCGAATGACCTCAGAACTTCAGTGCTTTGTGGGAAATTCGGTCCCGCCGTATTTTCTTCCACCTCTACATACATATGCATATGCTGCAAACTTACATTCTCCATGAAGGCTAATAATCACTACTTACAAATACAGTAATACCTTGAGAAACGAGTATAATCTGTTCCTGGGTCGAGCACGAACTTCAAGGTCCTCTAAAAAACTCCCTTGTTAGTGCTAATAACAATGGAAAAAACACAATATGGAAGACTGGAGATGCGTACAGAAGTCGACGAACACGTGAAGTGAACGAGTGAGGTGGCGAGTGAGCGAGTGCTCGGCCACCTGGCGTCGGCGTCTGTAAGCGTGCTCGTATCTCAAATCTTTACTCGTATCTCAGAGCAAAAATTTGCTCGAATGATTGCTCGTATCTCGGTATACTCGTATATCTGGACGCTGGTATCTCGAGGTATTAGTGTACTTTGAAACTAGTGCCAAGGGCATATGAAATACTTATATTTTACCTGAGCATTTTAAAGAAACTTTGAAGATGGTATACTAGTTGAGTTACAAAACCCCTGGCCTGCGGTCCAAATCCAGCCAGCTGCATCATTTTATGTGGCCCTATTGGGGTTAACCTGTATTCTGGCTGTAGTCTTAAAGTCCTCAGTATGAGGGTCATCCTAATGTCCACTGTATGGGTTAAATGGGTATATGTTTGCCATAAACTACATCTCCCACAATGCATCTTAAATAAACAAAACATTATAAAACTTTAAACAGTTAATCCTTTCATTAATCCCGTCCCTCCTGCTGACTCACGTTCTGGGTCATTGGGTCACTGAGGGGGACTGACCTTGACCTAACCGTGGTACCTGGAGAAAACCTCCACCCATGGACAGAACAGCCATTACTGTAAGCCCAGGCTCCAACTGTGGATTTTCTTGCTGAAAGACAAATATTCAGCTATATTCTGTGGTTGTGTAAGCTACTGTCACGAAGCTAACATATACCAAGGACGTAGTCAGGCAATATTGTTGCTCAGAGCTGGATGCTCATGCTGTGTAAACAGTAGAAATTTAACAATGCTAACTGTAGATGTTGGCCGCTGTTGACCAAGTTTTCTTTTAGCAAACTCTTTTGTTGCCTAAATATTTGGTCTTCCTTCTTCATGAACAACTCATCATGTAGAATGAAAGACCACAAATATTGACCACCAAACAGTCCGGCTGCACAAGCAGAGGGGGCTGTTTCTCTGTGGGGCTGGATTTTTTATATAAAAAGTAACTCTACGCTACAGTTTATAGTTTACTGACATTGTGTTTTTGTTCATTTGTAGTTGGGTTCTTTTGCCCTCTAGGTCGGACCACCCACACACCGACTAATAGTTCTAGGCCCACAGCTGTCAGCATATACCAGAACAGAGGGAAAATAAAGCCTGTCTCCATCAGTATTTGTCAGGGAGGTCAGTTAATCCACGTCAGTAAGAAAGTCCAAATAATCTGCACACGTACTAGAAATATTTCCTCTGCCTCCTTCACTGGACCCTGCAGAAGTACAGTATTTCAACATGTTACTGTAGTATAGTATAGTAAAGTATAGTACTACTTGATGGCATAATATATATAAATATAAACAATAAATGTCATATACCATATACTGTACTATTTAATATATGTTAATTTATCTGTACAATAAAGTACTCGATTACATTATATATATATATATATATAGTATATTTGTGTCTACAATAATAATAATAATGTATTTTACTTTCTCTGCATTAGCTAAAGTACTCATTAGACATTTATGTGAGTGCATGTTAAAATGCACGTCTGTCAGAGTGATTGTTTGAAAAGTCAGGCGCGTTTCTCATTAGCGCTTTGATCACTTTGTCTTCATTTGTGATGGAGAGAAATGGCCGCCAGCGGTCCTCTGGTTGTGTATGTAATTAATTTTTGACATGTAACTGAACTGAACTGAAAATCCAATTAGTTAACAGACAGTCTGACGGCACACTTGTCCCAGGGTGAAGATTAAACATTTAAATACATCACATTAACTGATGTGTTTAACTACTTTGGTCCATGACTAAGAACTGGTGTGTTCAAGTCAAAAGAAAGAAATAAAATAGTTGTACAGATTAGCCCCTCACCACAGTTCACCAATCCCCCCTTTAATTCCTATAATATTAGGAGTATTTCCCTGTCAAATCAATGATTTTTATCCTTTATTCTTTTGTTTTTTTAGTATTTTGTGTATCTTCAACAAATTGTATCAGCATAAAACCTTCCAGACCCTGATCTTTCAACAAAAGGCTAAACTGCTATTATCTCCTGTCCTATTTCATGCCAGTGGGTGGCGTGTTCCCTCTGTGTGTGCGTGGGGTTTCAGCAGTTTCCTCTCACAGTCCAAAAACATGATTCCACACTCTACTCTACACATAGGTACAAATGTGAGTGCAAATGGTTGTTGATCTCTCCATGTGGTTCTGGAATGGACTGGCGGTCTGTCCAGGTCCATCCACTGGAGTGCTGGGATTGGCTGTAGCTCTCCCATGAGTCCACAGACTGGACTTCTTCCCATCTGAAATGATCCAAACCTTGGCCAATCTGTATTAGAAAGAAGCAGCTCCTCTAAACCTGCAGCTCTGCACAGCACATCAGTTAGCTGTTCTCTGCTGCAGCCTCTGTCTCTGCTTTTGTGTCCACTGAGGGCGAAGGTGTGTGTGAGTGTGTGTGTGATCCAACTGTGAGGTCAGAGCAGTCTACACAACACCTGGTTCCAACTACAAATTCTAGACCTTGTTATTAAAACCACAACCAGACTCTTGGCTGAACACATTTATAGAACTGAGTGAATTAACATCAGGCAGAGATTAACGATCAAAATAAAACAGTATGTGAAACCAGTTTGTGAAGAAAACAGTTTCAAAATAAATGTATATTCATTTTAGAATTTGAATTTCCTAACCTAACTGACTGATTTCCTTGCTTTTAGAACAAATAACTAGAACAGAAAATCCGTCGCTTATTCAACCACTAATCTGTAAAAATTGTTTCTGACTGCAGTTTATTTTTAGTTATTTTTTTGTCCCAAATATTTGTAGATTCTATCTAACCATAAATCACTGTCCTTTTTTTTAATATAACCACTCTCAAATTTGATTTTTAAAGTTCAAAATAATCAACAATTTTTGTAACCCTAACAACCCTGCTAGCTGTCTGGAGTGAGTATGGAGATCAATTCTAATCAACAGACACGACAAAGACGTCTTGTTTCACCACTGTTGCCAACGCGGATATTTTCACTTATCGTATTTGAACTGCACTTCAGGATCAGACCACGGTCTTCTGAAGTGTCCTATGGTCCTCTCCTTTTTAAACCATTGTTTTAAAATTCAGATCTAATCCTGTTTCAGAAAACAACGACTTGTGTAATGACAGCAGCTTTGTGCCTTGAACGTTACGCCCAAAGCTGTCACCTATTCAAATGTAGAGATAATGAGGAAGAAGCAGGTGTGACAGAGCTCAAGTATTAAACATATTTGTTACAGTGACTTGTCTTGTGTTCAGCGTTCACCCTGGTCACCTGTGCCATCGATAACGGCACCATAATGTAACGTTGTCTGTCGTCCTTGTGTTACGTCTTGTCTCGTGACTTGTCAACACACTCCTTCAATCATTCCTTCTTTGTTTGTTGACTGGGCCAAAACAGGCCTTGTTCTGTTGTCTCTCTTCTTTGGGTCAGGAAGTTTTTGCTACAGAGCACGAGACCAGCTGAGTCTAGTGATGCATTTTAAAAAAGGACCATAAGACCGACTTTTGTTCTGTGGAATCCCCATGGTTACAGGGGCTCCGTTGCTGTTTATGTAATTGATAAACTGTCTTTTAAACTATTATTAAACTTGAGTTCCCACTCTTTATTTAGCTGAGCTACAGTATGGAGGCCAGGCCTACAGCCAAAACAATGTACGAATGATTTACAGTAATACTGTTCCAGATCACTGTAGACACATTCTAAAGTGATCAAATCTGATTTTATAGCAGCTTCTGCTTCCTTTAGTCTTATTTCTTCATAAATAATCTGGAAGAAAAAAAATCACTTTACACACAGAGAAACCTTACATTTTGAAAAGCAAAATCCTGAGCAACAGACAGAGAAACAAAAGTGTCCGTTCTCCAGATCTTCAGATCCCAAAGAATGATCCTTAGATACTGAAAAACTGAATATTTTTTCAGATAAAAAAAAAAGATCTGGACTTCAGTTAAATTAAAACAAGGCATACATCTGGACTTTGTATTTTGTCAGTCTGGATACCCAATCAAATTTGTGTTTAAAGTGAAAATACGACAAAACCTATCATCTGGGTACAGCTATACTGCTGAGCAAATACAGGTCTGACAAAAGTCTAAATGTGAGTTATTTCATAGATAGCTTTCTTCAATGTGTCATACTTCAGTATAACGCCAGATGGTTGGTCTTTAATAACTGTCTTTGATTATACTTTGAAAAGGAAAGTGAACTCCTTGTCATTGTGACACAGCACCCAACCAAATGTGACCTCTGCTTTTAACCCATCACCAAAGTGAACAGTGGGCAGCTTTAGGCGCCCGGGGGCCAGTGTGTGGGGACAGTGCCCTGCTCAGAGCACCTGAGTGGTAACTTGGCAGCTGGTGGACTCGAACCTGAATCCTACAGGACCCAAGTCCACTTCCTTAACCACTAATGACCTTGATAAACAAAACTTTTTGTAATAAAAGTTTGCAACACGATAGTCAAATCATCACACAGGAATGTTACAGTTGCATGTTGTGCCAAATGATCTGTCAACACCACAGGTGACTTTCCAACACAGTAACTGTAGAGCCAAACAGACGACTGAGTGGGAAACACATGCTGTCACAGAATGCGCTAACGTTTTCTCCTAATATGTTTTTTGGTTATTCTGTGACCTTTCCCATCCATACAGGTTCACTATACCCTGCAGCGTATATGAACATCACATATTTGATTATGACCTGGGACTGGAAAAGCCAGTGTAATGTATGCACACCATGTGTTTGGCCCCGGGGTTGTGGTAGCTCATTTGGATCAACATTTATTGAGATGGACCTGATGTCGTTCCTCCTCTTTTTACTGCATACATTTTGTTCTCGGCCATCTTAACATCAACAGTAGAGCTTTGTTAGCCGTCGATGAACGTTTTCATTTTCTCGGTTCTTTTTTTCTTTTTTTTTATCCTTTTTCTCAGTCAAAACACAAAGAACCCTTATTCAAGCATCAGCTTCTGTGGCACAAAGTTGAAAATATGAGGGTGTTGTTGTTGACAATCATCACATGCACAAGTATCTATTTTATCCCTCTTCCACACAAATGATAAACAAGTATATAAATATATATATATATAATATATGTACATATACACACATATATATTATATATTTTTATATATATTATATATGTATATATATTTATATACAGAGAGTCTTGGCTTTCTGTATGTAGTGTTTATGTTCTGAAAAAGTGTGTGTGTGGGGTGAGTGGGTGGGTGTGGTATATAAAAACAAGACAGTTTAGGTCAATCATTCACTCCAAATTGACCACAGGTGTGACTTTGAATGTGAACTGTTGTTTGGCCCCAGGACAACTGTCCAGGGTGTAACCTGTCCTCGCCCAATAGACACTGGGATTGGCTCTAGCTGCCCATACACACAAGTTTAACTTTCTTTATTTATTGATAATAAATACATTGATACATACAGTAAACTTTTAGTCCGTCTACTCTGATTGGCTGGCTGGTTAACATTAGCTAAGGGTCGTTGGTGCGTTGAAAACAGTGTTGTAGTCAAAGGTGTAGAGTAATACCTCTATGCCAGGACTAATCAAATACCCCTGGGATAAAACGCTAATTGATAATACTCTTTCTAACCCAGAATATGTGGTGTTTAAGTTAGCATGCTAGCCGTTCTAGCATTCTCACTGTAGATGTATCAGTAACTGCCTTTACTTCAAATGACACACTATTATTCTCCTTTTCAGTAACTGTACTAGCAAAACAAACTGTCATTTGGCTTCTGTGAAGATGTGGAACTTGGCTGCTGTTTGTACATCAACGTATAATGTTATTTTAGCATTTTAAAACGGCACACATGACTGAGAGAAAATAGAAAGCACTTTGATGCAGAGCCAGGTCAACTTTTATGGTGATTAAAGCTGCGCCAGCTAAAAGATTTAACATTTGAAGTTCAGGAGAGGACAGACTTTTCATAACAATGTATCGTGGGTCAGATTTGATTCGTTTGCTAAAAAGAAAAACAACCTGAAAGGTTTAGGATGGTCTATATTACAAAAATGTGTGTGTTGTTGGAGGGTGCGGGGTCAGTTTAAGAGAGTGAGAGAGCAAGAGAGAGAGAGAGAGGACATGGCATTTACTTAAAGGTTGCTTATTCTCACTTCTGTGATCTGCTTCATGCTTTATTTTTAATCCTAACACCATGTGCTATTAAAAACATATGTTTTTTTTTTTTCGTTTGCATTAAACATATCTGTAAATGGAAAAATCAATCTTTGATAATTGACAGGCTAGTTTGCAGGACTTAATGCTTTTGGGAAGTTAAATTAGAGCTTTGGTTTCAGTGCGTCGGCCATTCGATCCTTGAAGAGCGCCTCATTGATGCTCATGTTATGAAAAATGACTGGAACATATTACCTGACAGTTAGAATCCATTCAGCCATGTGTTTGTGTTTGTGGATCACACGTCTCTACATATTCTCATTAATGAGTCAAATCAACACTAGTTCAAAGCATTCATCCATTATATTGGTAAATATATCAGCGTACAGGCAACGCTGCAGCTATGTTTGTTTTTTGTTTTTGTTTTTTTAGATTAAAGCCACATCTTTATTTCTGTGAAATTTAGATTTGGACAAAAACACTACTGTTGTAAAGTTTTATTTGACTTTAATAACTGGGATTTTCCAGCAACAACAATAAAAAAAACTTTATAGGGATTTATGAGCCAGGAAAATGTCAGTTTGCTTCTAGGGCAGGGGACTCAAACCCCCGACATGGGAACCTCTTCTGACACACACATATTTAGAATTTTTCTAAATATTTTCATTTATTCGAATGCTTCAGTTGGTCAGAAATAGAAAAATAAGCATCAAACTCATTTGTACTGTTGTATTGTACATTATATTTACACCAAAAAGCATTTTTTCCTAAAGTTTGAAAGTGGCAGCAGTTGATTAGGGTTTGAGACCCCTGCTCCAGGCTAAATGTTCTTGAAAAAAAGCTAATGTTCTTCATTGTTCTGCCTCACTTTGAAGCTAATGACAAGTAAGTGTGAACGTTCACACTCAAAGGTCTAGAACTTTTTATACTGTTTTTATTTTTCTTACTGTCACAGAATGACTTTAATAACCAATCTGTGAGAACACCACTAATGACAAGTCACCACTCAGACTAGAAGTCCTTTAGACAAAAATGAGTGGCTGCTGCTCAGCACCTTGAGGAACAAAGATAAGATAAGTTAATGAGAAGAAGCAGAGACAAACACATCCCTGTTTCTATCAGCTCCAGGTTCTCTCCCAAAGCACTAGGTTTATCTTAACAGACCAGTGACTGTAGTGACAGTAAATGGTCACCATTCGTGGCCTGGGGTGGACTGGCAGTCCGTCCAGGGTGTACTCCACCTAAATTGTGAAATTCAGTACAATTGTATTGCAGGGAAAAACAAACAAATGTGCAAATTGACAAAAGAAAAAGAAAAAAGCAGAAAGGAAAACATCACAATAGATACATTATATACATGATAATTAAATAATAATAATACCATATAAAATGTATTATTATTATTATTATTATTATTATTATTATTCGTTGTGGTTTTAGTATGTGTATTCTTCTTGTAAGTACACTAAGGTATTCCAAATCTGTTCCGGGCTACGCCTCTTAATATTTGCATAATTCTAAATAAGTGATATGTATCGTGGTCGTCGCGTGAGCTTTTACTTATTTGTGATAAGTAGACAAGAGTCAGCGAACACCTCCTCCCTCCCGCTGCGTGTGTAACGTGTCGTTAATAGGCTCCTCTCCACACCTCTGGTTGCCATAGGCTAAACATACTGTTGACAGCTCAGTCTGCTGGAGGAACCTGCTGCTGCTGCCGCTGCTGCGTCGTGTCTCCTGCTCCTGCTCTCCACCAGAACAACATGTTTGCAGAAAGGTGACGGCTGCTGTGGTGCGCTGGAGCTGTAGCATTGTGCTTTTAAACAGTAGAGTCAGTGCGCCTCTGTCGCAGCCCGCAGCCAACTTGCCTCCACTCAGACGCGCTCGGCGAGTAGAGACTAGAGCAAACCGTGAGGACAGAGGCTGTGGCTCAGTGGTCACAGCTCGACCCATGGAATAATAACTATGGAACACCACTGGATACTACTCTGTGTCGTTTTACACCTCACCTTCAGTCCAGGTAAGACGCCAGTGGTCGTGCATGATGCGCCACTTCACGCGCACAACTTGTTGCTGTTCACTTTTTGTGTTTTGCTGTGCTTTGCCACCACGGTGTGGGAACTGACTTGGTCTGAATAAGAGGGACACGGTCCACTCATGACAGGACAGTGGACTGTCTCACTTTGTCCGCTTCACTCTCGTGATGCGTTTCTCCACATCGGTCTTTGTTGAGGTGCACTCAGCTGGAAAGGCTGCTGCAAGACAAGCGGGACCGAGTGAAACCTAATGAGGAAACTGGAGACACAGATGTGGACACCAAGTGCGCCACATTTATAATTGATGCCTTTTCCAGACGTGAGAATAAAGCGACGTTAAAAACAATTCATCATTAAGGAAAAAAAACAACAACAACAACAATAGTCTAGGACCGTGTTGTCACAGGTTCGCGTGTTTTCCCTTTTTTCCATAATTGTCTTTATTAGATCTAACTTTATCAAAGTAGCTGCGCCACTATCTATTCGTAGGAAATATGCAAATGCTCTGGTTTAGAAAAACGCACGCACGTGCGGGAACGTCACCACATACTTTGTATTTTTCTCACAGTATAGTCCGTGTGAACGTACATTAGGTTAACTTTATAATATGATAACATCGATCATTTTGCCTATGGACTGAAATTCAAACACAATCTATTTCCGGTCCGTTTCAATTATTTGATCAGACTCTGGGATTTCCCCAGAGGTGATTGGCAAAGGAATATACAGAAGTAGGATGAAAAGCCATCTTTGATGTGAAACTGCAACGATCCGCGAACCTTTGTTTAATTTACTTAGCGCGTCTGGCGCGAGTGAAAGACAGAGGCACACTCCCTGTTTTTGCGTCCTTCTTCTCTTTCTCGTGCCATGTTGTTGTCAGCGGGGAAATTAATGTCGGTAAATAACGTTTGTGTATCGTGTCAATTAAACTGTGCTGCTATCTGTCTGACACTAATAATGGTATTAATCAAATACATAATGATAATAACATTGATTATTATGATGACACAAGTGATAATAAGAGTCATTACAATTACAATAAAGCCACATCATTCTAATCTTCAAACGACTAAAGTCAATTAGTCATTACCAATAACATTCTTAGGGGGAATAAAAGTCAACAAAACAAAAATCAAATTTATTCCACTTGGTGTTGCAATCCCATGGAGAAACTGTGATGTCATGAGGAGTTGACCTCCAGGTGTTTTTCTCAGAACAAAAGTCACTGCTGTACTTTTCCCACACCTGTTTTCAGTTGGTGCAGCAGATTAGATCTTTATTTTTTTGACCCTTTTCGAGCTGAGCCCTTTCCTGGCTTTGACACATTTTTCCAATATTAAAGCGTGACTTCTCCAATGCAGAAGAGTTCGTGTTTACATTACGTATGATTTGGTTTCTTTGGCCCCTTGAGTACAGACAACAGATCACATGTCAGAGCAGGAAGAGTTCAAAGCTGGCCCCTCTGTTGTCACCAAAACCATCATTTAGAGCTGCTGAGAACCATCATCACAAATTTTACGAAAAAGATTACCTCAGGCAGGTGCTGAAAAACAACACATTTCCTAAAAAGGTCATTGAGAAAAGTCTAAGGCACCAGAAGAAAGGTTTTACCTTTATATCATTTATTTGTACAAACAGTTTGATAGTTATGTCTGTTTAAAACACGATATTCTCTTTCACACTAACAATCTGACACTGAGCTGTGGTAGAGTAAGAGCTGATGGGTCACAGGTGGACTGTTTGTTTAAGGGGGCCCCCTACAGGACAGAACATCAGTGCGTACGGGGTAAACTTTCATTTTAAGGAGTGAAGCTTGTTTGACCACCTCTGTTTCCATTTGGGACAGAGTACTGTGTGTATACGGTGTGTTTTTAAAGGTTAGCATCTTGTTTTCATGGGGCTCATGTATCCATTTATTCAGTCGATAACCCTCTTTTCACCTCGGTGGGTAAAATCGCCTTGAAAACTTCTGTTTCTAATGGAATTTCACGCCTCACATCTCAACCTTTCAAATCACTCATTGTCTGACCAATGATATCGAGTCATTTATTTTCCTCTCGAGCATAGTTGCCTTTGATTTAAAAATCTTTTTCTTCCCCCCACAGCCAACACTAAGCCAGTTATTACTACCACTGACAAGGATCACCTGGTCCTTGAGCTCAATCAGGCGTTTGAGCTGCACTGTCAGGGTGATTCAGAGATTCAGTGGGCGAGGGAGGAAAGGCCCAATGTGAAGCTACGGGGTGAGAGAAAGATGAACGGCTCCACCATGCTGCACATCACCAAAGCTCTGCCCAGTCACATGGGTCGCTACGTCTGCTTGGAGAAGAGTTCTGGGGAGCAGGCGTCCATCTACATCTATATTAGAGGTATGTTATCCAGTCTGTGTTGTGGTGTTAACTGTGTGGCACCATGTGGTAGAACAACCAAATAATGATCCTGTTGGATTGGAAGGGAAGTAACGTTTTGGCAGCGATGATGAAGAGTAGAATGTGTGGGCGTTGTTTGCAGAAGACATTGTTTCCTGCTTTGCCCTTGACAGGTACCAGAGATACGATAGCTGTTTAGTGAGAGATGGTTTTTCTGTATTTCTGCACCGTTGCATGTTTCTTACTGCTTCTGTTTCTCAGCCTGTCCTGTCTTGATTCAAATATTTTAGAGTGAATGTGTTTTCATTAGAAAACTCTTCAGACCATTTGCACTGATACAATGTGTGTTAATATGAATATGTAACTTTCACAGTATTGCATTCATCTTTCAGAACAGTCATTGGCCCAGTAGGCTCTGACTGCTGTTAACAACTAATAATGGCATGTCCGATTTTCTTTTTTTTTTTTCAATTATCATTATAACCATACCGTCTCCTGGATGGCTGGCCTGTCAGCCGATTTTGACTCTCCATCCAACAGCTGTTCTCCACCTGAATACATGTAGATGAACTGGTTTAATTCATTGTTTTGGAGTGAACTGGTGTTCAATGGTAGCCAGCAGGTTGCCTTCACAGACCGCCCATTTTAAAAAGACACTGTTATGTAAGAAAGTTTTGTGGTCAGCAAACTAATGACTAAGAAGTCAAAGCCTCATTCAGATGAAACATTTGGAAAGGAAACCCTTGTCCCCGGCTGCAGCAACCGGTTATTTCATTCCAAATTCTAAGGTTGTCTCTGAATTAAAAGCTGCAAAACAGACAAATTTCTCTTTACTCCCTGAAGTATCCTTCCCCTGCTCCATTCTTCTCCCACAGCTGTCTCCTGACTCTGCTTTGTGTGTTGTTATGATGAGCAGGAGATTTTTTTTATCCTCTCATGTTCCCTTTTAATCTGAACAGGAAGTCAGCATGTTCCTGTTAGTCTATCAATTAGACAAAATTAAATATACTACATACATTTCTGCAAAAATAGTTGTTAGGCAGGAACAAGGGTAAACAGAGCAGGCATTCAAATAATGGCTGATATCAGAATTCCACATTAACTGCCCAGACTGTTCATTTGGCCACTGGGTTGTGTGGGGAACATTTCCAAGGAAGTCAACTCAGCTTGGCCTCCTCACAGACAACAGAGTGCAGTACCATGTTTTCAACACTCATTTGTCACGTAGCATTTGGAGGGGCGCTCCTTTACACATCATAAAATGGGCTCTCAAAGAGAGAGAGGAGATGACAGTTAAATCCCCTATGAATAAAAAAAAATGATAATGATAATAAACGGCTTAACTTCTCTAATTAATCAGTCGTCCGGTGATTATACTCGGTCTCACAGGGCCACAGTCTCCTAAAACTCTGTGGTCATAAACGGTAATGAAGAGCTTTCTATATCAATATGCACACTCGTTATTTCAGTTAACATATAGACCAGATGTAGCATGTGCTAACTCCACTGAGTTTAACAAATCACCACAGGCTTATCTCATAAAGTATAACGGTCACAGTATCTGAAATTTACCATCATCCTTCAAATAAAGGCGGGGTTGGAGCCAGACTGTCTCGGAAACTCACGTCATAAAGTTGAACTCCTCCTGTATAAACTCTGTATCTCTATTAAAAAAAAAACAAGATCAAACAGAAACAAACAAACAAACATGAGATCCGTGCAGACACAGCTCTTTGTTGTTGTGTATTGGATACCGTTGACTCTGGTGTTCGGGAGGCACCTCCGTCTTCGCAGGTCATGCATGCTGTAACAAGTGCAAAATGAAAATTAGTTACGTTGGGTTTTTTTTTTTTTACTCTGCAAGAAAAGTCTACCTGGTTCTAAATAACCTGATGGGACTCCTTGAGGCGGTTGGCAAAGGGTTTGACTGCATGAACAATAAACAGAAGTAAATTTACATATTTTTTATTAAATGTGAAGCCAGCTGATATGCCTGTCAACCCAATCACGTGTCAGCATGTCAGCCTGTTTAATTGAAATATTTGTATGTATGACTAGACTGCTGTCTGTTTCCAGGTGTACCTTGACAACCAACTAAACGGTGGTGTCAGTGGTGTCAAGTTTGAGGCTAATGGACCTGATGCAATGGGAGACTGTGTCTTGACGTTGTTTGTAATAATTCCAAGTTTGACAGATTATATTATTGCACTAACTTTTGCTTTTTGGCTCAAATAGTTAGAATTGATTGGTAGAGCTGGGCCGGAACTGGACAGATATTGAAAAGAAAATCTAAGACACCAAAATATCTTGGTTATTGTTGTCTTTGTGTTGAGCAAAGGTAATTGTTGAGGGATAGAAAGAATGCAGTGACATCCTGATAGAATCATCATCAGCCTCTTTGTCACTCTCTCTATTGTGTACTGCGTATTTCTCCTTTGGTGGGTTTTACCACTGGCCTGAAATACAAATGCGCAAATGTAGTTTGCATGTGTGTTCAAGTTTTACCTTTTAGTAAAATCATATTATGTGATGTCTAAACTGTGTTTGAAAAACAATGGTCCACATTCCAAAAACACATAACAGGTAAATATTTTGTGTCCAGAAATCCATTTATAATGAAATAGCACCTCTTGAAGTGAAATAATAATGGGAAGTGTAGTGAATGTTACACAATTCAACTCTGTTATACAACGGAGGTCACATTCTTAAGGTTCAGCAACTTGACACGCTGACTACTCTGGAACCACCTCTGATGTTTGATTTTCATTTCCTCTGGCAGATCCTAAAAACCCCTTCAGAAAATCAATGGTGTTCAACATTCTAACTCGTGTGGGAGACAGTGCTATCATTCCATGCTTAGCAACAGATCCAAGTTTGGACAGCATGCACCTGGAAACATGCTCCAGGGAAGCTCTGGCCTCTGGTCTCCAATATACTGCCAGCCTAGAACAAGGAATAATCATCCACAACACGCAAAAGTCCTACGAGGGTTGTTACGTGTGCACTGGGAAGCTCTGGGAAGAGGACATTCGCTCAAGTGAATACCACCTGATAGTGAAACAAGGTAGAGTGCAGGACTGCCATTGTTAATTCATTGTTAATTAGTCGTGGTGTAACCAAACGTCCTTCAAATACAGTCTACCATATCTGCTATTTGAACATCTTTGCAGTGCCCATCGCTCCGCCTGTGATTGTAATGCAGACGCCCCAAAGAGTCGTTCTCATCCGTAACGAGAGTTTCTCCCTCACCTGCAACACCACCAACGTCAACGGAGAAATCAAACTGCAGTGGGCGATCCCACCTGGCTCGGTGAGACCCTTCTGCCCTTCCTTTTCCATGTACTAAAATGTTGATGAAAAAAAAAGTCATGCAGTCAGAAATCTGGTTGTTCATTATAAAAACAATTATTTAACAATGAAAAGAAAATTAGTTTCACTGACAAACTTAATTATCTCTGTTTACAGTAAACATGGTTACAAATTGATGCCAAAAAAAATACAAAGTTCTGTTTATTCCAACCAGATAGTTGGTCAGTGAATGCAACAAAGACTGACTTCTGAGTAACAGTAGATACTTCACTTAACTTTACTAATACTTTGATAACATTACATTATATGACATTAATGGCCTAATATGTATGGTGCAGGGTTTGTACTGATGCTGGTCAGCTGATCCTGCCAAGATGAGAGATTGTTGCAAATTAAGTCGTTACTGTTCACCTGTCATGTCAGTTACAATGTGGTCGTCTGACTTTTTTTTACACTGCATACTTTCAAGTTTATACCAGCAGCTAGGTCCGAAGTTCACTTTGTTTAGGTCCCATCTTAACAGTGTGTGTGTGCGAGAGAGCGGGTGCGCGTGTGTGTACATGCTGGTGTGTGTGCGTGCCTATGCGGGCAGTTGTGCGTCTCTGTTGGTGTTTGTGTGCTTGGCAAGGATAGACATGCAGACGGGGTTAATCTCTAGAGATCTCTGGGCGTTGACAGGGTGCCGTCTGGTATCCACAGCAACCACCAAAGGTTGACGGCGCTTCACGTATCCAGACAGAGCACTTCACCCATGTGCGCAGCTCCACGTTGCACATCAGAGCCGTCAGACATGAAGATGCTGGGAAGTACTCGTGTGAGGCTGAGAACGAGAAAGGGATCAGTAGACGATCAGTGCAGCTGGAGGTTTACGGTGAGTACACTGAGGTTAGAGCTCCGGTCAACAGCTGCGTGGACCTCAGTAAATCATGAAAATATGACTCAATGACTAACGTAAATGATTAACAACTATCACCTCTGTCTCTGCGGTCAATATTTATATTTGTACTGTGTACAAGAAATACACACAGCCAAGTGTAGAGATCCATAAAGAAAGGGAACACATAAGGAATCAAAGGATACTTTTAATAATAAAGACCATCAGACTGTTTAACTGAAAATGTTTACAGCAGAGGTTTACAATCCCTGGTTTGTGGGCCAATACTGATCTGTGGGTTATTTGGTAGCGGACCAGAATGAAAGAATTCATAATTTACCTCATTTGAATGTCGTTAGTATCATAATAAAATATAAAATATATTTTATTTTGATTTATTTAAATGGTCCTTTGACACTCCTGGATCTACTGGTCCGTGGTACTGGACCGACTGTTTTGAGATTGCGGTCAGATGGTGTTTCTGTTCAGTAAATGCAAAAACAAACAGATTGTCAGCCACCCCCAGGATAAGAGGTGGAAGATTTCTTCCATTATTTTTTGTCATCTAGATCAAGATATCTATTTGTTCCCTCAGGCCTCCACACTTTATGGTTCACATGATCTCAGCAATTCACACGTTGCCTCAGGGTATCAGGATTCTCATATGACCTCAATGACTCAAGATGCCTTAGCATCCTTTAACCCCTTCAAGGGTTTGAATTCGTTTTTGAAGGGTAGGGCTGCAGATGTGAAAAATGAAACCAGTTCAGTTTGTAAAAATATTACGGTGACACAGACTTTGAAAGTGTGTATCAAACAGATTGAAAAAGTTGACTTTAACGTAATGAAAATGCTGATAATGATAAACTTTTTGCTAATCCTTCACCAGTGGTTTTCAAACTCTTCATGCAGCTCCCCTCTTTTCAAATGAATAAAATAAAATTAGAATTAAAATAAATTTAAATACAACATTTTCATTCATGTTTTCACAACACATCAAGAAACTTGTTAAACTGAGCTTTCCCTTTAAATCCCAGAAAGAGGCTTCATCCATCTAAAACCTACGGACAACAGAACCATCCATGTGCGCTCGGGTGAGAGTTTGTCCCTAACTGTTGACATGGAGGTATATCCAAGACCAAAGACTCTGTCCTGGAGCTTCATGGGCTTTGAACTGAAGAACACCACTGACCATGTCATCACCACGCACAGCCAAGACTATAGGTGGGCCAACACGGGAATAACACGAAAGTGTTCATTACTTTGTGTTTGTGGAATTTACCACCTTCAGGTCAGAGCTGGTGGAGCCACTGTTACTGTCACAGCTTCATGAGAAGTACAGCTGCAGTAACAACATTTCATTCCAAGCTGTCTGTGCGCCACGGTGCAGTTTAGCTGACAGTGTGTTGTTACAAATATTAACACTGGATTGTTGAGACGGGTGTGACCTTTAAAGGTCTCTTAAGAGCTGATTCCTTCAAACAAACAGAACATCTAGTAATGTCTGAAACTGATTTTTCAGTTAAATCAATAATCTGTTTCTATAGTGAGAACCATTAACACTGTACTGTACTGTACTGTACTGTACTGTACTGTACTGTACTGCAGATGGATGTACAATACATGTTTGGAGCTGTGTTTTACTTTTAATCAATAAAACCATTAATTAAAACATTTATTCAATGTGTAAAAATCAATGAATGCATTCATGCTGATAATCACTTCTGTCTTTTCCCAGGCTGGTCAGTGAGCTGAGGTTAGTGCGTTTGAAAATGTCAGAAGGCGGGGTTTACACCTTTCGAGTCTCCAACGGTGACGCAGTGGCAAATCAGACGTTCACCATCTTCGTGATCAGTAAGTTGTGTCATGGATTGTGTGAAAGGTCTTTTCTCCCCTCGGGCAACAATATACGATCCATTGCTCCACACTGCATTAATCATCAGCCGCTGACGTGTAATACGTGAAATATGTTCTGATGACCTTTCATTTGCTGTAAATGGGGCCCAGTGCTCTGTCTTTAACTGAAACAACACCCAGCTGCTTCAGTAAACCCTCCTCCCCTTCATCCTCCACCGTTTGAATGTTCTTTAACCCCCCCAAAAAAAAACACTTTTATTGCCCCTTACGAACATGTTTTTACTCTTCTCTGTCAGGCAAACCTGAGATTGTATCTCATGAAGGTCCAGTGGACGGACAGGTGCGGTGTGTAGCTGAGGGATTTCCTGCTCCTCAGATCACCTGGTACTACTGTGAACAGTCCTATATCAGGTAGGTCCATTTCTCCTAATGTCTCTAGAGCTGCCAGTTGAGAAACACGCTGTGAAAAACATTTGTCTCTGATATATTTTATGTTTGTTAAAAACGTTTGAATATTTCTTTCTAACAAGTCTGTGACTTTTTCAGCAGCAGCAGCTCGCCCTGTCATGTTCTATCATACTGTATATGATGAGAGATCTCTTCGTTGAGGACTCTAATCAGATTTAAAGGATGTCCGTTATAAGGCCAAGATAAATTGTAATATACCATAAATTGATGATGTGTCACCAGAGTCAGAGAAACATTTACTGCTACAAACACAAAACATACCATCTCATGTACAGTAAAAAGCAGTATTTTATACTGGTCTCAATTTAGTAGATGAAAATCTGGAAAGCCTGAAATTCCTGTGAATATAAACTACTTTGTTGCTCCTGCTCCTGAAGTAACATCTTTTTTAATATTGATTTATTTAGTTTGGGTGGTTCAGTGGGCTACAGCAGCTCCCAGCTCCCACACACTGTAGTAGCTGCTCACCAACTACATCTGACATGAATGGAGGTGGTAATGGCAATGGAATGAAGGATTCTAACACACTTGACTGGGGTCTTTTCATGAACAGGATGCAAACACTCACCTACCTGCTAGGACAACACCCGCTCTAATTACACCTGTGTCTTTGGCGTACTTCAGACTCTACTTTAAGTAATACTGACAGACTGTCTGAGGTTGTTGTTTACTGGTGTGTAATTACCTTACATCCTCTCTTTGACTTGTATCATGTCAATACCTGCACTGATGCATTTAGTCCAGGAAGTTAGACTCCACACTGATTTGGTTTTTGGTTTGCTTCAGGTGGATGCACTCCTGAAAGAGAAAAAACATACAAAGAAAAATGTCGTATTTTAACTTAGAGTTGCCGTAAAAACCTACCGGGACCTACCGACCCATCTGATTCAAAGAGGGAAGTAAAAACAACTGAACCACGGTGTACTGTTCTGTTTTAATAACTTAGTGAAGGAATGTGTCTCTTTCATGGGTTTTTGAGAGGGAACACCCTCAATGTCCTAACGTGACATGAGATACAAAAGGAACAACGGCTATGGGAGCTCTTTCATCAAGAAAGTTTTTATTTTTTTATTTATCTTAGGTGTTCCCAGCAGAGAAATGCCACCCAGGAGAAACTCAATGTAATCACAATGACATTATCTAACCCTACATTTGGAAAGACCGAGGTGGAAAGTAGAGTTAACATCAGCAGAGGACGCTTCACTACTCTGGAGTGTGTGGCAACGGTGGATGGAGAGCAGGCCTTCACACTCTTTTCTATCAGTGGTAAATGAGGTTTCATTGTTACACAGCGCTCACTGTAGAACAGGATATAGAAAGAATTTAACACCTGTAGAAGGATGTGGCTGTCACCTGTCTAACTCTCTGTCTCACCTCTGCTTCTTGGAAGCAGCCTTCAGGGATTTTTTTTGTGCGTGAAAAAATATTTACTAAAAGCAAAACTTTGTGGGGGATTAGCCCACATCATGGCCTTGTGTTTAGAGGTTACTCCCCTCTAATCTGTTGGTAAACGTAAGCTAAGTTAAATCCATCAGATGTGATTGGCCAAAAGGTTGTGGCTTACAAAAAGGGAATTAGTTCTTTGTTTACTTTATGATTCTAAATCAGCTCTGCTATAACGGCTTTCCCATCTGCTTTACAGTGTTTGTTTACTGTTGTCAGTGTAGGAACAAACTGTATGTAAAGCACTGCAGAGTTGTCCTCGCTCAGAGCTAGAAGACTATGGTTGGTCTGTGGCTTCAGCGTGTACGTGGGAGAGCATTAGGAGGAAGAAGAGTGTCTACGGCCCAGCAGGACAGGCTGCTCGGAGCGCGTGCCCAGGCTTTTCTGTCCCTCTCAATGTAACAACAGACCGGGTGGAGGCGCTTAAACTGTGGAGCGCAGTTGGAGTCCTGGCCGTACTGAGGGGAGGGCGGGGGGTTGTAGGGCAGTGGGAGGCTTGGAGGTGTCAGTGAGCTGCAGCAGAGAGAACACAGGGCTTTAGAAACCACTGACAGGTTTACAGGGGATTAGTTCCTGCAGACGCTGCATTCTCAGATTTGAAGTTCAGAGAAAGCTTCTTATCTCTTGAAGAGCTTAATAAACCCCTCTGTGTGTGTGTACTGTGAAGTAAAACAACAGCCGGAGACAAAAGAACAGAACACTGAAAATGTTTAATTATTCATCAGCACAGCTGTAACATCAACAATAATGTGCATTATCATGAGAATTGTAGCCCAGAAATGACATATGATGTATATTTATATTGTATTGTATTTATTGTTATTGTTTGACAATATTTTGTCATCTCCTGACAGAAAGAACTGTTCCCCATGACCTGTTCACTCCACTTCTTATCGGTTCTGTATCGGCAGCAGGCATACTCTGTCTCATCCTCATCATTCTATTCTACAAGTACATGCAGGTGAAGTAGAAACAAAAGCCCTGAAGTCGTACATGTTCATAATAGTGCCCATCTCAATGTCTATTTTGCATTCACCCACGGCAGAAACCCAAATACCAGATTCAGTGGAAAGTCATTGAAGGCATCCATGGAAACAACTACGTGTATATCGACCCCACCCAGCTACCTTACGATCATCAGTGGGAGTTTCCCCGTAATAATCTGCGATTCGGTGAGCAATCTTTTTTTCTTTTTTTTTTTTTTTAATCTCCTGCAGGATATTTTGATTCAGTTTACTTGTCATTTCTGATACACACCCATTTCCTGGAACATAACAGAGCCAGTATTTGGTGATGTCTTGATGTCAGACCTATTGGTCTGGCAGAAACACAAGTGTTTTTATACAGTGAATTAACTCCACCTTAAGAAGTGTCTTTTTCTATTCAACCTGTACGATGGACTGGATTTACTGCTGCCAATGAAATGTACTTTTGAACACAGCATCACCGAAGGGCTGCATGGTCATCGGCAGCCATAACCACTAGCAATTTAATGGAATTCCTTGAATCTTTCAAGTCATCATCACATCTCAGATACTGTACTGTGTGTGGCCTGTATTCATTACTGTTTGGTGCTGAGACGGTTCCATTATTTTGCATGAACATAAAAGCCCAGACTTGCAAAGACAAAGCTTTTGGTTGATGCTCAAATAAGGTAACCAGCTTATTGTGAAACTTCTTAGTGTGTGACCCTTCCTTGAGGGAAACACCATGATCATGAAGAAGGCCCAGTCAGTGCAGTCCAGCTGTCTGACCGCTGTGGGAATGTGGGAATCTCAACTGCTAAAATGTCTGGTAGCAGGGGACTGGGTTCACGCTCTCCAGTGACAGTGGGTTCATAGTGTAATGTTTATCACGCCTGCTTACAAATCTGCCTCACACGCTGAAGGTCCTGGGTTTGAGCCCCAGGAGAACCACATACTTGGCGCCCCCCGTTGGGCCGCCTGTTGCAGCAGATCTGCTGTTAAAACAACAGTTTCCTCAGTGTGGAAACAATAAAGTTCTCTCTCTTTTTTTTTTTTTTTTACCATATAATGATGTTTAATACCCTTATTATTTATTTTATCAAGACGTAAGAAAGCATTTTTGTAGAAGGAACTACCCATCAGTGCCATAGGCCTGACATTATCACTTCCACCCATTGGCACAAGGCTTGTGGGCACAGGATCAAACTCAAGGCTGATCTGTGGTCACTGCTGATTAAACTAGTTTTATATCTCATTCATGACTCCCTTAGTGCAAACACAACTGTTGACTCGATCTGCGTGTTGTTTTTAATAAGCCATCTAAAACAGGATCCTGCGTGTCCTGGTACCTATGTACACAGCCCAGGGGCTCAAACTGGTGTTGTTTGAGAAGGCTGGCACGGGGCCATATTGTAGGAGGGAAGCATGATGGAGAAATAACAGTTTCGTATTTGTCTACTTGTCCTCAGGGAAGACGCTGGGATCCGGAGCTTTTGGAAAGGTTGTTGAAGCCACTGCGTATGGGCTGTCCAAGTCGGACACTGTCATGACGGTGGCTGTGAAAATGCTCAAATGTAAGTGATATCCATTCAGAGGCAAAGACCTGAGAGTATCAGCAGAGCAGTTACCACTTGACTTACTTATTATAATCTTCAAATGTGTTTTCATGTGGTTTTTAAACCCACATTTTCATTTTCTTTTTATTTAATTTGACACAAAACCTCAATACCACTTTGTAGTAATGACTTTCTGGGTTGTTTTATTTTTTCTTTCATTCCACAGCTAGTGCTCACGCCACAGAGAAGGAGGCCCTGATGTCCGAACTGAAGGTCCTCAGTTACTTGGGACATCACATAAACATCGTCAACCTGCTGGGGGCCTGTACTGTTGGAGGTCAGACAGGACTGTGGGGTCATTGTGTCAGAACAGAAAAGACTTTGAACCGTTCTGTATTCAGGATGACAGTGTCAGTGTGTCATGTGTTAAGCCGTATCACCCTCATAACATGCACCTCTTTGTTAGCAGGCCCTACACTTGTGATAACGGAGTACTGCTGCTTTGGAGACCTGCTGACCCTCCTCAGGCGAAAGAGAGAGTCCTTCGTTTGCTGCAAGCAGGAGGAAGACAGCTACTACCGCAATGTCGTGCCTCAGAGAGACACAGCAAGGTGGGGCTCAATTTTGTAACTAAATTAGTAGTTTATTGTGTTATGGTGAAAAAAAGCAGGCATCAGTATTCACTATCCAGAACGTGCGTGGGAGAAGAGTAGAGGGACAGCACTTTGCAAATGTCTGGCTGTGCTCTGCTAAGACCAGACTGCTCCTTTCCTCTTTACAGAGACAGCTTGAATGGCTACATGTCCATGAGGCCTTCTGTTGCTGGCAACCAACATTTCAGCCCGTCTTCTCTGAAGAGACACTCCCTGAACAAAGGCAAGGAGGAGATAAAGACTACACCAGTTCTTTCTCATGATTGGATGATTCATAATTTCTTGTCATTATTTCAGATGGAATCTACATGGAATCCAATGGGGAGAGTGAGCTGTTCGACGAGGATGGTCTGTCCCTCGTCACTGAAGATCTCATCAGCTTCTCCTACCAGGTTGCTAAGGGCATGGAGTTCTTAGCCTCCAAAAATGTGAGCACTGATATTCTTTCCAAGATTCAAGAACAACTCCTGTCATAGATTCCGCACTAATCTGTGTTGTTGATTCCTCGAAGGATCAAGTGTGCAGCTGGTAAACAGGCCTCAACGGCATGTTGCCGCTGAAAAATTCATTAGACGTGGAAGCAAATATACTGTTGTCACAGAACTCGTATGTCACTGTCAGTGGTTGTGTTACAGAAATCATCTGTGGAAATTCAGCGGCTAATGGCATTTGACAAGCCACTTGACCCTAAACTATTGATTGGTCATGTATAACATGCACGTTTGGTTATTAAGAAAACACACGTTTGTTTGTTCCAGTGCATCCACAGAGATCTGGCAGCCAGGAATATCCTCCTGACCCAAGGCAGAGTGGCAAAGATCTGTGACTTTGGTCTGGCCCGAGACATCACCACAGACTCGAACTATGTGGTCAAAGGAAACGTAAGTTCCCTCCACAGACAGTAACACTGCAGTCTCAGATAAGACAAAAACACCTGTCAAAATGAACCCATTAATCCAATAATGCATTAGCAGAGCGACACACACTATATATCCAATATTTCCTCCAGTCATTCACTTAACTACATACTTATTTGTTGCAGGATTTGAGGGGTCTTTTTTACATACTTTTCATGACTTTTTTTCACATGAATAATCCCATTTCAAACTTTTTTCATATTTTAAAATGATAATGAGAATTTGCATTGATTGGATTGATGCTGAAAACACCATTTCATCCAGCAGAGTATATTCGTATATATATATATGTATACACAGTATAGCTACTCTATATATATATACTGTATGTATATGTACGTAAACCTGCAGCTTTAACCACCTCAAATATTGAAATATTGTAACATCAACTCCAACTCCTCTCACTTTCATTAAATCCATTTGAACTGATAGAAACACAGACGTTTGTCCTTAACTCAGTCTGAATGTTCACACTTCATTACACAGCAGCCGCAGCCTCCTGGTGTGCAGTCAAAGACGGCCTTCACAGAGGTCCTGGTGGAGCCCAGGCTTATTTTAGTATGAGTGGAATAAACCTACACATATACTGTCAGTTTCTACAGTTTGGTCTAAATATGTCTTGTAACTTGATGCCAATGAGACGCTGATGTTAACAGTGGCATTTTATGAAAATAGGAAAAACTCAACCATAAATACAGGACACATTTGCATAGAAATCCAATTATTTTACCAAAAGCTCTTAAATGTCAAAAATCCAGCAACAACAACCACAGCTGCCCACACCGTTGTTTCAGGAACTTGGATGGGATATTTCTGAGGTTGTCAGGAGAGAGCCTCAGCGCTGCACTGAGATCTTTTCATTTGGAGATGTCAGGAGAATGCCGTGCTGATACTTGACATGTGATACAGTCTGTTCTCCTAGCAGAGCTGCAGTAACAACCTGGCTCTCACAGAAAAATACGACTTTTCACTTCACTGCAAGGTTTTTTTTTTGTTTTGTTTTTTTAGGCACGTCTGCCAGTTAAATGGATGTCCCCAGAGAGCATCTTTGAGTGTGTGTACACATTTGAAAGTGACATATGGTCCTATGGAATCCTGCTTTGGGAAATCTTCTCATTAGGTATTGTTATTGTTAATGTAATTACTAGTAGTAGTAGTTGTAAGAAACATGTCTCATTAAAGCATTCTTTCATTATTTGAACGTAGGAACTAGTCCCTACCCTGGTATGCCTGTGGATGCCAGATTCTACAAACTGATAAAAGAAGGATACAGAATGGAAGCACCGGAGTTTGCACCGCATGAAATGTGAGTTCCTTTTCTGTTAGACTGCATACGTTTACTCCTAAATTTACTGCAAAACAAGTAGGAGATCAAATGAGTTCCGACAGATAAAAGTGTTTGTGTGTCCACCGGCTGTTCAGGTTTCAGATAATGAGGGACTGCTGGGACGCTGACCCTGTTCACAGACCCCCCTTCAGGAAGGTCGTGGAAAGGATTGAGCAACAACTTTCAGACGCCACTAAACATGTAGGTTACCACGGGTTGTTTTTGTTTGGGTAATGTTTTGTGGTGAAGCATATCTGAATGGCACTGGAATATTTAACTATGTTATTTAACTATACTTTCCATGTAGAATTTGGAGGCATTTTAACTGAAAAAGACAAATGGAACAGTGTGTGTGAATGCTCGTGCCATACATTTTGTTGAAGTCTCTCAAATCTTTGCTCCAGTAAACAGTTGCTCAGAACCTGCTCAGGAAAATGTTAACCATATTACCTTCTATTTATAATTAATGTAAAAAATAGTTTCTTTTTGTGTTAAATTGAATGAAAATAACACAATATCTAAAATAATACAGTGTGCAGGGACTGCTTTGGTTTCTTTTTTTTAAATAGTAGTCAGACTGCTCTGCAGTAATTGAAATTTTGAAGACTTTTTTTAACTTATTCTCACAACTCATCAGTGTGTCCTGACCCAGCCACATCAAACTCCATAAGACACTCCATAAGTGGTGTGCCTACAGTGTAGTCATTAACAGCAGAGAATACGTTCTTTCAGTGGAGTTTTGCACCATCACTGCTGAGACATCAGACAGAATGAACCCCTCTGACCCCCTTGTTTTCTCCATCTTTACATTTTCTTCTCTGTGATCCGCAGATTTATCTGAACTTCAGCCTCAGGCTTCCTGTGACACCTAGAGTCTCAGAGGAGCCTAGTCCTCACAAAGCAGCATATCATAAAGTCAGCTCAACTGGCACAAACAGTTCTGTGACCCAGCCCTTACTGGTCCAGCACGAGGTCTTCCTGGAAGGAACCTCCCTCACAGCCCAACGGGTCTGAGCACCCACCTGACCTGTCTGGCTGCCTCATAAAGTGCCTGAATTGTTCCACCGCTAAGCATCCAACCATCAGACCAGCCCTCTGTTCCATAACCTGCAGCAGTGTCACATGTTGCAGGATAGAAAAGCAATTGCCATGTTGAACAAGAAAGCACAAAGGCAAAGAGCTTTCATTATTGCCTATAAATGACAGGACTAACATTTGGAACACTGCTACTGACAACTACTCACAACAAAGACCTGGTACCAGGGAGGGACAAGAGCTGTTACTTTAGAACTGTCACACAGTTCCTACTGTTATACACTTTGTTTTTTTCTGCAGGTTTTTTTTTATTATTACATTTCCACAACATTTCATAAAGTTTGTTTTGTGGTTTTTAGACATTCCATTCAAAACAAAAGCTGATGTTTTTGGTTCTGTTACTTTCTTTCTATATGTCTGGTTTTGTTTGTTTTGTTTCATTAACAAATATGTAGCGTCTTCGATTTCAGTTGGCTTTTCCCAGTGTTGGACGAAGAAAAAAAAAATCAAGACACTTGAACTATACATCATTCCATGCTTAGTGTAAATGCAGCTTTTCTTTCTTTTTCTCTCCTTTGTCATCAGTATTATTTCCAACTGTTCAGGTTCAAGTTTATATGAAGGAGATGTTTGTTTGGGGGCCAATTTGAATTATGACTTTGAAACTCTGGTGTATAAGCTACTAAATCCAAGGATACTGATGCTGAAGTTGCAGTAATGCAGTCTGGGCTGAGTGACCACTCCTACTAGATCTGAATATTAACATTACAAAATAGAACTTCACCAACAGCGGCCCCTACAGACATGGTACGCTTGCTTTTCAATTATGTGCTCATTGACTGTAAATGTAAATACTGGAAAGTAATGATGAATGCTGTATTGGAAAAAAATGCTGAAATGGAAAAAAAATGACATGAACAGCATTAAGTGGATGTTCCTCTTGTAAAGCTTTGTAAATAACTGCTGAGGGAATTATGGGGTGTTTTTCCTGCCACTACAATAAGTGTATGAGCTGTGTTTACAAGAATGACAAAAGGTACTGCCATTCCAGAAATGTGTTGTCTGCTTCAAAATGTCTCATCCTTCATATGGGACGTCTTATGTCTGACAAGCTGCTGATGTTTTTTTTGTTTTTTTTTTGCCGATGCTACTGCTGCACTGCTGCGTTGTTAGGTGTGGCTCATGGTTAAAATTGTGCTGGAGTGGACTGCATAGTTACCTGAGATGACAACCACAGACACAGACAGAGTTTTTCTTAGGCTTTTGAGATGCGTTCACCTATAAAAGACACTAGGGTTGGCAATCTCAGTTCTCCAATCACAAGCCGGTTTCCTTTTTTCAATATATCCACTGTCTTCCAAAGGTAGACGGGGTTCTTGTGTACAGCATGTAGTGTATCAATGCAGACCATTTTGATTCTCCTCTTCCTTCAGTTTGATAATGTGAAGAGCATTAGTAAAGTGTCTTGTTGGTGTGTATGTGTCTGAGCGAGGGTGTGTGTGTGCGTGTGTAGGTGAGAATCTACATTCCTTGTGTACATGTATAACTGTAAGATTTAGATATTCACTGTCCAGACGTGCCACATATTCATCAAGTTTGTCGGCTTTTAAACCCAACGGTCTTACAAATTTGTCTTTTTGTAAATACAAAGTACATATAGATTCTGAGTCGATGTTACTGCTTTTAAAATGTGTCTACCTGCATGGAGACGTGGTACGCTGACGCAGACATTTTACTGACTTCTTTTTTGTTGTTGTTGTTCTGATGTGCGCACAGATCTGCAATTGTTCATTTCCCACCATGTCTCCATAGAAACAGACCTGATTTAATTTGTTATTTATTTCATCGTGAGTCTCTCATCATGTCCTCGGAAATATTAGTGTTCAAAACTACATATTATAAGGAACGAGCTGTAACGGAAAATTGGTTATTTCACGTCTGAACGCTCCCTAGCACCTAAAGGTTTTCCTGCGTTTTGCTACATATTTCTAAAGGCTTTAGTATAAAGACATAAACATGATGTGTTGCAATAACATGTGTCAATGTAAATAAAGAAAAACATGTATAATAAATCCCTCATCCTTCATTACATATTATATAGTATGTATTCTGTTGTTACACGTTTAAAACTTTTCCACGCTCAGAGTAGGGGGGTGTATTTATATATATATATATATATATATATATATATATATTATTTTTTATTTTTTTGGCACAATTATATTTTTCCAAGTGCAGTGCCAGACAGCTAACTGTGGGTGAATAATAGTGAAGGTTATTTTCTCAGGTGGTTGTCACAGGTAGTTTATCATCTTTACTTTGTTGTGAAAGTGATGTTACCTGGATATTTCTACAACAGGCATCTGTCAAGTAGAGTAAGGGGTGAAACTCTGTTCTCCTTTTTGCATTTCTTCCTGCTTTACTCTTAAGCCCTTGGCTCCAGGCCACAGAGGGACATCTGGCCATGAGGGGGAAGCCAAGAAGAGGACAGCAACCCTTGAAACAGACAGGCCAGTGCACAAATTTGCGTGGGCAGCGTCCATTGTTTTAGGATCTAGCTGATAAGAAACAAGCAGGAAATCCCACCATTGAAGGAGAGAACGCATGAATGCAAATGTTTGTTGATTGGCCCAAAGGAAGTTTAACACAAAAAGAGACAGAGCTCATGTGAATCAAGGTTAGAATTATAGCAATAAGCTGTGAGGATATTCAGCAATAGATGAAAAATTACAAAAAAGTAAAATATTGCCTGCCACATCATTAAGTAGTTTGTTTGAAATGACACAATAGTACAGTGATTTTTTTTATTTATTTATGCTTTTTTATTCCTTAATCAGAACTTAAAAGGGACATATTTATGTTTGGGTTTTTTTTTTGTTTGTTTGTTTTATTCAAAGAAACTTTGCCTGATTTGCTGATTTCAACATTACAGTGCTGTTCAAAGAGAATAAGACCTGTCATCCCCTCACTGATTAACAACCACTCTCTTCCAAAAGCAGCACTTGCATTGTCTTCCCAGTTCCAGCATTCCTTGAGGGCGAACAGGCCTATGCCATGCTCCAGATCCATATCATCATTTGTACTAACATCATCTTGTTGAAGCAAGACCAATACACACATATTAATGCCAATTTCAAGGCTTTTTACAGTGAAATATTATGCAATACATCTGTCATTTGCTTCTTGAACATTAATCTCTGTTTCTTCTCCTCCTCCTTGAAAAATGCCATGGCATAAATCCAAAAAGAAGCTTATAAATTCTATTTAGCTCTAGATAATAACCGAGTCAGTGTATTAGACATGAGCACAATGTGTTTACTGTGCAGCAGGGCTCCTGTAGTGGCTCTGATTGCTCAACTCACTGTGGTTCCCCACCAAGGTCGTAAATTTAAAGAGCTTGTCATTCTGCCTCAGATACAGTTTGTGGTACATCTGTCAGTTTAATGTAAAAAGTCTCTACTGCATAATTTTGGGTTCAAAGGGGCATAGAACGAATTCTCCTCTTCCTTGAATTTTATAAATGGTATCAAATGTGTTTTTTGTTGTTGTTTTTTTAGAAAAACTATTAATGTTGTTTTAACTCCAGGGTAGTCTTAAAAGGGCCTTCCTGATCACGTCCTCTGCATCATGCGATGCTTCATGACTTCCCATGTGATGCCCCAGATTCATCCATCCTTTGTACAGAGCCTCTAATAGAATAAAACAGATAACATCTCCATCTCTGATATGAATACCAGCATTGTTTTCACCTTGAATTTACCAATAAGACAGACAGACTTGAAAAAAAAAACGTTTGAAATTTATCACTTGACTGGTGCGGTGACTAACGCGAATCTGTGCAAAATCGCAAAAATATGGGTTTGGTCTTGAACATATTTGTACATGAACATATTTTACTCAACAAAGCTTTAATATTGAGATTGCGACAAAAAGGATTTTAGGTAAAAATTTTGTTGAAAATAAAAATGTCCTACATGTATGTAATAATGTATAATAATAATAATGTATTATTAATAAATTACATTATATTATTATACATGATGAACTCTACTGTGTATTTTTTTTGTCTGTGATCTATATAAATTGGGGACCACTGAAGTAGCTTATCTACTATGCAATTATCATCATTAATTGTCAAACTATTAAAACGGAATCTGACTCAACTATTCCAGCGTGTGTAAAAGGTATCAACTTTGAATCAACTATTTCTTAGCAGTTATTTAACACACTGCCATGCCAATAAGGTGGCATAGATGTCAAACAAGACATGCTTTTCAGGTTGCTACCACTTCCCACATTTGCTCAAGCTGCTCAGGAAACCCTTGGGTGCAGTCTAACAGAGGCTAGGACGCTGCTGCTGCAGGCTGACAATCAGGGCTAGAAGCTCGGAGATACACAGACCGCAGCAGAAGGGTGCCTGTGTGTGTGTCTGTTTGTGTGCATGTGTGTGTGCACATGAGTTTGTGGGTTTGGGGATTGAGACGCAACATTTTATCTAAGGTACACTGCACTTCCTCATGTGGTAAGGGTGAACCTTCTGTTCCCATCACTGCCAGGTCAGTTACATCCCCACTTAGCCGGTACTCAGAACTGGAGCAGATGGCTGCTCTGACTGTTGTAAATATAAAACTGTTCAAACATCAGTAACTTTGTTTGATTTGTTGCACTGTTTAATTTTCCCACTTCCTTAAGAAATAGAATTGTTACGACACGGTGCATGTTAACGTGCAAACACTACAAACTATGGTTGAGCATGATATTTGCTGGGAGTTTTTCTACTGCAGTAAAATAAGTGTTAAATTCATAAGGAAGTTTGGGAAAACTGGTCAAAGAGGAAGCTGCAGGTGCAGCGCTGTACAGGTGAACAGTTAAACCAACTCCTCAGTGTGAGTCATCTTTTAGACAATAATTAAATAGAACTTACACAGTGCAACTGGGTTGAAAGAAACATATTAATAACAATAATATTTCAAATGGAAAATGATTTTCAGAACAACATTATTTGTATCATATCATATTTCTAACCAAAAGGTTGTTTCCCTTCTGGGAAACCCCTTCTGGCCTAAAGGTCAATTAAAATAATTCCATACAGTTTCTTTGTCTTTTGTTTGTGTTTCAATGTTGTTGTTGTTTGTCTTTTTCTTTCTGTTTACTGTATCTATCTAGTCTCATGAAACCAATACTTGAGCCTCTAACAACACTGGGTCAGAAGATATCACTTGTCTGCTTGTTAAATATTTAACTGGTGCTGTAGGGTTGACAAAAGCAAGGTATTGAGTTCATTTCATTCTCTGGTTTCTTTGGATCTGGCCAGACGTGGCATTTATCCACAGATGTCTGTTCCAAAAAAATGTCAATCTTCTCGACTTATTGTAAATGTTGGCTTGAGGTATAAAAAAAAAATATATATTTTTCTAAAATGGTCAAGCATCAAGACTTAAAGTAGTTCACACAATTAAATCAACTAATCAATCAAATAACAGGCCCACTGTGTGTTAGGTGTTAGGTCTCCTAAAGGCAGTGATTAGGGCACATGTGAGCAGGCACTTACGGGGCACCTTTTGGGGTCTTCTGGTTAAATTACCAGGTTGACAAGATTAGCCAATACTGCCGTCATATTTATGTCCCTACGTGCTTTCAGGTAAGCAATTGGGTAGGAAAACTGTATACAACTTTGGGAAACAGACGTGTGTGTAGCGTACATGTGTATTGGAAGTTGTACCAAATATGTTTAAGATAATGTCCACCCGAGCTAATAAGGTTTATATCGCTTAATTACCTTACGTAAATAATGCTGTGGATGTGCGCGTGCGTGCGTATGTGTGGGAACAACGTCAGTGTTATGGCGTAGTTGAGATACTATAGATAGTGAGTACATCAGTAAGTACATCACTAAATCATAGTCAGATGAGCCAGAGCGTGCAGTCACATTTAATGATGCCCGTGTTTCTGTGTTTTCACACGTGGAATAAACTTTTTAAAAACAACTATGCAGTCCTAGAAGTGTCTTTTGTCTAAATTTTGTGTGCAACAAATATTGTCAAATTTGAATGTAAAATATAATGTCCACTAAATGTTTATTATTGTAAATTCTATTTAAACGTTACTTTTAGCAATGTAAAATATATACGACATTCCCAGGTGTCCCGAAGCAGAGTGCTGTAGGACGTTAGGTAATGACTGTATGGTCTGAGGAATTCTAAGCCTGTCATTTCTCATAATCCTTCAACTCCTTCACATATGGTGTTAATGACTGAGCAAATCTGTGAAAACATGTCTTCAAATACCAGTGTTAAGGTCTTTTAGAAGAGGCTGGTGAGTGGCTTCACACCTTATTCAATAATAAACCTGCGAGGGCTTTACCAGTGATAAGTAATAAAACATACGTATCCCCATAAATATACTGTGTAATACATTTTTTTACATTTGCACCATATGTACAGGAGTCCAGGGAGTAAACAGGCCACTACACGTTATCAGAGAAAACTGAAACATATGATTAGTATGGACTACATATTACATTCGTTTTACAAAATGTGCGTGCTCCTCTCACAAAATATTTTCTTCCAGGTTACTGCCATTGTCAGACTCTTAGTGGATGATGTTGAGCTTGCAGTTCCTCTGTACAGTAAATCCCTGTATTCCATGTAAGTAAACTGCAACCTTAAATGTGCTTTTCAAAATTGTATTTGTGTGATCGTGCTATAAGTATTTTTGTCAATGTAGATTTAGACTGATAGACTGATGAGTGAAAAAAAAAATCTTTCTCGAACCAAGTCTAACATCAAGTCAAATTTGAAACATATACAACAAGAAATCATCCCGAAATCAACGCTGATATTTACAACAAAACATGAATTGACAGCAATCTTCTACTGGTCCATCCTCATTAAATCTGATTAAAGTCAATGGTCTATTTTATTACAATATTGTTAATGCAATAATAGGGAGATACACAATCTGTGTCCTTGGGGTAAGAGAGTCAGGCATATTGCAGGTTCAAATCCTAAGCAAGCACCGGGTGTGTTTCTCCTCTGGTGCTTCTAACATAGATCACTGCTCCTCAGGTTTAACAAAAACATTTTGTGGATGTATATGTAATACGTCACACAAGGACACATATTTGTCTGTATGTGGACAATAATAATAAGTAATAATAATAAGTGATTATTTTGTGGTATTTCCCTCTGGCTTCTTTCATTTCCTCTTCCCTGTTTTCCTTTCTCAAGCTAAATTTAAGCCCCACCTTGATAAGGTTTACAATCTTCAAGTCAGATTGTATCAAAGACTTTCACTGAACAATAAACACATGATCCGTAAAGTGTCAAAAGCATTCTGTCAAATATATGTGACCGTTTTATTTTGTTATCAAGACTGACTTTACTATAAAAAACAGCAAGTTTTTAATTGTTTTTTGCTTAGGTGAGGCAGTTGTCACTGTGCTGCCTGAGGCCATGACAAGCACCCGGTCCTGATAACATCAGCTACTGAAAGTCATTATTCATCTGTTATGAATGTAGAAGTGTTATTGACCCTACCAGACAATATTTTTTTAACGTAGTCTGTTTATACTCCAGATAAAACAAGGTAATGTAGAAGTTTTTTTAATGCCCAGTTGTGACTTTTTTTCTTCTTTTTTTTACAAATTGGAAACAACGTACATACTCTCCTAATGATCTCTGTATAATTTTAATTTGTCTGTAGCCTACAGTAAAACCAGGTAAAGGCCATTGTCAGTTGGCTTCAATAGGGCAGCACTGGATCTAGAGCAGTGGTCCAAACCCCTGACCTGGGGGCAACATCCATACATTAATTTTACTAATGGGGATTGTTTTGATTGTCTTTGTTATTGTTTTGTTTGTTTATTCATTTACTGTACTAATTTGCCCTGATGTATTATGAAATATTTATAGGATCATACAAAAATAATAATTTTCCTACTTTGCTATTTGTTTCTAAAATATTTTTTTATTGAACATTGCTAACTGATGTGGTTGTGAAATAACCATGGCAGCATTGGCCCTAAGCTCATTTGAGTTTGAGGCCCTTGATTGATTGGACAAAAGTGAGAAAAAATGTGACTTAGTTAATTAATGAGCAGTGGGCAGCTTAAAGCTTGTCCTATGTATACCGCTTGACAGCATCTTAAAAAATGCACCAGCGCATTGACAGCAAAAAAAAAAAAAGTTGGTGTTCAGCCTTATTCTAATTTGTATTTATACTGTTTACAGTAAACTGTTTCAGTTTTCTATATATTTTGAACACAGCTCAAATGTATTTAGTCACTGTTCGTGGGCTGAATGGAAACACAGACATGTAAGTTTTGATTGACTCTCTTTGGGACTTGTTCCAACAGGTTTACTGATGCTCACGACAGTGAAGCTGTGGCAGTCATTGGTGGATGAACATAACAACCCTTTACAGTAAGTACAGTAGTTAACATTCCTGTCACACAGTGGACTCTGTGTCTTGGGTTCTCACGCCTAAAACCACACAACATAAACAATAAGCAGTTTGAGCCATTTGTATCAACTGCATGTTTGATATTTAAAATGTCCCTCCCCTTTTGTCTGTCCACACATCATCTGGGCTATTGGTACAACAGTTTGCACACATGTCATATAAGTCAACAGTTAGGTACCCTTTAGCTCTTTTTTCCTAATTAATTTAAACACCACAGAGAAAAATATAACCGTGGAGATTCGCTTTTAGGCTTTCGTTCTTTAGTTAGTTAGTTGCTTCCTTAAGCAAAGGTTTGTAACCCCCAGGAAAAGGCTATAGGAACAATTTATATATTTGTATTATTTACTGTATTTTATTTTTTATCAGTAATATTGTTTCCCTCCACATATTACTATTCCTTCTTAAGGAAATGCTTTTTGTTCTTCTTTATGTTTGAAAATATAAGGGCTTTCCTTAAAGAAAAAAAAGTTGTTGCTTCCACACGGTAAATAAATCATCGCCATCAGGAGTTCTTTTCAGTTTGAACCCCAAGCAAAAAAAACAGTCCTTTTCTTGAAGTTGTCTTTTAAACATTCATCACTTCAACCCCTGCAACTTTACTTGGATGTTCTGTGGGTGGCAGTTCCAGATGTTGGGTAAATATTCAGCAGCTCACCTTTCTGTTCAGGAATGTAGAGGAACAAACAGTAGACAGAGCCATGTCCAAACAGAGCAGCAGCAACATGGCAGCTTTTATTTGGAAATTATAAAATTGATGTAGGTAAAAAGAAAATATATTTGTAATACACTTATAGATGCAGCAAAACAATATAAAAGTATTTTTAAAAATGTGGTGATGACATAATTTAAATAATTTTGTCAAGATTGTACATAATGATTTGGCAAAAGAAATGTACACCATAGCTTTGTAGCCATGACAAATATTTTATTTTTATTTTTTATTCTCCATGGTAAAAAAAATAACATGTTCACAAGATTCACCAGGACTGTGTATAATAAAGAGGGCCAATAAATACAAGTTATCACAGGCATGTTGTGAGATACAGATGATTAAAGATGTTAAAGAATATTACCTTTGTCTGTTTTGTAATTATATGTGGTCTTATTAGGTGTAATATCCCTGAGGCCAGGCAAGCCCAGATCTTAGCAGGGTTAAATCTAGTATAAAGTTCACAAGAGCTTTAAAGGCTGTTGACCTGAAACTGGAGCTCCCTGCTTAATCTTTCACAACATACTGCATTGTCTTGGCTTACCCAGACTTTGGTATAATTAAATTAAAACAGAACAGAGGTACAGTACATAGTGCGGGCAATAATATGATTCCTGACTTTTGCAGCTCCTTCGTGCTGTATCTCTTTGCCTATAGAAGTGTGCACCAAACATCCTGTGTCTGTTGATTTTTCTGAGTAAGGATGTCAGTCTTCCTTCCTCTACAAACTGAGCTGTTTACAGCTAAACAACTGACAGAGCCTGGACATGGCTACAGTTTACCAGAGCAGTATCATGGACACTTTTTAAGCCACATGGTACAAATGTGAACCTGACTAAACACTTGTAACCTCATTTCAATAAAATACAATTTGATAAATAGGTGTAAACACTGACAGCCTTTTTTTGTGTGTGTTCAATTTTGACTCTATTCTTTTCAAGTCACCTAGAAGTATATTTCGCAATTTCCCAGCACCCTGTAATTACTGTTATTTTACTCATTTCAAGGATTGCTAACACTTTTCCTGTCACATCTTTCTAACATATATTCAGACTTGTCTTAACAAGAAAAATGCATTACTGGTTCATTAACATACATTTATGATGGCTATTCCATTTATTGCCTTGTTGTTTTCACTTACAGCCAACTGGAGCAGTATGAAGTTAAAATGGAATGCAGCAATGCAAATGCATTCATTTCATCCCTGTATCCATACAAAAAACATTGGAATGTTTGAGGCTTCTTTTTCATGTATGTTTTTGCAAACACCTGGCAAAATGCCAACATTCTTCTATCGTAGCTGTTTTTCCAATCAGCTGCAGTTACACTGAGGTTATGCCAATCTGAGGTCACAAATCAGTGGTTGTTGGGGTTAGCACAGATGTGTCATAAAAAGTCAGAGTACTGTCTGACAAGGTATTACGCTTTAGATATGATCAGCTTTAAAAAGAAGAGAAAAGAAGAAAAAAACTTGGAGGGATAGTTAATTGCTGTGTTTGATTAAAGAGATGCCCTTGAACAAAACAATCTGCTTCTTCACTTTCATAATTTCATAATTTCAGGCACTTTCATAATTCATTTTAATTAAGTTCAAGTAAAAAATAATGGTAGTGAGTCTTTTTTAATTTATTGCTTCATTTTTTCAGCTTGTCTAAACATTATGAAACCAACTGATTGGCCCACTTTATTTTACTTATGTGGTTCCGTGCATGTCTTGGGCCACCTGTGTTTTTGTCATGTTGTCTTATGCAACAATGAGTAAATTAAATGAGTGAATTGTTCTTGTGCAACTGATCTAAATTGACATTAAAATGTTGTTGACGAGAACAGGAGAGTTATTCCAACACTAATGTAAATTCAATTGTTATTCGATAACATTATTTTTTACTAACATATGTTTGTAAAAGTACATTTGGTGGGCTATCCAACAAAGTCCTGGACCTTGAAAAGTATGTGAGGAAACTGTGTGCGTTGATAAGTGATTGGTTCTTAAATATTCACATCCATTAAAAAAGATAAGTGAAAGAAACAATGTAAGTGAAATTAGTTGACACCTGATGATCTCTCACGGCGCACTGACATGTTGTGGCACATTAGTTGGGAATCGCAGGTATAGATTATTCTAGATTATGCAAATCAGGACAGGTATTTTCCTATTAGATTCAACTTAAACTAAAAATATTATATTTTTAAGAATTGACTTGCAAAATGTAGAACAAAGTTTGATTGATTGCAAAGATTGAACCTTTTTTCTTTGGATTCTCCTTTCATACCTCTTTTTGAACTACGACTTGACAAGTAGTAATTTCTTTCCATTACTCTGCCTCTGGCATATTCAGCTGAGTTATTCATCAGAGAGAATCATCGGATTTGGTTAAAACCTTTTGAGGAATTAAACAGTGTTATTCCCCTGCCATGCTTTCCCACTGAGAGGAGCCATAATACACATCTGCTGGGCTGCTAAGGAATTACGTTAGTGTCTGATGAGAACAGTAATAACCTGAGGGGGTCTCCTTCCTGTACAGCTGTGCTTGGCCAGAACAACAATATTTGGGAATGAATAATTCAAGCAACACAGACAAACCGACACTGGTGACACACAGTGGATACTTCTCTTTTCCTTGATATGAATCGTAGTCACTGTCCTTTTCCAAAGGAAGGAACCAGCAGTGTTATCTTGACAGAGACAAAAACATCCTGAGAGGTCGTACTTTCTTGCACCTCCTACCACAGCCGTCCTCTTTGCTTTTAATATACAGCAGCTGGGTGACCTCATGAGAAATTTGTGAATGGACAGTCCAGCACGCTCTTATCTGGCTCTGCAGATAGCAGCCTGTTGTGGGACCATGAGACACAATAACAACACATCCTGTTTTACTTACTACATGCTGGAAAACTGGGCACTCAATTCTTTAAAAACATGAATCACTGACACATGAATGACCTGACATCAGATGGAGAGATCCATTACATTAGCAGCATTTAAATGAGTCACTTCTTTTATATCATCTTTCGTCACCTGCGCCTTTGTTAAAGTCTTAACAGGAAGCTTGGGTGTATTTAGATTATTGCTTGTCATTACAGTATAGATCATGGTTGATCAGCTTCTCATAGATTACTTTAATGGTTAACTTACTGAGGTAAGACATTGATAAAATGATCTAACAACATTTGAATGTGTTCACAATGTAACTTTTTCTGGTCATACAATATGAATTATTGGGTATCATTAGTAGGTTAAAAGTTATGGTAATTAAGTTTTCATTTTTTATACTGTGCAAAGCAGTAAAACTGGAAATCCTCAGAAAAATAACATGAAGGAACAGGAAGGAAGCAGGAATATTCAGGATCATGGCTACCAAGATACTGATAATACTTTACAATACAGCTCCATATAGGACAGGGTAAAAACCCCTATAGAGGCAAAATAGAATAGAATAGTCAACACTGAGTCATGTGTATTTCAGGATAATAAAATACTTTCTAAGTTCTAAGTACACAATAACACACAAGATTGGTGATTCACTTGAACCTGAACTGAAAAGACGCCAAAGGGTCGAAGGGGCCTGACTGTTTGTGCTGTACTTGGGAAATGTATTTTTTAAAACAGGGGCCTTAGGTGCAGTTTGACTTAAAATGTTCACATATCATTATCGAGACTAAATAGAAACAGAGCGTTAGCCTCAGACTCAGCCTTTGAAACCGAGGGCGCGTAGTGGCTTAACACACACTCTGCTTAGTGAGAAACTGGTCTGCTGATTATCGTCTGCAGAGACATTATCCTCAGAACAAGCCATTTAGACCTATAAACAGCTAAAGCAATAATGAAGAAGTAGAATCACTTTTAGATTATTCCTTTTTTATTAGGCTATAACAGTAGTCTGCATGGTGATTTTACAGAGGTTTTACAAAAGGCTGACCTTCTCAACCTGGGATTTGGAAACTAGGTGATATCAAGCCTGCAGCCTTCTGGCGCCTGGTGGGAGTCCTGCCACTGTACCATGCTGTAGTCTATAGAAATAACATAAACTGCTATTTGTAAAAAGATATGGGAATCAGAGTCACTCTAGTTTGTGACCTCTGACCTACTAGGCTGGAGCAAACAACCACGCTTTCATGAAGTACATAGCTACTTGGCCTCAGAGTAACTTAAGGAAGGTATTGTTTCTTAACATAAGACACACACCTGAGTCTGAGTAGACTAAGATTTGACACAAACAAAATGAAAACACGTTCTGTATATAAATGAATCCAAATTGTACTTTGTTTTTCTGGATAAAAGGACTACTACTAGCTACTTTTAATTAATCCAGGGATTATATTATATCCTAGCAGCACAGCATCAAACGGACAACTACAACCACAGACTGTTGAGAGTTTTTTTTATACAATAAAAACTGATTACACTTCCAAAACAGGAACTGCAGCTGTTTTCAAACCAACCAAATGTGTCATAAATAGATGTGACCCAGTGGTACACTTGCCTCAGTCTAACCAGTTTGCAGCTGTCAGATGAAATTAACATGGTGGTTCTGGGTCACCATGAAAACTGAAAATCACATCTGCCCCCAACAAACCTTTTAACCGTAGCTTCTTGACACAACGTGCTCTGGTTTAAATGCCCCACATGAGGCGTGTTGAGGGTATGAATGTTCTTGTTTTGTCAGATCATACTGTTTGGGTTTCAATCTTTCGTAATGTGAGGTGCCATGAGGATAACCTTACAAAAATACATTTTCCAGTTATCCAGCTGGATGACAGCCAATTGTCTTAGATTTATCTAAGGCCACAAACGGTTATTTTACTATGCAGTAAAAAAAAAAAAAGTAGGTCTACAAGGGATGCTGATCTTTAGACCCAAATAAAGCCACTATGGAACAGACAATGTTTTAGAGAATAAAACTGTCCATTTTCCATTTGTCCTCAAACATAGATTATAATTTCACAAAATAAACATGTCCTGTGAAAGAGGGCCTGAACCAGTTGACAACCTTCTCTACCGGGTGCCGTACATTCCTTTCTTTTGGTCTAGTCAGTTTGAAGAAAGAAAACATACCTGTAGAAGACAGCCCCGGCCATAACTCCACATCAGTCACAGGCTTACACCAGTTACTGATGTAAACATGATCAGACCGAAGCCTTCGGCTCCAATTGAACCGACAGGTCAAGTCAAAACGACGCCATCACATTCTGCACTCGCTCCAGTCAGCTTTGAGCCTCCTGACCTCTACTTAGTCTCAGGAGTCTCTTAAAATCTGTCCTCAGTGTTTGACAAAATGCTGTCTATGCTGTCCCTTTCCTTCTCTCTCTTATGATGACTGTATTACAGATCTATGCTAGTTTAAGGGTCATGGTTAGGGCGTACTGTACTGTACGTCTTTTAACGTTATTGTGCAGTGCTGCCGTTTAAATGTCTATATAAAAAAGCAGTTCATATATGCTGTATCCAGACGAAACTTTTCCCTCAGTTTGTTCTTTTATAATTTTCGTTCTTAAAAAAAATACCACATATTTCAAATCAATAGGATGTAAATTAGTTGGACCATTTAAAATTAAGCAAAAAAATTAAATTAGTTGGAAAAATATCTCTTTTATCAATTACAACACATATCAGTTGACTCTATTTAATTTAATTTAATTTAAGGTTGAAAAACACTGGGATTGAGTTTTTAATCCTCCCACATTTCATTTTGCAGTGTCATATCATGGACAATACAAGGCACTGGTTATTGATGACACTGGGATGTAGGAGGTGCTTAAAACTAATAAAAAAAATTAAAATCATGTCCAGAGTAAAACTAATAAAAATAAAAAAGCAATTAGTAAAACGTAACAGTAATAACAGTTCTGTCAGCTAGAAAATTCCTTCCAATGGAAATTTAACTATGGGCTTTTAAGTCGACCTGTAATTGGGTGTTATAAATCACACTGAGAATGCATATGATGTAAATCATTACGTTTTAAGATGCAGGTTAGGTTGATAATAAAAAAGAGCAGCTGTGTTTTGTAGCACACCGACCATTGTTTGTACAGTCAAAGAACTCGCAGCACGTCCCGCAGGTAAAAAGTAGGTGTGACTTATAGGTTTGTTGTCTGTGACCAGAGGCCATAACAGCCTAACTTCACCTTTCACCCCTGTCACAGAGCAGCTCCCATTCCATACACGACTGACGACATACGGGAAACCCCACAACCTTTGCCTTTGTTTGACTGCAATAAATCATCTCACTTTATCATCACAGCTTCTTCAGTGATGTGGGTCTATATATTCTTGAATTAGCACCTGTCAATTCTGTACAAACAAATCCATATTTGTTACCACATTCTCTGCTGTTATCTGAGACATTAGCATCACATTTTAATTTGCTTCAGGGCTGAGTCCTCCTTGCCTCCAAATGCCACCGCAGTGCTGCACCGAGTTAGTGCTGGGCTGTTTTCATATATCATAGCCGTCGATCTTGTCTGTCAGTTGGTGGGTGACAGCCTTGTTGGAGCAACCTTCACCAAGCTTCCGGTGCATCACGATCAGTGCAGATGAGCTGTCATATATCTGTCAGGATAATAGGTGAATGCATGTAAAAGGCATGTGTGACTGATGTATGACCAGACGATAAGATCAAGCCCAATTAGGCATTAAAAATCATTTTACAGTCTAATTGGAGATAACTGTAAAAAATACAGCGAGTGACACTCAATGTCAATCTGTCAACGTCATTTATGGTGAATGCAGTTCTGCGTACTGAATTACTAATACTCTTATCTGATGTGACGGAACATGAGTAGAAGATCAAGGAACATTATAGCTGCAATTCTCTCTTTCGTTGTTGTCGTTCCCTTCACACCACACAACATATGACATGATTATTTTTTAACTTTTTATAACTTCAAACTGAGTGTTTTAATAAGTTTAATAAGAAAAATGTATGCTTTTAAGGATTAACTAAGTAGTTGATCCTTACTGCAGATTTTTAAAGGGCCACAGAAGGTATCTGTTGCTGTGATCTGTCAATCAGGGTTAGCCTGTGGCGCTCCCGACTAGACTGATTCAACTCCATAGTTCATTTTACGAGCCCTTCAGAATATCTAACTACAATATATAAAAACAAATGCACAACAACATGATTCAAGTCACACACTGTGTTGTTGTCGACTACAGAAAAGTGGCTTAATACAGTTTGTTATGAGACACTGTGTAAGCACATGGATTTAGCAGCATCTAGTGGTGAAGTTACGCGCTGTAACTAAATATCCCTCAGCCAAATCAGATGTACAGTGGTTATTCAGTTATTATTGAAACACACACAGAGATTGTCTGCCCTCTCTGGGCTGATGTTAAAACATGGTCATTCGGTGTGGCCATCTTTGTTTTAAAAATGAATACTTAATATCAGGTTTAGTCATAAAAATATAATTCGAGGGATAAGGGATCATGTTAATCCGTACTTTGAGTTCGAGTGTATCCAACAGTAATCATGTCAACTGTTTTTCCTAAATGTTAGGCAGTCAAATAGAATTTTGGGGGGAAAAAATTCACCACCATTCAAATCCATGTTTTTTAATCAGTGTTTTTAATTAGCCTCTTCCAATTATTTTTTTTAAAAAAAATGTCCACATCTGTCGGTCACTTTACTCGACTATAAAAAATGTTAGCATAGGTGTAATAATAAGTAATGGATAAAACCTGATGTATATCTTTGAATGAACAGAGCTGGTTGTTAGTCCGTCTCTGCTGTGTCCTGCTGGAATCACTGACTCTTCCTTAAAAGCTCAACCTTTATTGTTATTTACCCTCAACTGCCCATGTCGACAACTTTTGATGCAACAGTTGTAAGGAATCCTACACATGCAGTTTGTACAGCTACACTCAGAGTAGTAATCACGATGCGAATGCCAACACATTTCCTTCAAGTGCAGAGATCTGCTTATGTCCTGTTTGTCCATTCCTGAGGAAATTAGACTGAGTTCCAGCAGTGGCAGATTTCTCTGTTTTTTCTCTGCCCCACGTTTTCAACTGCGTAAACCAATAATTTGAAAAGTTTTACACCCATGTGACCTGATAAGGAGGGGTTATGTGCTAATAAGATATTTGGGAACAATGCAAGTTCATTTTTTGGACAACAGAGGGCACTGTTTCTCAATTATTATTACCGTTCGAAATTTATTCAGACAATTATTGGCGTAATAACGTTAATAAGTCAATAACGTTAAGGAGTTGGATTTCTGGCTGATCCTTATTTTCAATCCTGTTGAATGTGTCTTTGATCTGAACGACGGTTAATGTAAAACTGTCTGCATTTTTCTAATATAGAATTTGCTCCATTTTTTAATTCGAAAAATGCATTTCAAACGCTGTCTTCAGTCCACCTGCTGTGCCTGACTCATGTCCTGTTGTACAAACGCTACGTAATATTATGTGAGTAAATTAGAAAACAGCCCTCAGGGTCTGAGAGCAGTTTCCTGTTGTACCTAAAATTAGAAAACCTTGTTTCTCTATTTGTAGACAAAACAATTTGTGTTCCCATTATCTAAGACCAGACACATGTCCGAAGTTTTTGGATCCAGTCCCACTGCAATCTTACTGGCAATCAAACTTTGTAATTTTATTATCCTAAAGTTAAATGCTTCCATAATCTGTTGCTATAGATGTGTTGAGTGACTTTCTCGCTCGAACACCTGTTTTAATTCTACATTGTCATGCTGGCACCTTGACAGAGTGATTATGGACGACACAGTATGAGCTAACTGGAACTGGGGAAAAAAACATTACAAACCACCAAGCTGACAAATGACCAGTCACACACAGATGACCTTTGTGGAAACTTTGTCCACAGATTTTCTAACATAACACCAACAAGATAGAAACAACAAACCTTTGTATTAGTTAGTATGTTTATTTTATAAAACTAATGCTATTTATTGAGCCATAAGTCATATATTTTCTATAGGGTAGAATATGTTTCACAAAGAAAACTGTACAAAGAATGAATGGCTTCCTCTGCCTGACCAACATTAATTGTGCCAACAACTGAGAAACAGAAAACACTGACTGTTTTGAATTCCAAAAAAAAATCCATTTCCTCTTACAAAGGAAGTAGGGAGCCGGGAATTTGGCCTCAGGAAGTAGATGTGTCCCAGAGACTGGCAGGACCCTTACTTGCTGTGTAAACATGATAGCATTCCTTCAGCTCCAAGCAGAGCTGCAGCTCAAATCTATCATTTAAACACTATTATTCTCCACTGATTTCTTCAGTTATCTGCAGCAAAAACATTTACCATGGGGTTGCATTTCATGTGTCATTGTTCTTGGCTTCAGTGTGATGGAGGACGAAGATAATGAGCAACGTTTGAACGTTACTGTGGAGAGGAGTTTTGGTCAGACCGGTGGTGTGCTGTAGCGGATCTCTGCACCGAACTTTTCCATTGTCTTAGGCAACGGAGGCCTCTTCAGCATTTTGTGCTTCATAATGACCTCCTCGTTAGCATAGATGGGGGAGTCGGTGTCGTCAGAGTGGTACCCTGACTGGTACCCGCTGGTCTGATTGGATGATTCTGAGGCCAGGGATTCTTTGCTCTTGCAGCGCAGGAGCTGACTAAAGAAGAGATACAGGGAAACACATCTTGTTACATTAAATATGGACAAATGGACAAAACAATAGCTCACTGCAGTCAAGCTATACAGATATGCGACCCAGACACAGATGGTCCCCGGCAGGTTCCACTCCTCTCAGCTAATAACTGGAAACGTGCACATGTTTACTCACACTGGACAGCAGAAGATTGAAATACATTTTCTGGTCTGATAAGTGTTGAAACCCTAGATCTGTGGACGCATCAGGCACTGTGTGGTGGTGGTGAGCTGATGTAGGATATATTCACTGGAGAGAGTTGTTCACTGGAGTATTGTTACTAACTATAAAAGTCATTTACACCACAATACATCTGTTTTCTGAGGACTTCTGCCAAGGATTCTCGGAGGTTTCTTCCTGTAATCAGTGAACGTCACAGTCCAAACAGTAGTGTCACTTTGTTGATCTTGGCTCCACTGCACAATAAACTCTAGCTCTTACCTGAAGGTGGGTGTGGTCTGCAGCCGTTGATTTAACCCCTTCACTTCCTCTTGTGAGAAGCCCATCCCACTGTCTAGATGACCCTCCTGTGGATGAGTCAGAGTAGAAATTTAAATTAAGAAAATGCATCTAATTTAGTTTTCATTAACAATAACAATAAATATTATTATTATTTAAATTATAAATATGTTTTCATTACTGTATGTGGATGGTTTCCTTAAAAAGTCATAAGTGTGTTACTGCAATGATGACACGGTGAATTAGACTTACCATCACACTGCTGTGTGAAACTGGAATGTCATCAAAGGTCTTCAGGCTGAGAGGGCGACTGCATCTTTCACTTTGCTGGATCAGCCTGTGCAGACACGGCCAATACAGTTCAACCTCTGTGCATCAAGGCATTATAAGATAAATAGGAACAGCATGAAGTAGTAGGTACAATAATCTCGCTGACCCCAGTGATCGTGGATTATCATAGTGAAGCTGGGCCTCGTGGATTTCTCCACTCTGAGGACCGCTGTAAGGATCCCTGGAATCAGGAGTCACTGGAGATACCTCTGCTTCTCCTGCTGTCAGAGGGATGTAGTCCTTTCCATCCTGGAGGCAAACATCAATGTGATAAGATTATTATACCAGATGGTAGGCAGCTTTGGTTTGAAATAGCCCAAGGATTGAGGACGGCCTTTGTGTTGTACATTATAGTGGTCCTGCATTCACATACATGTAAAGGTGACGGTGGATCCTCACAATTATTATAATCACACACTGGTGACATTACAAAGATGATGGGATCAGAGCAGATTTTGTCAGATTGTTAGACATCTTCCTAATGGATGAAACTGGTATATTAGGGATAGACAGACGCTCCAAAGAAAAACAAAATGTACAACATGTCCCCGAGACAGTTGTCTAAAATGTAGCACAAACTTAAATGTCTAATATGATACTGCATTTAAACCGGTAGTTTTCAGAGAGTACATTATGAATGGCTAGAAGGAATATTTTTTTCCTGTAATGCTATATAAAAAACCTTCTGCTGCTCGACCACAGTTGCTCTTGTCAAAGGGGCAGATCAGGAAGACCAGTCACACGTATACTTTCTCTGTGTAAGAAATAATGT
>NC_024308.1:16563792-16591993 GCF_000523025.1 Cynoglossus semilaevis
AAATTCCTGGGAAAATATTTAAATTTCAGTTTTCAAGCTGTCTGATGAGCTCCCTAACAATGCATGTGGTAGATTGGCACCTTTTGTTTATCATAATTGACTTTATGAGCAAACTAAAGATTTAATTTTCAAATTCATTTCTAGAAAATGTGTCAGTTTTTCTGGCAGTGGGATTCATACTTCTTAAATGTGGAAAAACATAATCAAGAAAATAAGATTCATTTCTGTTGACTATGAATGATGTCACATTAGCTAATGTTTAGTTCCACACTCACCTGCTGAGCACTGGCCTGCAGCAGGTTGCCCAGATGTTCCACCAGTTCTGCAAACGTGGGCCTGTCTGTACGGTGATCCAGCCAGCAGTCCAACATGGTCTGGTATCTATTTAATCACAAAACATAGCCATCGTTGATGTTTTTTTAATTAGTTCATAAATGGTGAAAAAGTTTTACGTCAATTTCTTACATCTCTGTGGTTGCATATTCTGGCGGCCTCATTCTGGTTCCTTCCTTAAGTCTCCTGCAGAAAGACTCATCGATACAAACACCAGGATACGGAGAAGCCCCTGTGAGGAATATGAAGTGAAGGGTGAAAGGTCATATATGAGGTGAAAGGTCAGCTTTACAATTTTCTTTTATAGCTAAGGCTGTGTAACCAAGATAAGTTGTTTACCTAAAGAGAAGATCTCCCAGAGGAGGACCCCAAAGGACCAAACATCACTCTGTGTGGTGTACACACGGTCAAATATAGTTTCAGGAGCCATCCACTTTAGAGGGAGACGGGCCTGTAAAAGAACATGTCATTTTCACTTAACACATCACTTAACAGTTTTTTTGTGTTTGAAGGGATCTGTAAAAGTTATCTTTCCCTTTTGTTTTATTTAAATCTGTTTATTAGAATTTTTATATTTTCATAATAAACAGCATTTTTCTGCCATCCCCACTTAAAGATGAGTTGAATCATTTTCTAATATTCAGTTTTCTCTAAAAAATAAATATGTTTTTACTTAGATAGATCTGGTTTCTGTGTTTTTTAACCCTCAAAGCCAGACATTAATTTCTAAATAGTAAGAATTACTGCCAGAACTCAGGTTTTGATGACTTACATCTCCTTTACGGACATAGTCGGGGTCTTTGTAAACGTCCCTGGCGAGGCCAAAGTCACAGATCTTTACCACGTTGTTCTCTGAAAGCAGGATGTTTCTGGCTGCCAGGTCTCTGTGGATACACTACAGAGAAAGAAAACAAATGTAAAAAGTCATACATACACACTTGAATAATGATTAGCATCAGTAGCTTCTGTAGCCAAATGTGATAATAATTTGTATTTTTAACCTTGCGGGACGACAGAAATTCCATGCCTTTGGCCACTTGAAAGCTGTAGCTTATCAGATCCTCCATAGTCAGGTGGTCGTCATCTGAGCTCTCTGCAGTGGCATCATAATATATTAGTTATTTTCTCTGTGATATTTCACTATATTCTCATGTGTCAACCCTGCTGCTGTACCAACTGAATTTCTCCACAGGGGATTGATAAAGTCTTAGCTTACATAGCTTAGCTTAGCTTAGTTAAACTTAGCTTTGTTTAGCTCCATTTATTAATTTGAATTATTTGTATGCAAAAGTGTCTCTTTTAATGTTCTCACCATCATCTCCCTGAGGGTCCCTGTTGCTGCATGAGGGCCTGTCCTTAGCTGTGGTGCAGATTGCTGTTCCAGTGAGGATATCCAACTGGGCAACTTTATCCAGATCCTGATCCGTTGCAGTTACATTCTCATGGGAAGATGCCCATTTCTGACTATCAACCCGCTTCCTCTGTACGCCACAGAAATATGGATATTATTGAGAGAATAGCAGACAAAACACTTTGAGAGGAACCTCCTGCAGGTATGAGATAATGTACATCACCGTGCTCTGCTTTTTTAACCCAAACATGTCAGTGTTTACAAAAAGAGGAGCATTTTAACAACCAAATCCAAAGGTCAGCTGACAGTGTTTAAATTGTCTGCAGGAACGTCAGGCATCATTTACCTTGTACGGGCTGTACTCTCCACGCTTGCTCTTAAGGTAAGCGGAGAGGTTTCCATGTTTACAGTATTCTACAATCACCATCAGTGGTCCTACAGATGTTGGGCGAGAGGTGGAGAAGACAGTGAGACGAGTAAGTAAAGCTAAAAAAAAAAACATCCCTACTTTTGATTGCTGATAACTTGCTTTCATATCATAGAGAACAGTCAGGAAGGTTAGCTCCGTGTCTTGACTCACCCCCAGCCTTGGTGCAGGCTCCCAGCAGGTTGACAACATTCAGGTGATGTCCAATGTGAATGAGAATTTTCAGCTCTGACATCAGTGCGTGATACTCACTGGATGTGGCTCCCTCTACAGCACAGAGACATGGGGTTCAGTGACGTGTTTTTTTTGGATGTTCCCAGTGCAATGCACGGAACAACAAATGTCTGACCTTTAAGCATCTTGACTGCAACAGTTGTGCAAGTCGTTGCTTTCTCGATACCGAAGGCAGCTGCTTCTACCACCTGACCAAATGCTCCGCGTCCCAGTGGGTCACCTTCATCCAATACAAGATACTATTAAAACTATTGCCAGGTGAAAAAACCTCATCATCGCCAACATCGTGACCTCTAGAGAATCTGAAACCTTTAATACCTTTGTGTGAAATGAGGTAAAGAAGGATATATGATTATAAGTTCATATATATTATAAATATGGTTTTGTATCTCGTTTTTTATTGATGACAGCAGTAATCCTACTGTGTGACAAAGCTGTTGGATCAATTTAAAACACGTCATGTGAATTTCAACAGTCGTGTGTCTCACCAAGTTTAAGTCTGTCTCGTGGAAACTCCCACTTGTTAGCATCATAGGTGAGCCGTTCACACTGCTCGTCCATAGGCATGTCCTCTGCATCCAGGATTATTGAGAGATATCCTGGCTTTAGATCCACGCCATTTGGCTGAAATAGGATGGGAGGAACAAAAGAATTACAAGAAAAAGTTTTTAAAAAATCAAAGAAAAAAATGGTCACGGGGGAAAAAATATGTTTTTCTTTTTTTTTCCTGAGTCTGTGATGTCACTGTAGTGAACAAGGACAGCTCAGCACTGCAGGCCTACGTGACTTCAGGGAGCAGAGAGTAGCTCTTTCATTCCATAATACAAGGGAGAACAACTAGTGAGAAGCAGACCAGACAGTTCTCATCAGTCAGGTCTTCTCACAGTGTGTCAGCTCATTCATGCACGTGTTTGCTTCAACTGCATTTTTAAATTTCGAGTAATTTTTCCGAGGATCGATTTCAAAGGAGAGTGAAAGACAGGAAGACAATTCAGATAGGAGAACAGTCTTACCCTCTTTCTCCCACGGATGACGAAAACAATCAGCAACCAGAAAAACATGGCGATGACGACTGAGCCGATTGGAACAATGAGTTCCACGTTGGTCTTCTCTTCAGCCCCTGAAATATAAACGTGTAGTGTTGTAGTGACGTACTGTCAGGGAGAACTACAGTATCAAGTCTTTGCAGTTATGAGTGCAAGATGGGCTTTTTTGTTTGTTTTCAGATGTATGGGTTGGGTTAAACCAATTGTGCTTAGAATTTTTTATTCTCATTATTAAAGAATACTTGGGAATCAGTGCCCCCTGTTGGAACATCCATATCAAGACATTGGAAAAAGCAAATCAGAGCCTTTGTTCTCAGTACTTAAACGTGCTTAACACAAATCTGTCTCTTGTTTTATCAAACCATGTGTACTATATGAAAGTGATACTTTTCAGTGTGATCATTAAGATTTACTAATCCACAGTAAATGTCTTTAATAAACTGTTTTAAAAAAAGTGTTTTTAAACAATGAGTGTTAATTTAATAGATATTTGTGGGGGTTGTTTCCACGAACAGACTTTGTTGTTAGGGGCGCAGCCTAACATGATCACTGAGCCTCTGTAACTGGGTCTGCATTCTTCTGGCATGGACAGGGTCACGTAGACCCCGGTTCTGATCACAGCGTTTGTTTGTTTGTTTGTTGCCGTGTCTCTGTATTCAACACAGATTGGGGCGGACGAAGGGAGAAGAGACTGGAGCGGGCAGTGCTGACCTCTCCCTTTGTCTTCTAACCTACCTATTGTTTGAGACCCAGAAACTCCCAGCAGGATGTGCTCTAACTGGGACAACTTCCTTTCATGCTAACTCAAAGTTATTTTTACACTTAAGTGCATCTTTGATATCAAAATGTCATGTGATGTAAATTCCTGAGGCCAAATATAAAAACAAGGCTGTTGTGGCTCAGGTCGTGTTTGTTTAAAACAATTGGTGGGATGGTGTGGAGTATACAACGGAATCTCCTCAGAGAGTAAACCAGAGTTTAAGGAAGAACACTTCAGTATATGTTTTAGAATGACCATGGCAGGGATCCTAACTCAAATACTAACTGACCTTCAGTTGTCAGCACCGCCTGTGAGCTCTCACAGCCACGGCTGTTACAGGCCGTGCAGGTGTACAGACCACCGTCGTCTTTCTTCACACGCTGAATCGTCAAAGTATGTTTGTTTTCACTCAGAATCACACCTAAAAATGAAGAATTGTGTCAAATTTAAAGTGTCAACTTCAACGAAATGTTGTTGTTCATTGACGAACGTCTCACCTGATCCCTCCAACACAGTCTGATTGTTTTTGGTCCACACCACCTGTGGGCTCGGTATCCCTTCAGCATCGCAGTGGAGACGTATCATCGCACTGACGTTAACTTTGAGGTCGGTTAAATTGTTAAGGATCCGCGGAGCTTCAAGAGCTACACATAGGACAGTAGAACAAGATTGTATTAAGAGTTACCGTGACAACTTAAAAAAGATTAAACCCTTCATAATTTCATATCAAATATCATAATCAATTTAAATGATGTTTGCATTAATCAGGTTCTAAACCATGGTAAATATTTGAGGTAAAAATAATATTTAATATATTCTTTTTTTTAAGTATGTATGGTGTCTAAAGCCAATTTCAGTTTTTTTCCATGAAACAATAAATCCAACTTAATTGATTTAATTAAATATGTAAATGCCATCTAAACTAACTGTGCTTGACTTGATTCAAACAGCTGGATTGCCAGGTGGACGACTTCCTGGAATGATTTATCTGTTGAATCAAAATAAAACCACATCCTGTCAATTTTGATTGAGAATAAAACTAAACGAGAAGTTTCTCCTGGAGCAAAACTTAAATGCCTTTCTCGTCACTTGAATGATAGATGTGCAACTTAAACATCCTGAAAAATCATGTTATAAACTCCCTGAGTCTCTCCCTCATCTCATCATTTGTTTATGCTTCCATCCATGTTTTACTTTTTACCTTGAAACTGATGAAAATGTAGTGACTGTGATGTTAACACCTAGTTAGAGTGAAAGAGGAAGTTGTAAATTTGTCCTACCTTTGAGGGAGAGTCGACGCAGCAGACAGGTCCTCTCCCTCGTCTTGATGTTCTCCACCTGACAGGCGTAGGTTCCTTCAGCCTGATGGGAAGCATTGGGCAGTAACAGGTCCAGCGTAACATTGTTACCCTGCTGGCTGGACAGTACCACCTGCGACAGAGGGTTCTGCTCCAAGAGCAGAGATCGACACAGCTGCACCGACGAGGTCTCTGACTCAGAGGTGTTGCTCACACGAAACCAAGCCAGATTACCATATATCAGCCCGTCTGCTTTACACCTCAGAATGACATCGTCTTCTTCTAAAGGCTCATTGGACGGAGACATGCTCACCTGGAGACCACCTAGGACATGTGGACACAAAAGCAAGAACAAAAATGAAAATGATGATTTACGTTTCTGAGAATCAGCAAGAAGGAGGAAGGACACAAGCACTCACGTGTGACGTGGAAAACGATGACGCGCGAGTCTTCTCCAACCTTGTTGGCAGCCATGCATCTGTAGAGGGCGTGAGCTTCAGCTTTTTGAATCTTCAAAGAGCTTGTAATTTTCTAAAAACACACAGTAAATTCACTCAGACTGATGTCAAATGTCAGGGGAGGTAACCTCAGATTCTCTCCGCAGGAAAAAAGAAAACTTTACCTTGTTGATGTGATCAGTTTTAGTCATAATTCGCTCAATGAAATTGTGAGCGGTGCTGTTGGTGACGTCTCTCCAACCGCTGCACTTTTCCACTTGTATCTCAGACCTGTTAAACCCTGGCCTGTTTGATCAGAAATACAAAGTAAAGCACTTTAGAGACACTTTTTTATTGGTAAAATGCTTTTTCTGTCATCGTGGTGATATTTTTCAGGTCCATACTAGGAAAGATGATATTTTGAGGTTTGGGGTTTAATTTGAAGTTAGGATTTGGAGGATTAAGGGTTAAGGTAGGCAATTTGTAATAGTCAAGGTTATGCTAAGTCTTTGTATAGTACTCAAAACCGTGAAAACTAGCCCTGAGTGTGTGTGTGTTTCCATTTTTTTCACAAACATCCATGTAGTCTTAAACCAAAGGATCATAGACAGGTGAGCGTGGATTTTCTTTGGCCAGAATTTGTAAAAGGATTTTGACCAAAAGCAGGATGAAATCAACAGGAAACAGTGCAGGAAGGAAGAAGTGTTATTCAGAAGAACACGCTGACAGACATGAACACCTCCGCCTAAACACTCATCATATAACTGCAGACCTGATGAGAGCCTTATCACACAAACATGCACACACGGGGCACATACACCAACCAGTAGGCCCCACATATGTGATTCAACAATCTGATTGTGATTCAAAACCGTAGGTCTGTGATGTGTTGAGCGAGTACCAAAATCACCAAAAAAGATGTGTGATTGCACATAATTAGTGAAGAAATTCTAGGTCAGAACAATTGAGGTTTGATGACCGTGAATCACATTTGTTTAATTGCGTGTTCCTTTTCCTGCTCTGGTTTTTGATAACATCCTGAAAACAGCTGTTGGCCTCATGATCAACAACCTGTTGACACAGTGACTCAGAAGACCCTCCACCCCAGATCCACTCAGGCATTGAAAATGTCTGACTCACTTAAAGACGTCTGGACATTCTTCTTTGGGCATCCACTGCCACTGAACGTGTGTGGGTACTGGAAATCCACGACATGTGCACCTCAAGGTGGGGCTGCTGCCGCACGGGTACAGGTCATTGTCCACTGCCACCTCCTTCTCAATGATGTGAGGAGGCACTGCAGAGGAAGACAACACCTGGTATGAGCACAGCTTCTAGCCCTGGAGTGTCGGAAGAAGAACGAAGAATGAAAGGTACCATTGACCACCAGTTGGACGGAGCGCCGATGTTCCTCTCTCGTAACTGCGTTGAACAGGATTACTGTGTAGTTTCCTGCGTCCATTTCAGTGACGACACGGATAAGGAGGGTTTCGTTTCTTTGTTTTATTCTGTAATCGTCCTTCAGAGGAACGCCATTCTTCAACCTGAGAAAAGAGAAAAGTGTGTTATTTCACAGATTAGATAAGCCGGTATGATGATGTCACTCTGTGGTTTCAGTATATCACTGAACACGCACCACTTGAAGCTGGGTTTTGGGTAGGCTGAGAACCTGACAGGGTTTATGGAGATGAGATCTCCCACAATGACCTCCCTCATCTTTGTCCATGGCTCTTCAATGTCAATAAAAGGCTTTTCTGTTAGAGATTCAAATCCCAATGTTAGTTTCTTTACTTTGGAAATAATTGAAGAAACAGAGATAAATCAGCGATCAGACAAAGTATGCCATAAAATGATTAGCCACCACAACATTGTTACCAACACCAATGTCCAAACATGCCAACATCTGCTATCGTTACAGAAAATACAAAATGATGCAGAACAGATTCAGAATGTCGTTGTTCTTATTCGGTATAAAGCCGCCCAGAGAAGTGACTCTCACCGTATACTATTAGAGATGCCGTGGCACTTTTCTCCATCTTCCCACTGGACGCAGTGCAGGTGTAGTCTCCATGATGATCCAGAGTCACATTGTTCACTATGAGGGTGTTTGAAAGCTCCAGATAGTCCCACATCTTTTTCTTGTGCGCAGTCATTGAATAGTCTCCCTGTGTCTGACGTGGGTAAAAGAGGAACATCAGCGAGGCATCATTTATTTGTCTCTCAATAAGATGACACAACGCCAGAGTGGAAACTGCCGAAATGTCTAACTGGATCTAAATTGTTTCGCGTGTCTGGTGTGTCCAGACTCTTGGCCAGATGTGGCCAAACCAGTTTTATTGGAATTTTATTCATAGGTCTTATCAAAATCATCTTGCCTTCCATATCTGAAAGCCAACATGAAACATGAAATAAAATCAGTCTCAAAAAACATGTCCATGAAAAACAGGTTTGTGTGTGTTTACTCTGGGCTCAGTGCTGGCTCTGATGCAATTTATAACAGAGGCTGTGGACAGTGTTAAATTTGACCACTGTCCACAATTAGGCTCTGGACCTGATTTTGGACATGCCTGACTTATGTAAACCATTAAAAAGGCTCCAAAAACATGTCTGTTCATTCTTTTGCACTTTGACCCTGACATTAAGGATTCCTAAAAGCAGGAAGGGAGAAATATATAAGAGGCCAACAGGAACAGAACACTGTAGTATTTCTGTCAGTTCGAGTTGGAAAGATTTGCTGACTGAAGTATGTAACAGGCAGAGCGGGAACTACACACACTGACCAGTGCCCCACCAGAGTGGGTCCAGTTGAATGACATGCCCACATTGAGCTCCGTGCGGGCAGTGCAGCTGAGCTTCAGCTGCTCCCCCACAGACAGCTTCACTTGTGTCGGGGTCAGGGTGAGGTCGTGGATCTTGTATCCTGCGGAAACGAGAGCAAGGACAGAACAGTGAGTCCTGGGCCTATTGTTTTAGAAAATGTCTGTCTGGACACTTGACTCTGTTGTGGCCTCCTATTATGTACCTAGATCACAACATACCCTCTATGGAGCAAAATGAATGCTTTAAAAGTTTGCCATATTTACATTAACCTAAAAAAAAGAAATGTCAGTTGGTCTTGTCTTCTTTATCTTACCAATAACTGCCACGATGTAAAGAGGGGACTTGAACGTCTCATTTCCTATCCGTGTCTGACAGGACACCACGCCAGCATAACTGATCAGATAGCTAGGAACCGTAAAGCCCGTCCTAGCGTCCCATAGAGATTCCTTTCCATCGGGATGAAGCTCCTTATTTGGATACTTCTGACAAACACAAATGTACTGATGTAATGTTGGGACTCAGGTGAGAAGATGACGAATGTCAATACTCTCTCAGTGAGAATAAGGTTTTTTGGACAGTGTATAGTCCTCTGTCAAAACAATAAATAGATTAAAAATACTCACATTGTGAAGGGTAACATTGAGATCCTCCACCGAGCCTCGACACGGTATCACTACGCGCTCTCTTTCACGGACAAACACCACCTTATATTCTTTGTCCGACGGCACAAATGGCACATTGTAATCTAGGGTGAAAAGAAACACCGACATCAAATATATGTATTAAACCAGCTCTGTTTTTGTCGAGTTTAAAGACTTTATGAAAGCGTAATTAAATCTAGAATATGTAGTATCACTGGTGCATTTGAACCTATACACCAGGTAAATTCACTGACCAACATAACTCTGTTTGTCCGACTACAACCACTGGATGAAGTTGTTTCATACTATGAATCAAATACAAATGAAGACAGATGAAAGTTAGCTGTTGAATAAAACTCATTATATTTTCCTCTCACTGTCTTGCAAAGACTCAAAGATGTATTTTACTAATAGCTGTAAAAAATGTCATATGGATCTCAACAGAAGATAGCGATGGCTGTTGTGTGCCTGTCTGTGGATGCTATCCTGATGTCAACTCCTCACAGTGTGATCAGTGCATCATTATGCCCTCAGGTACAGTAAATGCCGATCACTGATTCCTCTCCATACTCATACTACGCCGTATAGAAATTAATTATAAACTGTAGGTGCTGACAGACCTGAACTCTGTGACTGTATGTCATGTACTGAAAAAAACTTTGAATAGGAATTCAATTCTCTTGCAAAGTTCTGCACCAGGCAGTGAGCCTCGAGGATGCTCTTGTTACTCCTCTTGTAGTTGATGGTTTTTAATAAAGCTAAGTTTTTCAGTAAGAAAGAAACAGGATCTCTATCTGCCTAAGAAACAAAGATTCAGGTTCAGCATTTTATGGAATTTCTTTCTTTTCTGAAAAGGTTTTTTAATACAAATTAATGTCCCTCACAGTCTAGTAATGATAGTGTTACAGTTGAAGTCAATAGGACTGCTTAATAATGAAGGAGAATTTTACAGTTATGGAATTCTATTGTTTTATTAGTATTGCTTTAGTTATGTATCCTGAACTGTTCCATCTGCAATAGTTTTGTTTGCATTTCTTGTCTCACCTTTCATTAACACCTTCCTTTTTTCTTAATTAAAGTCTTAAAGTTTTTGTTGATACATTAAATAATATATACAGTTATGTGAAAACATCTTTTAGTATAATTAAACAGATGTCTAGTTAATGCCGTGAAAAAAACATTATATCCAGCAACCCATCCATCCATTTTCATCCGCTACCGGGTCGCGAGGGCAGCAACCACCACCCAAATCACATTGCACCGCACCAACCCCCCAAACCTTCCTGCAGGTGGTGAGTCCACTGGAGGGTACCAACCACCCTAACCGGGATTCGAACTTCCACACCAATGACAGAGACATTGCCTCTGGGCCAAAGCGCCAACATATACAGCAACTCTTCGTCGTAATCCTAATAGATAGTCGCCGTGCTAATGACAGCACAACTAAGTGTAAACAACATAAATCTTCAGAACTGAATGTACCGTGGACAAAGACATAAACTGCAGCTGACGTCTTGCCATCTTTAGCCCTCAGGTCTCTGTAGTAACACTGATACTGGCCGTTTTCAGCCACAGTAGCGTTGGAGATGGTCAGTGTTGTGCAGAATAGCCCTGATCCGCTGCAGTCGCTGATGGAGAAGTGAGTGCTCGTAGGAGGAGTGGACCACGTTAGATACTGGTGACCCCTGACAGGACCAGAGAAACAGAAGGACTCTTAGACAAAACAAGCTTATTTTAACAAAGCTGTGTGGCAGACTGGTGGATAGAGGACTCAATGAAAGCTGCACTGTTTTTTCTGAACAGCTCTTCTTCTTAAGACATTTTAGTGAATTTGGAATGTGTTTGGTTATTTCTGATTGATTTGAGATCTCACCTGCACGTCAGCGTCACATTGTCAGACTTGTTCATCCTGTGGACACCAATGATGTTTAACGTCGGCGGATCAGGCATGAACCGCAGTTCGCTGGCTGCACAAATCAATAAAACAGTTCCACGTCAGTCACAGCAAACACAACTCTGACTTAACTATAAAAGTATTTCCCTTTTAACACTTTACTAAGAATTATATGAAAAGCAACACAAAGATAACCAAACACACATGATGATATGTGTAGTTTAGGTGACTCTCTGAAAACCAAGGGCCATTTTCCCACTGCTGTAGAAAATGGCGTAGCCATGGAAAAACAGGAAACAGGCGATGACGGGCCAGGTCAGGCTCAGTAGTCCAGCACAGTGTGGTGTAGGTGGGGTTCCTGTTTCTGGTGATACAGGCTGTCCACCACCTCCCTGTGAGGCCCTAATGCACGTATTGTATTGTATTGTATTGTGTTGTATTTTATGAGGGTGGAAAATCGCAACACTAAAGTGACCAAGTTACTGCAGACGTATAAACAATTTGAACTGGTGACAGATGGAGAGAAATGCTGATTAAAAACTCACACAAAATGGAATTAGTTTAAATTTCCACTTGTGTCAAAGGTCTCCATCATTTTCCACTGAAAACTTTTTAAAACCTTTTTTAGCTTATAAACATTGTTTATTCAAAAAATACATATTTAAAAAGCCCTCATCAACATGTTAGCATTTAGTTGGAATCTCTTAGTGTCTCTTAATTACATAACTTTAATTAAAAAGTTAAGTTATTAATAGTTTGTCTTACCAGCAACATAACCGATGGTCAGAATAAGTACTGGAATGACGGAGACTGCATGAGCCATCATCCGAGAGACATGGACAGAGTCCTCATCAAAGTATCGTTAAGGAATTGAACTTTTCCAGTAAGAAAAGTAAAAACGCAGTGAGAAAATCCGAACCACTCGAGGGGCAGTTGCAGGACAGGTCCCTGCTGCTGGGGTCGTTGCATGTAACTGATGTCGCTTTATTCCTGTCCGGAGAGACCTGAGAGCAGGAGGAGCAGCATCAGCCGTACAGCAGCAGAGCGTCAAGTGCGACTGTCCCAGTGTGTGCGTGTGAATGGGTGCGTGCGTGTGTCTGGGAGGGGTTAGGATAAATCTGTTACAATAACAACACCGAACAATAAAGAGAAAGAAATGCACTTTGGTTCATTAATCTGCAAGACTTTACAACAATAATAACAAATATGTATATTAATAATAATGTTAATTTAATTTATATATTTAAATATATTGTCATATATTTTATAATTTCTATGATTTTTGTTTTAACTAGTTATCAGTCGTTAATTGCGTTTAATCGCATTTACAGTTATTTGTCCCCAACTACACTTGTCACGATGAGCAAACAGTGATTACATTTAACACTGTAGTAATTTATTTTGTGCTTCATCTCCCTAATGATAAACCTCGATTATTTTTATATTTTGTCATTTCGACATCTGCCACAATGATGAATACTGCATCAATGTCTTCATGCCAGTGATGATGATGAAAATATATGTGGTTTACCTTCAACATTGTGAGATGTTTTAAAGTCACCTGAAAATTGTGAAAACCTAATTCAATAGTTTAGAGCACACAACAAGTCCCTTGTTTAATTTGTTGCTGCAGAATGTGAGGGACCTGCTGTAGTCCCTGACATAGTAAAGGAAAAAGACATCATGGACAGTGAAGGGACAGAAGCAGGAAATAGGCCACACTTCCTCTGACAGGATACTGTGTGCCTCTAAGAGGCATCCTGGAATTTAATGCCACAAAAGGCTTTTACAATGTTTTCACAAAACTTTTTCCTTCGCCCATTTAACTACTTTCAGCTTTTTACCGACCGTCAAAAATATATTGACGTGTATGTGTGAGAGAGAGTGATTGTAAGAGAAAATATTAAGACGAAATCATTGTATTAATTTTAAAGCTTTAACCAGCAGTAAATACATTTACTATTTTTGTGTAATAATATTATATATAATATCATAAGATATTATATTATAGATATAATTGCATAGCAATGTCATGTTAAGTGCAGACAGGAAATTGAAAACTGGAACTAAGGCCGAGTACTATGTTTTGTCGGTCGCATTTCCGCGTTGCACAAAACAAGGAAAAAAGAAGCGGCTGGACTTCAGTAAGATGAGGTGGAGTTCTGCCGGCTTCTTCTTTATTGATATTTTATGGTGTTTTCTGGCGTGCTCCTTTTTTATAGCATTATGTGTGCACAATATTTGGAGAAAACACAAATCATGCCGTGTTTATATGTTATTTCAGGATCTTATTCGATACGGAAAAACAAAACAAAACGGCAAACGAGATGAATGGCTGCGTGTGTTGGATGTCCCTAAAAGGTAATAAAACGACGTCTGCTTATGTTTATTTATAAGCGTAATATTTTAATTCGATTGTTAACAACTTGATGGAAATAAATTAAATTGTGAGTAAGTCTTTCATTTTGTTTAAGGTGGTTTTGGCACTTTTATCTGGTGTCTGTGTGTTGGAATGGTTTCCTGTTGGTGTCGTATCTTAAGGTCATACTCCAGCATCGGTCACATCCATCATGGTTACTTTGGACAGTAAACATTTTGACTGGTCCGTTAGGCCGTGCTGATCATGGTAGGTTGGGGGGTCTGCCCTGTCAAAGCATCGGTTTGTCACTTTTTGTTACATAATGACTCATGTCCGTGTCGTCTGTAGTTCCACAGCTGTCTACTGTCCTACTGTACCTGCTGCTGTGGATCCACTCTCTCAGGAGGCTGCTGGAGTGTCTGTGTGTCAGTGTTTTCTCTGATGGCTACATGAATTTGGTGCAATACCTCTTTGGCCTGGGTTATTACATCGTCCTGGGACTGACGGTGCTTTGTTCAGATCATGTAGGAAAAGGTAAGAAAGAAATGCATTTCCTCCGCTACTACTTTCAACTGCTGTATCTGTGATATTAATATAACGTGTTGTTTCCATCAGAGACTGGCAGCCTCCACTCTCAGGTGACGTGGTTCCATGTGGTTGGGGTTGGACTATTTGTTGCAGCCTCAGTGCTACAACATCGGTCCATGGTCCTATTGGCCGGACTCCGCATCGGGAAGTCAGGTAAATTTTTGAAAGTTGATTAATGTAGCCTTGGTCAGTACACGTCCTGCACACATCATTACTGTTGATTATATTAGACATAGACATACAAGGTTTGTTGTAACAATTTATATTGTAATGTTATACATGTGTCAGCTTTTCATTTCATAACTTTCTTTTGTGTGTGTGTGTGTTTTGATGTTTATAATCAAGGTTGCCATGGTTGTGCAATGTAAACCACTGGTTAATATACTATACATTTGGAATGAACTTTTTACATCTTTAGCCTACATGCTGCTTATACAGTAGTTTTTAATTAACTGATTATTGTCCCTTTTGTTATTCTTTATTTTCCTATCATTTTGCATGTCCTTGAATTTACAGTAAGATGTATTTTTATTTCCTTGTTTATTTTTACCTATGCTGCTGTGACTGTTCTTCCTTGTAAGACTTATTTATCCATTTCTCCTTTCTGGTCTTGTAGGAGCAGTTGAGACACTAGCTCACAGAATACCAACGGGAGGCTGGTTTGAGTGGGTCTCATGTCCACATTACTTTGCTGAACTTCTCATCTACATCTCATTAGCTTTCATGTCTGAATCCCTGTCAATAACATGGTGGCTTGTTGTCCTGTATGTGTTGTTTAACCAAGCACTGGCAGCTCAGCTTTGTCATGAACTCTATATTAGCAAATATGATTCATACCCAACGAACAGGAAAGCATTCATACCTTTTGTTTTTTGAATAAATGCATTTGTTTAAGAGTGAAATGAATATTTTATTCAGTTAAAGCCTGCAGGTGAAGATGTGGCCAGTTAAGCAGTGGTTCTGGATAACTGTACTAGATACCGTCACAGTTTGGTCTTTTAAAATTTTGCCCAATAAAATACAAATCACAATTAATACACTTTACACCCATAGTCTTATGCATAATGGAAAATTCCACATGCACACTACCAGCTTGGCTACCCTGCCAAAACCTGCACTTCCCTTTATGTGCTTTGTTTAATTTTGTCATTCATAATTCAGTCATTTGAAGAATTGGATCAGACAAATATAGGGCTACAGTCCATTGGAGGGTAACATAAACAAGGCACCATTCACACTCACGTACCACCTTTACTAGTCACTGTGTCCAGATAAAAAAATGTCCTATATCTGCATGTTTTTGAACTGCGGGAGGAAACTGGAACCTGGCTAAAATAGTGAAATGCAAACTGTCAAACAGAGGGAAAATTACATTAACAGAACATATCATTCCTGGTTAAAAAATTACAATAATTTATTTCCTGTGACCTCTTAAAACGACGTAAGAATGCCAGGTTGTCGTCTGTAATTTAAACTCCTGAACAGAAGATGGCGATAAAACCGCCGTTCATACAAAGAAGGAAATTAAAGCCGTAGGTTCCTGTTTCTCGCTCTCTGATCGTGACGTGTATTACAGCCGAGTCTGCTAATGTGCAAGCTGTTACTATGAGGTTAGCTCATCTCTTTACCGGTAATATTAAGTGATTCGCGAAACAGAAAGTTAGGACCGAGTTGACTTAGTTTTCGTGTTGTCGAAGCAATAATGCCTGTAATGGCCAGCGGAGCACATGGACGGGCAGACAGAAATATCACAGGTGTCTCGGTTCCGCTTGCGGTGTTGTTTTTGTTGTCGTTCGGAATTGTTGCTTCTGTCCCCGAAGAGCAGAAATCTCTTCAGCAACAGCCACAACAAGAGGTGAGACACAGTAGCTTTGTTATTATTTATCATTTAGCCGTTCACATTAGCAATCTCAATGATGCTGGTGATTCTGCTGCCTGCAAACTCTTATAGTTAGCCCTTAGTGCTAACGTGTTTTACCATGTTCCGGTTTTCCCAACTAAGTGTGTCAGGCCTAAACATGACCGGCCAATAAATATTTAATTAATTCTTAATTATTCATAAACAAGTATGTGTTATTGTCTATAACCTTAGAAACATCCCTAAAGTAACAAGGCATCATCGAACACCCCATCTCGGACTTGGTAATGTTTTAAGTATCTATTTCGAGTTGGTATTTAATATACACAGATGTAAAGACAGTATATTACATTGAAGGTAAAAACATTTTTATACAACTTACAAATTGTGCTGGTCAAAAATAGAATATGAAATATTCCACTTGCTTCCTAAAGTGCATGTTATTTGCAAATAATAATCGTTGTTTTAAATATCAAAACCAATACCAGTCCTTTTTTGGAAATGTTTTTTCACGAGTAGGTCATCTATCGAAAGGTTATCATGTCAGATTTCCATGTTGTATACACTTTTGATAACTATTATTTGTGTTTTAACTGAATTCTATTAAATTGTCTGCTTTCTCACATTGTTGAGTTGAATGTCAAGCATGTCATGTTACTATACCAGTAGATGGTGCTAAACCCTACACATCGTACATTTAAAGGCAATTGGCATATTCTGATATTCCGTTCTACTGTGAAGTCCTATCTGATTAAAAAACAGGTTGTTAGTAAAATTTCGTGCTAAACTTGAAATGTCACCAAACCAAACAGACAAGTTAGACTGTCAACAGCCTTTGTGTTCTCTGTAGCTGACTCACGTTCTCAATTATTGACTTTTCTCTGCAGAAAGCTATTACTACACATCCAATTGGCCCATTGGTGTCTGAAGATGGCACCCCCAAAGGAGACCTGGGATTCATTCACGCCTTTGCGGCCTCTATCTCCGTCATCATTGTCTCAGAGCTCGGAGACAAGACATTTTTCATCGCAGCTATCATGGCCATGCGATACAACCGCCTCACAGTCTTGGCAGGTGCCATGCTGGCCCTTGGACTAATGACCTGTCTGTCAGGTTAGCAGATGGAATATGGTTTTAATGTTTAACATTTTCCTTTCACTCCAACTAACAATTAGAATTGTATATAACTGTCTGATCTGTTTTAGTTTTCACCAATTGTAAAACACACAATACTCTAATTTGTTATATACTGTAGGAAGAAAAGGAAAGTGAACTACTTGCACACCACTGCACACAACAAAATGTGGTATATATATATGTGTACATTGTAATATAATATTGACAACATATTTGTTCCTGAATTTAGTCTAATATCCCAGACATTTCATTTGGTACCCTTTTTCTAACTCTTGTCTGTAGTGCTGTTTGGTTATGCCACCACCATCATCCCAAGAATTTACACATACTATGTGTCCACGGCTCTTTTTGCCATCTTTGGGGTACGGATGCTGAGGGAGGGGCTGAGGATGAGTCCAGATGAAGGCCAGGAGGAGCTGGAGGAGGTGCAGGCAGAGCTGAAGAAAAAGGATGAAGAGGTTAGTTGTTGTGTCACTGTATTATAGGTCTCTAAGACAGATCGTCCAACTTGTCTTTCTGCAGTCAAAGCCATTCCACAGCAAACTGAAACAAAAAACTCCACCCTGAAGTCACTGTCCTTCTTTACAATGTGTTTTATACCTTTTTTTCATATATCTGTTCCTGTGAGAGTGGCAACCGTCTTCGACCAACCACAGCTTGAGGAGTGTAATTTCTCCACTCCCATGCCGGAGCTGATTGTTGTCCAACACCTTAACCCTTGGTTTATATGTATTAGTGCTGTTAAACCCAGAGCCAGATCGCTATACTCTGAGTCACTCTCAAAAGAATGAAAACACAATTTGTATCAAGGCAATAGGTCTGACAAGTTGAAGAAATAATAGTAAAGCATGTTATGCATTAGAAAATCTATTTATTGCACAATGTCTTTAGAGGATATTAGCTGGAATGTTATATTCCAGCTAATTTTGGGTTGGAATTAGTAGCTCAGTAAAACGCAACGCAATCTAATCTTGAAAAGTCTAATCTTGCAACATTTAAGTCTTTTAGTGTTAAAACTGTACACTAATCTGAGAAGATCTTGTTGGGCAAAAAATCATACTCCAGTAGTAGGTTTTACATTTTGATAGTTTTTAGTTGGTCTATTTTTGCAGTTTACTTTATACTTTTAAACACAATGACAATCCAACAGACACAACTGAAACACTAAGTAATATGTTAGCATTGTAGCCTGTTGTCTAACATTTCTAATAATTATATCCTACCCATCTATGAATGATTGTTAATATAACTAACATAACTATAGTTAGTAAAATTCTATTCATTGCTGTTATTAACTGTTATAATAATAATTACGTTCTTGTTGGATGAAAACAGGAAGAAGTTTCTACTCAATATCTGTTAATAATATTAATAATAATAAGGTGTCTAAGAGTTTGAATATCATTGTCTTACCAGCTGCAGCGATCCAAGCTGGCCAATGGGGGTCCAGATGTGGAGACTGGGTCGGCGATACCCAACCCTCAGGGAAAATGGCACAGCTTGATCTCCCGCATCTTCATCCAAGCCTTCACCCTGACCTTCCTTGCAGAGTGGGGTGACCGCTCCCAGCTGACCACCATCATTCTCGCTGCTCGGGAGGTTTGTTTGAACTCTACTCAGTGACCTAGGTCACCATCAATAGTTTATAGAGTTTTCATAGTTTGGTTATTAAATGCACATAGCTGATGAAAACTGGTGCTGCATCCCTTTTTCTCAATTCCCAGGATCCTTTTGGAGTTGCAGTGGGTGGGACACTCGGCCACTGTTTGTGTACAGGACTGGCTGTAATAGGTGGAAGAATGATTGCCCAGAAAATTTCTGTCAGAACAGGTAAGTTGTCAATGTTTTTGTACATGTGTTTCATACTATGTTTTGACGATAACACCAGGCTTCACCAGCCTCTGATTATGTGTAATCCATTATTATTATCATGATCTTGTCGTGGCAAATTTCCTGCTTCACCAAGCAGAAGCACGGCCTTCATTATTTTTAAGGAAACAGTTTTAATGTACAGTATGTTTCTGTCTATTCTGCACTAATGTAATGCTGCATGCTGGTGCCACAACACCCATCTGTCTCTTTTGCAAAGCTCAAAAGCTTTATAAACAAACAGTGGAGCAGTGTTTCAGATGGCTTTGTGTGGTTAAAAGAGAATATGGAATTTGAAATGTATTTGCCTTGCTCTGCCTGTCCCCCACAATAGTCCCAGCCCCACACATAGGAATGTAATAATAAACACTGAAAAATAAAGCTACGGTACTATTTTTTGGGATATTTTTGTTTTTTCAGAAAATTGTCTACAAGTAACTCTTAATGAAAATTATTGAATGGAGTTAATCACTGTCAGGACGTTTTATAAGATAGCACTCGTAAATACATTTTATTTTATTTTTGCATCCACAGTTACGATCGTTGGAGGTGTTGTTTTTCTGGCCTTTGCCCTCTCCGCCCTGTTCATCAAGCCTGAGACTGGGTTTTAATTTTCAAGTCATTTAGGATAATTCTGTATATATGTAAGTGTAAAGTAGGTTTTGCCTTAGAGATATTCTGTGTATACGCCACATTCAATACCATGTGTGAGGAAAAGCCCAGTTTTCCTGCAGTCTGCCCCCCCAGAGGGGTTTTAAAAATAGTTATAAATAATTATGTTTCTATGTGCTTTACATTAAGTCCTTTTTCTCCGAAAGATCCTGATCTACAGTAATTCATCGACACTGGGTTAATAATGTTTTAAGTCTGCCTATCAAAGTGCTGTCTCTCTATACTACGACATATTAAAAACAAACATGATGTTTTAGGCTACAATGGTGGTCATATTCCTGGTGATGTTTCCTCATTGTAGCCCATGGCTGCTGATATCGGTCTCAGCATTTGTCTTTGTAAGAGATCGAAACCACTAGAATACCTCTGTGTCCAGGCGTTAACATACTTGACAAAGCTACGCTGAAGGCACAGCATCCACACACAAAGTCTGCCCAAAACTATACTGGGGACCTTTGGATTTAATTTGTACCACATTTTACAGGATGGCAGTAAACAAATCCTGGATAAAGTAAAAGCCCGGTCTGATGTTTATTTCAGTCAGACCTATTTTAACTCAACCTCTCTGTGCCTCTGTTTAAACAGTACCAATGAATCAGTGTGACGGTGATGGTGGATAATAAAGGGATAGTTTATGTTTATAGAAAGTATAAATACAGTTCAGCCACTGGATAAAAAGGACTTATGCTTAAAAATGACACATGCTTAAGAATTTATTGTCTTAAATTACAATTTGAATAGAAATATTTACTTGCCTTAATCAACCAAATTATAGCCTATAAATAAATTTGACAGAAAATCATTTACCCGGTAAAAGGGTGTCAAAGGGTTAGCATTAAAAGAAATAAAACCTGATCAACATTCACCAACCTTGAAAAAAAAGTCTGAACTATCCCTTTAAGAAACCTTCTCACTATTCTTCCATGTTTAGTTTAACTTTTGGAGAATATTAATTGTCCTTTTTGTTGTAAGCAGCTGTTTGTAGATCCATTGCCACGTCAGCCAGCATTGTAATAAGACCAGTTTTCCTTTTATTTAAATGGGGTGGATGTATTTATTTAGCTTAATGTTTTCCTTTTATAATATGTGGTGCAGAGAATGAACATGTTGGGAGACATGAGGGGTAAGAGAACCAGGGAATGGTAATATTTTTTTAACTGTACAGTCCAGGGCCTGGTTGTCAATATTTGACTGCCTGTGCCAAACTGTGAAATACATCTGTTTGTAATACAGGTTGGTTGAAATAGCTGTAAACCAGCAAATACTCAATAAAAATATTTCATGTGTGTTGTTATTGCTAACTGTATTACTTGGACAACATTGAGAATGTATAGAAAGAAAAAATAAGAATTCCATGTAAACCTATGTCCAGATTAAAGTTGATATATTCTTATATAAAAGGGGTTTAATTTGGTTGAATCTAGCAATAAATACAGCACATTACGCAAACAACGCATGGAGTCATTAAAATTACGATTCAAAACTAAGTTCGTTGGTTAAAACTTGAATACATTTTACGGTTTAAGATACAAGCATAACACTAGGTGGCAGCAGTGTGCAATAAAGGTTTATTGTCAGTTTTACTGTGGCAAAAATGTAAGAACTATATAAAGTAGGTAAATTGATAAAGACCTGGTGAAAGGATTCTAGTAATTACTACAAAAATATGAACAATTTTTCCAATGTTTTCCAAACTTCTCTGAAGGTGACCCACTTTTATGAAATGAAAAACCATAAATGGTTCCACTTAGATGACTCAGGGATATCCAAGCTGGAATAAGCGCAGCTGTTATCATTGTATTTTGTACCCGCGAACTCTTAGAACGTGTCCATACTTATGTGCATTTTCCAGAGTTTGTGGACGAAGAATGACCTGTTTTTTGCGGGTACAACAACAAAATTCGTTGCACATTGTGCTGCTTAGTGTATGACGAAATATAATGAACACTGTGGTAAACGAATCAAGGGAGACGAAAATATCAAGGCAGGACGAATGGAGACGAGATCCAATCAGAACGAATTATATTGTGAAGGTAGGTTAATCACCCCAACACAATATTTAATTGTAACTTGAACTAAAAATAAACAAAACAAATAGCCTAAATTAGGTCAGCCAAAATGTAGCTAACAGTTTGCCCAAATTACAGCAAAAAGGTGCAAAAACAAATAAGTCAACCGAAGACAACTAAACACTATGTCCACTGGGGTTGTTTGCCAAAAGTATGGACAACGTTTGTACTGTTTCTAAACCTCTTCATTTAGTGAGTGACCAATATCTTTACTGTTAAATAATTAAACAATAAAATGCCATTTGTATTGTGTTAGGAAATTAAATATAAATCACATTAAAGACTAGTAGTATATTTGCTTTATAGTAAATCGGTTTTGACCTAATTATTTCTTTTACCCAGAGGTAAAAAATGGTACTGCAGGATGGCTTACCTGAACGTTGCCATAGTGATAAGTACCAAGCCAGGTCTAAAAACATTCAGAGTCTAATGAAAATATAGAAACTGGAAAAGCTGTCAAGCCTCAAAAATCTAAAAAAGACAAAAGGCTGTCAAAAGACTGCGCCATGAAAACAAACCAGGAAATTATGTTAAATTGTTTTACATTCTATTTTTTAAAGATATAATATGAACTAATTTACGATACTTTACAAAAGCCCATGGTAGATAAACTAAACATTTTATATTCCAATAATGGTCGGACGCTACTTTGTACTCTATTGCCTGTTCAATTGCGTAGGTGAAGTACAGAGTAATACAGTATATAAAACCACAGCATCCATCTTCACATGCTGCTTCATCTTATACCTTTAAAGAAAAGTTAAACTGTGATAACAGCAGTTACAAAGGTTTGAGGTGTGTTGAGTGCGATGAATTGTCTGTTGTCATACAAAATCTTCTCATGTAAGGCTTAAAAAAAGAAGTGTGACTTTGCAGTGCGAATATATTCCTTAACTTTGGGCGTTGATCATCCCGCATTTACTGTGTGTGTGTGTGCGCGCGTCTGGTAACCGGAGTTCAGAGCTTTTGGCTCCTGCCCCAGTCTGCGCTTCAGACTGCCTCAGCCCTGCGCAGTTCACCGTCAGCAGCAACAGCAGCGCCACCGGCTGCAGGGATATCCCGATGAAAGGGGAGACAGTTCGGGGTAAGTGTGACATTTTAGCCGGTGACCACCGCTCCTTGTTTTTCTTCGTTGTCCGACGTAGTTTGTGTGTTGTTGACAGACAGCGAGCTTGAGACGGAACAGTTCGTAGTCTTTGGCTGCTGCTTGTTTTGGTGTCACGGACTGGCCAAAGGCCCAGTGACCCACATTCTTATCTAATGCTGCGTGTTAGCTTAGCTTCAGGAGCTGCGGACTGACACACATTCAGAACACAAGACTGTTGCGGCAGAGTTCAACCCTCGCTGCTGTATCTTGTCAAGTCGTTTTTTTAAACCGCGGAATTACACCGACGTGCTTTATAATGGACGAATAAGAGTTGACATTGTTTTTTGTATGTCGCAGTAAGTGTGACATTTTATTTTAAGAGCTGCTGTTTGTTTGTTTGGGAATTATCGTGAGCGCACAGGCTGGCGTTAGCCGTGTAGCAATCAGTGCTCGATTTGCCGGCCGGCATCACTGAGCGACGCCGGCATTCAAGCGTTTGTCACCGCACTGCTGACTGGAGTTCAGGTGACTTCACGGACTTGACAACCTCAGTCATCTTCTGTTTTTGTGGCTCCTGATTTTTTTTTCCCACGCCTGCTGCTTTTTTTAAGGGTAGGTCTCCCTCTTTAATAGTGCTGAGTACATGATCTGTGACAGCTGTGTTATTCTAGTCTTCTGTGGTTCGACTTGATCTTCTTCTCATTAATATTATTGTTATTGCTATGCTTATTATTAGTATGAGTAGTAGAAGTATACATATTTCTACAAAATTAACTTTGATTATATGTAAGAACCACTCATAGCCACTCACTGTGTTGGTGAGACCCTTGGAAGAACACCTGAAGTGCATTGCTTGGTTTCGAAGAATCCCCCTAAGTACATTGATGTACAGAAAATAGTTCTTAACTATCCTTTGCAAGCTCTAGATAGTCTTATATGATATTTTTGGTGTCAGCCATTTTTACATTTGCATCAAACGGACTGAGAATATAGAGAAAACCAATGATGGGGAAAAAAGTAGAGTGATGAATTTGATTGGACACCACGCATGCTTGACAACTACGTCATCTAAGAGAAGCCTTGCCATCTGACGAAATCAGTGATATGACCAAAGATGTGATGTTGATTTGTGCAATCCGGCTTTTGTGTGTTATAAGAAAATCAAACAATGTAGATGGTAAATTAACCTAGGTATGCCATTAGTCTAGCCTGCTATTGAGGAATTTAAAAAAAACGAAAGTGACATGCCCATCTGGGAAGTGAGCCTCAGTTTCATGTGAGACAAGAACTTAAAGTAGTTTTATAGTTATATTTGTACCATATCCACTTCCTGGCAAAGTAATACTCTTTAAAGGCATCCTAAGGGGTTTTGTGGTTTCACTACCGTTCTGTCTAACGAAAAAAATGCCTCGGCATAACCTACATCTGTGTACAATGTTTGGCATTAGCAAAGAAAGCAGAACTTTTTGGACGTTGTCCTTTTTTCCCTCCATGTCTAAAACCATTATGTCCAGCATCTAGGTGACGCCAGCGTAATTGGGTTTATTCTATGAGTCAGGTGACAATACATACTTGGCAACCCCCACGTTTCACCGCCTTCTGCTTTTCCATGCCTTCTGCTTCCTGACAGATTGGTGTTAATGTCATGATGGATGACAGCTGCATCTCTCATTTCTAATGCTAAGGTTAAAGATGATTTTTATTTCTCAGACATACCGTATGTATTTGCAATGTTAGATTTTTCAGTTAGAGAATCTGTTTCAAGTTATCTGAGTGTTTTTTTTGTTATTTGAAATTATTTCACATTTTGATTTCATTTGAAGGAAAAAAAAGCACTGAGAGGTTATTCATTAGGTTTGTTTAGTTTAGTATATTATTTAGGATAGTTATTATTGCCACTACAAAAAATAATATAAACTGCAGATGTTTTTGTTATTTTCTGTTACGTAGACCTATTAGGAAAGAAAAAGTAATTTGTCAAAGTGTTGGGTGCACAGAAACCTATTTTCTTTTAGTAGCTCATTTCAGTCAACAAGCACTTGTAATTATCTTGTAAATTGTTGAAATGAGGAACCTGTGACTGAGTGCAGCTTTTGGGAAATGTTTAATCATTGCTAGTTGTGAAAATACAATTTTGGCATGAAAGTCACTTGACTTTGCTTGGATGCTGTCAATTGAAGGAAATCGGAAATGCCAAAAATCTGTGTTGGTAAATTACACTTACCCAAAAATCATAAATTGGAATAAGTAGATTAAGTTGTTGTTTTGTTTTGTATTTTATTACAATTAACAATAACATTTTTTCCAGAGCAGTATTTGAACATTTTGAAGCGCTACCTCTAAATGGCCATTGTGAATAGTATTGACTGCAGAAACAGAACCCTGACTTGTGACATTATAGAAACGTTGCTGAGCTAACTGATGGTTAGGGACCATTTGATCTGGATGATAGATTTGCCAGAAACAAACTGGCTAAGATACGTGGGAAGTTTTGCATATAATTTGTTTGATAATACAGTAAGCTTAAGTCTAACAACAAAATTCAGACCTATTTCCTTAAACTAACTTACATTAAAATTCTATTTCTGTATGCAAAATAGACACTTTAATTAATGTTATATTACATAGTTATAACAATATCATTGTTACAAACCTGTGGTGACTGAAATGTTTCAGTCTCAATGGTTTTGTTCCTATATGTCTGGTGAAATAAAACGTTAATTCACTGAACGTAATCTTCAAGGCCATTGAGCCTTATGCAATCACCTGTGAAGTGAACTGTTGGCCATATCTTAAGGCTGACTCCTATAGAGACACTACATCTGGTTTATATCTTCCCTCTGACATCAATGACACATTTCAGGTTGCATGGTGACCACACACGTGAGAAACTTTTGACGTTTAACTGTAATTCTGTATGTTATTATTTCTCTAATACCTCCTTACTCAAAAGGAAACTATGCACGTACTAAAACCTGTCAGACCAGCTACCATGAGATGTAAAACTTGTCTCTGTGTTTTGACTTATTCTGTTTCCTCACATGGTGACCCTGACGATGACGTCATTTCAAGTCCTCAGTGGTTTGAAGCCCTTTTAGTTATCACCGAAAGAATTTACTTGGTACGTGTTTGTAGCAACATCTGCTGTTGCTTCACTTTGACTGTATTTTGAGCTATCAAATTTGGATCTTAATCATTTGCTGTTGCTAATACTAAATGAGGTAAAAATCTTACCTCATCATACCTAAAAAGATATGCGCGCACACACAATTTCTATTTTTCCAGAAAAAATCTTGTTTGTTCAGTTACACTGATTCAAAATCTACAGTAATGTTAAGTATGGCTTTGTACTGTTTACTCCATTGGTTGTCCAATAGAGAATATATATATTTATATATATTTATTTATAACTCATTCCTAATCTTAAAATCTCAAAATAAATGTCATGATTTGAACCAAACCTAAAGAGCTGATGCAATAAAAATATAATCTTTCAAGAAATACAGAGATACATGTTAATACTATGCAACATACTATGAGGTAATTAAGGGCAGGTTTCTCAGAACCTTTCTCAGATACCTTTTATATAATAATGCAGCCGTATTTTTGCTACATTTTCTTACAGTGCTTTGCCGTCAACACTGCCCAACGCTTGCATTGATGTTGCTCAATGAGCAAATGCTTTGACGTAGATTGTCCTCCCAGCTAAGGTAGGATCTAAAATAATGACAGAACCACCAAAAGGGGCAGATCTCTCACTTCTCCACTACTGTGCGGTGATCACGATGACTCACATGTTTGCATGGTTTCTTGTTAAGTCATGCAAGTTTTTGTTTGCTGTAGGCTGCAGCCTCCTAAATGCAGGCTCTGTATTCTTGTTTATCAGGAAGAATTCAGATGAGTTGATCGAAATGGTCATGAGGTGGAGCAGTTACCTCCAGTCCTCCAAGCCTCACAGATCTTCCCCTGTTGATTTCCAGTTCTCTATAAAACACAGATATCACATTTCGTGTGTTGTTTATGTATGCATTCCTCAACGCTACCAACACTTCATACATGTAGGAGATCTGGTTTTATATTTTTATATCTCTAAGTAATTTCATACTTGTAGATATCTGAAATGGTCAGAATTATCTAGGCTGAATTCTCTCTTTAATCCATCAGTTATTGTGCTTATTGCTGTAATAACTCCATTGTTGGAACCAGTTATCCATTCAAACCTTATAGATGAAGAGGTGAAACAGTGTCAAAATTAAAATATATTAATATTATTAATTAATATATTATTATTTGGACCTCTAACTATAGTTTTCTTTTAAGGTTTTTTTTTGTTTGTTTTTTTAAGATTTTCAACTGAAGCTCTATGCTTTATTTTAATCCCATGGCCTTATAATTTGGTTACAGTGTTATTGATTGATAGACAGTAGGTTCAATAGCCTTTATGAAGCAAACAACGTTTTACAATTATTGGGAGGAGACACATTCTGCCCCTTGATCTAATGTGAGGGTGTTATCAAAGCAGACAGTGAAATGTTTGTAGAACAATACAGTAGGTAATATTTGTTTTTATTTTAAACAGAAACTAAATGGTTTTAATATTTTGTCTTTAAAATGCAGTTTTATTTAATAAAAAGTTATGAGAGAAAAAAGAAAGTCCCACTTTATGGGAATGTTTGCAAGATATTTTTGCAATGTAATTTCTTGCAGATGAAAACATTCGGGCACTGTTTCAGTCAAAGTCAACGTGCATTTGATTGGTGATATAGAGTCTGTAATTACAGGACAGTTTTCCATTGTGGAAAGCATAACCCTCACTACTACTGCCACTTTCAACCTATTACAGTTAGACTTAGAATTAGACGATTAGCTGTACACTAAGTTGTAGTAACCAGGGTCACATTAAGTACTTCAGATAAAAAGCTCTATTATATTTAACTACTGGTCTAGATTAAAATACCTTTAAAGAAATGTATCACAAAGTGAAGACAAACAGTTGTTACATAAGGATTGTAAAATGTGCACTGTATACAAATTCTGTCCTTCAATAATATAATCGATTCCATGACCCAATAAAAGAAATGTTTAAAAAAAATGGCAGAGGATAATATTTTATACTGACTGCTGAACAATAAAACTATTAAATTAAACATTTGCAGTCACAGGGGAGCCGGTATCATTTAAACATAAAAAAAACCCCAATAATTCAGCTGGATTCATGTAGGCTTTATACAGATAAAATCCAATAATGTCAACCAGCAAAATATTATCTCATACTGAGATCAACTACAATCTTTGCCACTAATTTAGGGATTAAAGTTGCA
>NC_024308.1:16592034-16603142 GCF_000523025.1 Cynoglossus semilaevis
AGAGAATTATTGATAAATAACATCCTGGCAAGTAAAGACTAGGACCTGTGGCCACATGTTCATGGACGGCAACTTGCCATTTGTTTGGTGTGTTGATGAGTGCTCCCATAAGTGTTGCTCGCCATATGCAGATGACAGGCTTTGTTTGCAGACTATCAACCAGTATAGAACAGTTCCAATGCACACAAAACACACAAAATCACAAATACACAATCTGCTTGGGGAAAAAAACCCAGCATCATTCGCATCATTCAGACTCAAAATCATTTTTATAATCACACGTATGTTAATGATTACAGCTTTGTTCTTTTTTTAGCCAGTACTTAACCTTTGTTCTAAATACTTTTATATCATTAATTAATTTGATTGCGCTCGTTAATTTGTTCTGCCCTAAATGGAAAAAACAAACTGTCCAAATGTAGTTCTACGGTGTCGTGTTTTGCAGTTCCATATGCAACACTTTGTTTTGCTGTTGTAAGGTTTTTGGATTGTATTTCCCAGTAATGTCTGTTGCTTTCTGAACCTTAATGAACTACCTGTCACTGCAAGGCTGTTGACAGAGTTCTGTTCAGAGTTCCTGTTCTGCTCAGGAACTCTACAGGCTCGTGGCCCCTACCAATCACAGCTGCTTGGCTCCTACACATTCCTGTTTGTGAACTGTAAAGTGGAAAGGCCGGACAAAGACCTGTTCTGGGCCGCTTACTCTATAGATGTGTTTACATAGAGTGGAAACAGGGTTGGCTGTCCTGTAACAGTTACAACGTTGTAATCAATGTGTGAAGTGTATGTATATGCAGTATATGCAACAACAATTCTGATTGGTTCTCAAACCCCAGACATCTACACACTCACTCTTCTTTGTTTTTGATAACTAATTATATAAAAAGTATCACATACCACCTGAGTGAGATTCAATGTTATGACTGAATCTGCCATCTTAAACAACATGGTGTAGTCTGTTATGGTAGGGGGCGTTGTGAGGATTTCACAAATCCCTTCTTCTCAGATGTCAAAGTGGGACTTGAATTGGTAAGGACAATGCAAACGGTTGCCATGACATCAGTTTTTGTAAACATGGAGAAGAACCCACTTCAGAACAACCACTACTAACAACACTACTTAAGAACTACATTTTCTATTGTGGTTTTTTAATGCAGTGAAAAGGTCATTTAGATGATCACTAAGAATAAATAGCAACATAGATTTGCTAGAGTTTCCTTATCTACATGTTGTACCACTATAGATATATTCTTACTCATGGCTGCTGCATCATTTGATGGTTTTCTTTACTGTACACAGTGCTTATTTAAGCTTCAAAATATGTCCATACCATTGAAATTGCTATCCTCTCTAATTCTCTATAAACACTTAACACAGCTTCATGATTAGAACAGTATTTTCATAATGGATAAGCTAAATGATAATTAAAGATGCTTTCTCCACCTGTAATTTTCTTTTCCTTTGAAACATATCCAAGTTGAAGCCTTACCTAGCAAAGAATGGAAACTACATTCTGTGTGTTTGCAAAGACAAATATAATTATTTAGTCTTAAAACTCCACTTTAAAAAAAAGATCTTTAGAGTTGACATGGTACCATGCATAACATCTTAGGTTCCTGTGAAACATGAAAGTCTCCACAGTTAGAGCCTAGGCCACCGACAGCATCAGCTGTGGAGGAATTCAGTCAGGCTATTTTTACTCTGTATGGTGAAGCCCGTTGCTATGGTGTTGCCCATTGGCACCGTTGCTACGCTAGCGCCTTAGTAAGAGGTGTGGCTGGGTACGTGACGAGCAGCACCACGGATCCTCTTCAGAGTGACTCATTTGCTCGAAGCTCGCCTGCCCTATATTCCGTTATGATTATTCATGCACACACCCACACACATAAACAAACACATTTGGGCTTTGAGCATTAGAATAATGCTAAGAGTTTCCAGCCAAACTTAATGTATTTAATGGTGAAAAGTCTGCGGCAGGTGCTAATCTTATTACATCTGACAGTCAACATGTTGGACTTTCAGGACCCCCCCTCACCGCCCCCCCGTCTGTCGTCCCTGTGCTTAGAAAAAACCAGGAAACACTTGTATATCATGTGATCAAGGAAGGAAACATGATATACAGACATGTTGAAGGCACACTCGTTCATTTTATAAATGTACTTTCTCAGTAAAAGCTCAATTAACCCATGTGAAATGACTGGTATTTGTATATGCGCTGAAACTGCTAACTGAGTTATTGTGGAGAAAAGAAAGATTTTGCCTGTGGAGATGTGATTAAGCTAGATCTGTGAAGGCGGAGGAAAGTAGGTCATTGGGCCAGCAGGTCACTGAAGCACAGATGACATCACAATTATACAAGCCCTGTTCCTCCAGTTATAGAACACTCACTGCTGCAGCAACTGCTGCATCATTCTCTGGTGCTCCATTGTCGGTGTGTTTTCTTTGGCTCTTACTCACCATTCATTACTATTATTAACATTGTGAACTCCGTAAAAGGGATACTTATTACAGTTTTAGGCATCCTTTTTAAAAAAGAAAATACTGCGGTCAGAACAAAACAAAACAATCCCTCAGTCCCTATGTTTCCTTTACTCCAATCCATGAAGAATATGTTTGAAATACATCAGTCTATTTCCTTTTCCGCTGTGAAGGTGATAGGGCCTAGTGTTTTGACAATATAGCAGTTTATGATAGGGCGCCTTTCCCTGTAGCTGACTTGTGAGTCACATGCAGTGAGCATGGAAATATGAATGCATAGCTCAAAGTCACTGGACTGTAATAAAACCTGCTCCTCCTCTTACTGGAGGAGTGTAAATATTACACATACTACAACTCCATATATTTTTTTCAGCAGCAATTTAGCTTTCAGGGTAATTACAACTGCTTGGAAAATGATAAAATACTTCCAACATTAATTATGAATGGAGCCCAAATTAATTCTTTAATGTGATGATTGACTGCAGTCTTAGCTTTGTTTTATTCCTTTAATTTAAATATGAGGTAATAACGCTCACCTTTAAATCTAAGGGTGTTATGAGATGGACATCATTGTCAGCATTTGTAACACAGTACATTGCACAACAATACAGGGATTTGCACACCTTTACAAAGAGGCTAATATCCTGACTAAAGCAGGAAATACTGTATATGGGTCAGATATTTAGGCTAGGGACTCAGCAATGGGTCAGATATTTAGGCTAGGGACTCTTTAGGGCTAGGGTTTTCTTTTTTGTAGTAATTGTATGCCTGTCTGTTCTGGGAGGAGGGACAATTTGGTTAACGACCCCTGTCTGACCCCTTTCTCTGGCTCTTCTATAAGTGTCATTTGATCAATTGTAGGTGTGAAGCATCTTTTTTATTAACTTGCGGGGGGTTATATTAGACAAGATGTTTAAAGTTCATAGAAGCTTCTTCTAATACGGTGAAGAAGATTGAGCCATGTGGTTATTTGATACCAAGTCTGAAGTTTCATAAGATGGAAAACTCTATAAAGTTTGATGTGATATCTCCTCACAGACCCACTATCTATGGTGAGACGAGCAAACTGTCTGCTGATTCATTTTGATGAAGCTCAATGGAACAAGATGTTTGATGTGTCAGATTCAGAAACACTTTATTGATCCCCTCCCCATTGATCATTTGGAGAAATCACCCCCCTTTGTGTATTTTGGATATAAAATACTCATGACCAAATATAAATACCCCTATGTTTTTGACAGCAGAACAAATATGATCCAAGGGAAATCCCAACCAAACAAAATGGAAGTGCAAAATCTTCACAGCGGGGTCATAAGTCCACATTTATAACATGTTGTTATTATTGTTATAGTTCCCACTGATAGAAGTGGTATTTTTACAATGTGCTGAGAGTGTGTTTAACTCAGATTAACTGACTCAAAAGTCAAGTGCCACGAAGGCACTTTAACACAGTTCTCCTGACTGGACTGGAGAATGTATAATGCATAGAGAATGCATTAAAGTAGATGATAATCTATATTTATTCATTCAGATAAATCAACATTCTAAAATATAACAAAAGATAATTTTAATAATTGGCGGGACAGAAAGAAGACAAATTCCAATCCCTACTGTTGAATTATTAATATGGGAAAATTGTCAAGAGAAATATGCAAAAGTATAACCTAAAATTTAGCTACATAGAGTGGTTGTCATGGTGGCATCTACAACCTGTCAAGAGTTACATCCTTCAAAACTCAATTTTAACTCGGTCAGCTATTAATTTCCTGACGCCTACTATTTTTTTTTTTTTCTTTTACTTAATCCTTTCCAGATTCAGATGTTGCTGCCATGTGCCACACTCGCTCCCAAAGCAGAGGAAAAGCTCATCTCAAACACCTTTTGATCAAGGATACATTTTGGGATTGTCCTCCTGGACAAGAGGACCACTGGTCCAGGTTTTTCCACTCATCCAGAAGACTGTTCATCCTCACACAGGACTGACTGTAGTGTCACACAGGTACCATATGGATATTTTTTAAATTATTATTACTGATATTGTGATACAGCTGTTCAAGACTCTCATCGTGGACTGTGTCCCTCAAAGGTTCAACAAATGTCTACCTCACGACTGAAAGAGACCTCTGCAACATTTTGACCTGAAACGGGATACAAAATGACCTCCAGCATTGACAGGTGAGACAAATGATTCAGACTACCGGTAGTTTCCTCCATTTGTCTGTGTTTGTATTTGTCCATCCAGTGCTTGTCCTACTTTTGTGATTAGCCACCATAATGTTTGGACAATTCGAATACAGTACCACAAGAACAACAAAAGAGACAATACAGTAAGACAGTCATGTGGACTGGAGCGTGACTTCAGCGTATACATACTCTGTTGGTCAAGAGTCATAGGTCAAAATCACCATAACCTTCGGATTCTGAGATACAATTTGTAACTCAGGCACAATGTTGTGTATTTAAACAAACTACTGTATGCTGTATTACATACTCATTATTAGCTGTGGGATTTTACACAAATCATGACCTATTCACATTTTACTCCACAGAGATGACGGCAGCATCTTTGATGAGTTAATGGATGCAGAAGTAAAGGACAAAGCCAAACGGTAAGAGCCCTTTTCTTCATAAACTGATTAAAATGCCCTGTGTTACTTTCCACATTGTCAGTCTACAGTGAAAAGAGAAATTGTATGAATTGTGCCCTCAGTATGTCCCGGAATAAGTCGGAGAAGAAACGAAGAGATCAGTTTAATGTCCTCATCAAGGAACTGGGCACCATGTTGCCGGGCAATACACGAAAAATGGACAAATCCACAATTTTGCAGAAGAGCATCGACTTTCTGCACAAACACAAGGGTAAGACAGTTTAATTGTTGACACCATCACTGAGCTATGCCATATATTCTACTGGAGCTGGTTATTAATTACCTTTTTGCATAAATCCTTTTAAGAAATTGCTGCTCAGTCAGAGTCCACGGAGATCAGACAAGACTGGAAGCCCCCCTTTCTTACAAATGAAGAGTTCACTCAGCTGATGCTGGAGGTGAGCTAAAGTGTTCCTCACAATCTCCTTTTAACATTTACATGTATTCATTCAAGCGAATCCGTGTACAAACTTGTTTACAGGCTTTGGATGGGTTTTTCCTCGCGATCATGACTGATGGAAATATTATTTATGTTTCTGAGAATGTGACGTCTCTACTTGAACATTTACCTGTGAGTACAACTGGTTCAAGCTCCAAATACAAGACAACAATGTTGTACCTGTAAATATGAAGAGGTCATTTTTGTCTCGCAGTCCGACCTTGTTGATCAAAACCTGTTGAACTTCCTGCCTGTGGGGGAGCAGTCTGATGTGTACAAGGCCTTGTCCTCTCACATCATGGAGGGAGAGACAATCACACCTGAATATCTGAAGAGTATGTCCCACAGATTGTTAAACTAATACGTATTTTCTTGGTACTTTTCAATGTCTTGTTATGCTGCATGTTTATATGGACCATAGAAATGAAATAAAAATAAAGGTCTCTGAGTAGAAAAAAAAAAGAAATCTTGCACTGGATTTGTAAAATAACTGATTTTTACATAAAATCACAGTGCTGGTTAGAATTTAGAGGAAAAAGAGATTTGGACATGAGGTGCATGATCTGTTTTAGTACATTTATACTTGTTGGTCCAAGTTTTGTCATTGCCTTTTGTTTATTAGCCATCAAAAATGTCTGACCCAGTTGAACGTCTTGAGTTGAGAGTCAAGCCCAACTAAATTTAACTGTTTATGCTACTATTGCACTGCCTAATGGCCTGTTCTGCTCGTTCCTCAGCAAAGAATCAGCTTGAGTTCTATTGCCACATGCTCCGAGGGACCATTGACCCTAAAGAGCCCCCTGTGTACGAATATGTCAAGTTCATTGGAAACTTCAAGTCCCTGAATAATGGTGAGCCAGACAAAATAAAGTATTTTAAGCCTCGGTGTGAGTTCTCCTGGTCGTCAGGTCTAAGTTTACTGTGTTCACCTTATTTTCAGTGCCTAATTGTACCCGAAACGGTTTTGAAGGAGTAATACAGCAATCACTTCACTCTGCTTTTGAAGAGAGAGTGTGTCTCATAGCAACTGTAAGGCTTGCCAAACCACAGTTCATTAAGGTGAGAGTCATCAATGCACCATGACAAATCTTAATAGTAAAGATCACTCCAGGCAAACACACCTTTTCTAGCTAATAAAATGTAGAATTTTCTGTTGTTGTGAATGGACCAAAGACTCTGTCTCTGGCTCTGGCTTCATTTGTTATTTTAAATTATAAAGTTCAGTAGGTTCAGTTTAGTGGAGAATTAAAATAATGGAATAAATGAAAAACAAACAAAGCATGCAGTTAACCATTAGTTAGTTGTGGTGTAGTCAAATAAACTGTTAAATAATTAGAGTCCAAACACCATTCAGATCATTTAGGATAATAACCAGTGCTGTTGTCAGAATGCTGTTTACATTCCAGTGTCTTTAACAGGAGATGTGCACTGTAGAAGAGCCAAACGAGGAGTTCACCTCCAGACATAGTTTAGAGTGGAAATTTCTGTTCCTGGACCACAGGTGAGGTTATTTTCTAATTATCCACAGTTCTCAGATTCTTTTGTGCAGTTTTTAGCAGTGTGCAGTTTCAGTCCTGTAATTATTAGATCAGCATGCCTTTAACATGATGTGTAAAATCAGAAAGTGCCTCTCTCTAAGTATCTACTTGGTTGAGTAGAATATTTGGTGCTTGTGTATTCCATGTTTAAACTTTGTTCTTAAATCTCTTAAAGACTGTAATGTCAACCTGATAACACACAGGCCATCGTGGTTTAGGGGTCAGCAAGATGAAGTCACATGCTAATAAATGATCCCAGAACACATGATGTCTCCACAGTGTTTTCATTTAGCTGTGCTGCAGCTGAGCTCTCAAAGTGGGACATTCTGTATGTAGACAGTACTGGGTCCTAATCTGGCCTGCTGTGGAAACACAGTGGAATTACATGCTAAATATAATGTAAATATGACCCAGTTAGGATTCAGTGTATGCAGTGATGTGCACTTCCCAGATGTTTTCATCAGTGAATATAACAATAAAACAATTCCTTGTCCAGAGCTCCGCCCATCATAGGTTACCTTCCATTTGAAGTCCTGGGCACATCAGGCTATGACTACTACCATGTAGATGATCTGGAGACACTGGCCAAATGCCACGAACACTGTGAGTGAACCTCTGTTAGCACTCAATTGGCAAACATCATCATTTCTCAGCCTTTTTCTATGTTCTATATTGTGATCCTCTGTTGTTTTTTTTTGTTGTTTTTGCAGTAATGCAATATGGCAAAGGAAAGTCCTGCTACTACAGATTTCTTACCAAAGGTCAGCAGTGGATTTGGCTTCAGACCCACTACTACATTACGTACCATCAGTGGAATTCCAGACCAGAGTTTATTGTTTGCACACACATGGTTGTAAGGTACTTGAAAATTGTTTCCATCTGATAATGATTACATAAAATGAAAACACTCCAACATCATTTTCTTTATAACTTATTGTTATATTAATAATTTTGATACCCAGTTATGCAGAGGTGAGAGCGGAACAGCGCAGAGAACTTGGAATTGAGGAACTACCACCAGAGATTCCAGGAGATAAGGTTAGAAGAGTTTTATTTTCTAAAGTTCACACAGAACTAGTTCTGATCATTCGGAACTAAAATGCACCGCCTTCTGTCACGACAGTCCCAGGATTCAGGCTCCGAGTCCCAGCTCAACACATCCAGTCTGAAGGACGTTCTCGATCGCTTTGACAACAGCCGGACGCCGTCTGCCTCGTCTCGCAGCTCACGTAAATCCTCACACACAGCTGTGTCTGACCCGGCCTGTGAGTACTGTTGAAAACAGCTTTTTCATATTAGTTGGTGTCATAACCAAACATTAAAGTGAGAGCTCTTCATAGTTGAAGACGATATCGTGGTATTATCCTCAGCATCACAGATGAAGCTCCAGGGAGAACGGAGTACACCAGGTCGCCAATCTGTCTCTGCTGTGGAGATGACATCACAAAGAAGGTCATCTATCAGCAGTCAGGTACGTGAGTGAACAAAAGACAACATAATATTTGGTCTGTGTTCAGGAAATTAAATCATCATTATTTCATAATCTTAATAATTTTTTTTCTTTTGCTGTGCAGTCGATGAGCTCTCAAAATACTGGCCAAAACATCACTTCATCCATGGTCTGTCAACAACAGCACCAACTACAGCAGCAGCAGCACCAACTACAGCAACAGCAGCATCAACTACAGCAGCAGCAGCACCAACTACAACAGCATCAACAAGTTCAGAATCCTGGACAAGTGAGTTGACGTGCTAGACTCTTGTTACCCTGTCAGACAGATTAAACCTACAGACTTAGGGCAGAAAAAATCCATTAGACATTTGTTCCTGTGGGAATATAAAAAAGAATCCTGTCTTTTGCATTTGTAAATGTGAAACCTCACATTTCCCACATTTCTATCCTCTTCATTTTCCCCTGCTGTTGTTTCACCCACAGTCAATGGGGCAGTACTCCACCCAGTTAGAAGCCATGCAGCACTTAAAAGACCAGCTAGAGCAGAGGACCAGAATGATCGAGGCAAACATCCAACGGCAGCAGGATGAGCTGCGGCAGATTCAAGAGGAGCTGCAGAGAGTACAGGGACAGAGCCTGCAGGTGGGGCTGAGGAACTGATCCACAGTGAAGTGGAGACAGATTACCATGGACTGAATAGAGCTTTTGTTTTGTTTTAGTCAAAAAGTTTTCTTAAATGTTTCAGATGTTCCTGCAGAAAGGAAATGAAGAACTTAATCTTAATTCTACCCAGATGGGCCATGGGAATGCTGTGCAGCAAGGAGGGACTCTCAACATGCAGGGCCAGGTCAGGTCTGCAGGACCTTTGCAGAACAGCATAAAGCAACAGCATGCTGTTCAGCCCCAATCCCAACAACAAGCACTCCTAGAACAGAGCACAGCACTTTCTCAGGTTGGTTCACTGTTCATTAGTGCAGTGCTTTTATTAGACACGTTGAACAGACTTGAACTCAACCTCTCTGATTCTGTCTTTTTTTTTCCCCCAGTCTCAGCGCTTATCTCTCAATATGCAGCCTCAACAAAATTCACTGCCTGTGTCCCTCTACAACACCATGATGATCCCCCAGCAGAGTTCTGCTAACGTGGTTCAGATTGCAACCAGTTTAGGACAGAATACTGGACACAACACGTCTGCAGTGGCCACTTATTCCCAGGACGGTGCTGCTCAGATTCGGTTTGTATTGCCTTTACAAATATGTTGTACTGTTTCAGTAGTAGCACAATACCTGCACAGCATGCATGAACATCACAGCAGCAGTCTAGAACCAACCCTCCCAGTGAATTCTTTTTTTACGTTTTCTCTCCACCTGTTCCCCTCCAGGTTTCCTGCTGCTCCTCAGCTGCTGACAAAGCTGGTGACGGGGCAGATGGCGTGTGGGGCAGTCATGGTCCCCACCACCATGTTTATGGGTCAAGTAGTAACAGCCTTTGCTCATCAGCAGGGCCAGACCCAGAACATTTCCCAGCAGTCACAACATCAGCACCAACATCATCAACAGCAACAGCAGCAGCAGGAGCAGCAGGTACAGCCACAGTCCCAGATGACAGCCATGCAGCCTGGGCAAGCTCCTCTGGGCCAGCAGCAAACACAGTTCCTACAGGTGACGCTGACTCTGAATTATGTCTTTTCTCCACACGTCACACAACAGAAGACTGTTTCACAGTGCAGAGCAGTTGACACGGACATACTAATGTTTACAGGAGTTCAGCTGCAACACACAGAAAAAAGTCACATGCATAAGGTTGACATCTGACCAGACACATTTTCAACTTTAGTGATAATAATCGGCCTGCAGTGGTTCTCAAGGTATTATGGAAACAAAGCTGAAGTCACCGAGCTGAGCATCTCATCCTAACAACTAGTTAACTTTTAATCTTGCATCTTTGCATGATGTGAGATAAATGTTTATGGTCAAACGGGTGGAGATTTGAAGTGTTATAGGTTTTAATATTTATTTACAGTTAATCATACATGTTTATCCTGTGTATTTTGACATTGTTGTGTCATAAACGGCATGAGATGAGGCTGTTTCTGTTTTAGCAGACAGTTAATAGACAATGGATTGAAACTTATTAATAGTAGATTATTTTATGGAAATGCATTCAAATGCTCTATGTATTCAGATTACAGCGTCTAATTTAAACTAATGCTTAAATAAATTACCTTGCAGTGCTACAAGGATTCTGGTTAATCAAAGTATATTTAACATAAACAGTTGCAGTTTGTCAGTTTACTTGAAAAACATTGACTCTAAAATTGTAGCTCCAAGTCCAAATGGACATAACAGATAAGATTCATCTGAAACTGATATCCTTCTTTTTTTATGAAGGCTCCTCGTGTTCTACATGGAAACCAATCCACACAGCTAATCCTGCAGGCAGCCTTCCCACTGCAGCAGCAGGGTTCCTTTGGTGCCACCACCCAACAGCAGCAGCAGCAGCAGCAGCAACAACAACAGCAGCAGCAACAGCAGCAAACAATACAGCAACAA
>NC_024308.1:16603364-16621092 GCF_000523025.1 Cynoglossus semilaevis
CCAGCAGCAGGGTTCCTTTGGTCCCACCCCCCAACAGCAGCAGCAGCAGCAGCAGCAACAACAACAGCAGCAGCAACAGCAGCAACAATTACAGCAGCAACAACAACATTTGCAACAACAACATCAGAAACAGTTACAACAACAACAGAAACGGCAACTCCAGCAACAGCAACTGGCCTCTCACAGAACTGACAGTCTGTCTGAGCGCTCTGTGACGCAGCCACAGTAGTCAGCAACAGGCAGACGGAGGCAGAGCAGGACAGACCCAGGGTTTGGGCGGGGTAGTTTGTTTTTTTGTGAGGGTGGTTCTCAGAGTGTGCTGAGACCATGTCACAGCTGACTTCTCCCTCCTCACAACTCAATTTGCTGTTTGCACTGAACTCCTGGAGCTCAGAGTGATGACGTGTATCAGGACTAGACTCACTTTGGCTCTGGGTTGAAGCCTTTTTTCCAAAAACAGGGAACCATGTGAAGGACTTCTCCATCCATCTGTTCGTGTTTTAAGTGTGTGTATGTATGTATGTATGCTTGTGTATGTGTGTGTGAGTGTTTTGTTTTTGTGCACTTCAGTCACCCTCGCAGGATTATTTTATGCAGAGATCATCAGTTGGTGCACTGAGGTCTGAGCTTCAGAGACACCCTTCAGAACAGCCAAAGGCTTGTTTGTTTTTAACGGATTCTCCAGGCCGTGATTCTGTTTAAAAATAATTTGGAGTCAGAAAATATTTTTAAGAATGTGGTGTAGATTGAACTTTTGATGTAAAGAACGCGTTGTGTAATATATATATAATGTAAATATATTGAAAAAGGAAGAAATAATATTTTATATGATGCACGGGATTAAATGCATAGTCTGTTTTTACAGCTTTGAATATGTGTTTTTTCTAGAAATATGACAAAAAATGAGATCCTTTAATTCATAGTGATTGATATTTTCTCAGACTTTCTCCAATGGGATGTGTTTGTGCGTCTGCATAGCAGACTCGTTAATGTTGCTTGTCGTCTAGCACTTTGTTTATTCCATGTCTAAAGATTTCATAGAATTTCACAAGACTGTCAACAATCAGACATGTTTTGTAATGTTTTGTGCTTACATACTGTATGCACACTTAAGGCTATACATTCAGCTCAGCTCACATATTGTGAATGGAATAAATACTACCAGGTGAAGCTCCAAATGCAACATTTATTTTTTTCTTCTTGAAACTTCCGTGCATGATGATGGTGTACAACACAACTTTGTTGACGAAGTCTACTGAGAAAACATTCAAACCTTTATTTAGAACAAAACTAAATACAAAGTCCACTATGATGATAAAGACAATAGAGATAAAGAGTAGACTACACTATGTCTATATAATATAATACAATGGACAGAAGTTTAAGATAACAGAAAATATAAATATAGAAATCCAATCCAATCTCCTTGCGGACGGTGTGTGCGACTGTTGACACCTTTGGAGTTTGCTTGGTTGAAGCTCGGTGAATCACCGTCTCTACAGCTCTCTCCACCTTCTCTGTGCCCCTGTGAAAACAATCACAAGGCCAGCGTTGTGTTTCAGGGCTAGAAGGTGGTAGCTCTTCTAAAGATGACCAAGCTTGTGTGGCACACGTCGCACTATAGCTTTTGCAGATTCTGCCAGACTACAAATCCTGCCTTGTAGACCAGAGCATTTTCCACCAGACCACCAAACCGGGTGGGACAATAATTTGTGTCACACACAATGGCTGAAATGTTTCCAACAATTACATTGGACAACATTAAGACCACCTTAGTAATGTATGTGGATGTGGAAGGGGAAAATGTTGAGTCTCTCTGAGGTACTTGTATGCCTTTGGACCGTGTAGATGAAGTGTGAGGGCGAACTCTCTGTAGTCCTTTGTGTACTTATGGCCCTGCTTTGCCACGAAGTCTAACTGAAGATCTGAAATTTTATGAGCAAAAATTAAGAAATGTTCCCGATAAATAAGAAATTCAAAAAAGGGTGTAAGAATATATGTATCTGGAGTTTAAAACGCTAATTGTGTCTTACCAGAGTACAAGTCGAGCTTCAGTTTGAGCTCTTCATTAATGACGTTCTTCTCCCTCAAATCTCCCAAAAGATTCCTTACTGTGGTCTTTGCCCTCTTTTCTCTGGCCATGGAGTTCTTTTTGTCTCGTTCTAGACTTTCCACTCTTGCCAAGGCTTCACTGAGTCTGGTCTTAAGAGAGAACGGAGAAGTGGGCAAGGCGTAGCCATGATCCTGGCAGACAGAGGGATGAGCATGGTTTGAGTGATGTTTCACTTCACACATATCACTTTAACACTACTAGAGCATGGCCCACATTACTCACATCATTAGGCTGAGGTTGTGGGTGTGTGGATGAAGGGACATCCTGAGAGGCCACGGACAGCCCATCTCCAGCTCTTCTGGAGGTAGACGTAGTCCTGCGCTTTTCTGGCTAAAATAAAGAAGCGTAATACAGGCTTAATACCTCAATATAGGGTAGGGTTTCTCACCCTGCCCTGTGGTTGATAAAATAATATTTATATTCATGAATGCTAATAGCCCTATGATGATATACCTACTCTTTGGAGGTGAACTGGGAAGCTGAAGATGGATGGTATAACCTCATTTCTGAGTCGGACAATCTGACCCGTCCTATCAAAATCATCCTGCTTAAAATGTTCACTGCAAAGTACAGACGTATTACTTGCAGTGAATTCTTCCCTCTGCAAAGAAATTTCCCACTTCCTCCTCATCTCTTTGTCTTTGGGAAACCTTCAAAATGAAAACAAGAGATATGGACATCTAAACAAAAATACTTTACAAAGGAGGTAAATCTCATTTTCTTCTTCCTTCCTATTTTCTTCCCATTTCCTATTATTCCTATTTACTTCTTTGTCCTATATTCTTCTTTGAAACTTCTTGAAACCTCTTCAACAAAACTGCCATTTTGACACACATCTGTTGATAATGTACCAAAGCTGCTGAAATTGTAAGTTTGTTTGCAAATTATTCTACAGTCAGAGGTTCTGTTTTCTGTGTTTTTAGGTAAATGTGGATATGAGACATTAGAGGCATAACATTTATATAATTATTATTATTATTTTATTATTTCGTGAAAAATATTCTGTTCCACCTGTGTAAAATGTGCTGCATAATGTTATACCAGTAATATTTGATTACTACAGTAACATTCTTGTGTCAGATGTAATCTAAGTCAGTGTTATGGTATATAAATGCTAACGTTAGCTGGGTACGATTTCGCTGGTGGGCATAAATACAATACAGTAATATTTTATTTAGAAAATACAACAAATAATACAGTCCAATCTTACTTGTGAAAAGTTATTCCCCGAGCCCTGTTTTCAACAGTCCGCCGACTGAAGCAGGAATTGGCCGCACAGTGCTCAGGCATCTCGTTTCTACTACTATCTGCGGTAGGATGACCGCTCCAAGATGGCGGCCGCATTCCTTGCGCCCCAGCAACCAATGCGGGGTCCTCTCTTTATTATGTCTATGATGAAGACTGTGACAAAGTATAATGAACACTTTGGTAAACGTCTCAAAAACACACGAAAATATTAGGGCGGGACGAATGGCGGAGAGATCCAATCAGAACAAGTCACATGGCGAGCGTAAGCTGCTCAATACGGAAGCAGAGCCACAACTGAGGCACAAGAAAAGTTTCAAAAGTTTCATGCTGCACTGCAGCTTTTCCAAAGTCTTGAGGAGTCGATGTGGATGTGGTGGTTCAAGCAGTGGGTTGATCAGGACTACTGACAGAAATTTGACATTAGGGTGAGAAAATAATTGTTTTTTGTAACTGTAAACATGTTTTACTACAGTAATATTTATCTCGTCTGCATATTTTTGATCAAACGAGAAAGTAATCAAATTACTAATTGGATGAGAAACATGCAGACAAGCTTTTACAATTTCTATATTTTCACCAGACTATGAATGTTTATCAGACCTGGCTTGGTACTTATCACTATGGCAACGTTCAAGCAACCCCATTCTGCAGTACCATTTCGTTTTACCTCTGGGTAGAAGTTTAGTGGCAAGTGGTGCTGTTTCGAATTTAGAGAATGTGTACACGGCGACTATGTAAATGTGTACATACCTCTCCAAAAAATACACCATGCAATATTATTTTTATTATTATAAATTGTTTTACAATGTATAAAAATTCACAACTGTTGGTTGCTTTAAGTGGAATACCGAAGCTACCTTTATCAATGACAGGAATACTTAAACATATAGAAATTAAAGTTCAAACACAACATTAAGTCTCCAGAACCCATTGCCAGAAATAATAAATTGTGTGCATTTAAAAGTTAAAATCAGTCAGTTTAGTTCTTTGACATTTACTGAACAAGCAGAACGTAATATGTGTGTTTTTTTCTGACAAACTCTATTTGTTCGATTTGTTAGGCATGGACACATTTAGAAATCCATGCCTGTAACACATTCTAATAGAATATTATGCAGATTTGGACTCATCTCTGACCAATATGTGCTGAATTTGATGACAAATGTCATGCAATGTCATCCTCTATGCAAAATGGCAACAAAATTAAAGACTGCTGGCATCTAGATTTGTTTTTGTAAAAAGATTCATAAAAGAGTCAAAATAAATCTGTGTTTGAAAGCCAATGATAGACAGTACTAAATGCGCACCATATGTCAGCTCTTAAGCAGTTTTGGATTATAAACTAAATTACTACTAAATGCCTCTCTTGATTTAAAAAATAAGTCACATAGGCTCAGGATTCTCTTCCTAGAAGATTAATGTCTCTTCACTCTACCTCTCCATGAACCTAAATAACAACAGTTGAAAAAGCTGGAATCTGTAATGGTATGAGGTTTCATTAAAAGTCCGTTTGTAGAAGATCAGTCCAGTATCAGACCAGGACACTTCTTACTGATGTAAGAAGTCTTACATCAGTAAGAAGTGTCCTCAGTCTACCTACCAATCTAGAAATGAAAATTTTACTTAATAAATTTACTTAGTTCTATCTCGGATATGCGTATCACTTTAATGGCATATATGATATTATTTGATTTAATGAATTATTAACAGAATTGTGTGGCGCTTTGGCCTAGAGCAATGTTGTTACCTTGTAGTGGACTCACCACCTGCAGGAAGGTTCAGGGGGTTGGTACGATGCAGTGTGATTTGGGTGGCGACAGCTGCCGCGACCCGGTAACGGATAAGCGGATGAAAATGGATGGATGGATAGATGGATAACAGAATTGTCTAAGTACAAAATGAACCTTTTCTACCTGTGGTCGAATGGCGACATCTACTGTCAATATTTTTTAGGTACAGTTTAACCCAATTTAAGTATTATTATAACACATTCGAAATGTAGATAAAAAATGTAGAACAAAGAAAGAAAATAAATAAATAAAGATATGCTGTAAATTTAAATCATTTTTTAAAATATTTATTGGATATTCTGTCAAGCTAAGGCTCAATAAATATATATAAAACACGTTTACACGAATGTCTTCAATAGTCTTATACCGATGCCAAATAACACATTTTATTCACGTAAAGCATAGATTCAATATGGACTCTCATTTTACAATGGTTAATTCATACGTAACATCCATTGTGAATCCCTCAACTACATGAAACGTTTTATGAAAAGAATATTTTTATTGTCGTGGGATTTATTGGAGGTGTGGTTTACGTCTCCTACATCCGGGCATTTCTACTTTGCCACTCGTTTTATATGACAACATGTAACAAATAACATAACAGCTAGCCACAATGTAGCATTTTAATGTAAATGATAAACATTTAACACAAAATACATTATTGATGAATGGATAGCATTTTAATAATATTGTGTGTTTACATTCAGGCATCATTAAACAGCAGCGGCAGTGGGCCGTGGTCGCAGGTCGCATCGGGCCGTCAGGGGGCAGCAGCTCAGAATCCATTGTGTCTCTCTGTACATGAACCTTTGGGAACTAACAATTAAACACATATTTCAGTTAATAACCATTGTGACAAAACTTTATCCACGGAAATAATTAAATAAATTATATATATTCATGAATGTATATACGAGAGACACAAGTGTTGTGTCAGATTACATCACTAAAGATTACAATAATTATATGTAATTAAAATACGGCAACAATCTCTCTATTTTTTTTTTTTATTTATTTTAAATAATTTGTTAATAAATAACTATGTTTCCCACATCAGACTTTATGACCGGTACATGAACAACATGTCATATCTATAACAAAAACACATTTTTAACATGTTTATTTTATTTAATGTAGAAGTTGGAATTTAATTAATTTTTTCTTCTGATATGTCATCTAAGCACACACTGGCTAAAAATGGTTAGCTTGGATTAGCTGATAGCTGTATCAGCTACAGACGATTCTGAGCTCGTTTGTTTTCTGTTTATCTATTGATTGAGACTTATTATATATTATATACTTATTATTTTCCCCTGATGCTTCAGTGGCATTAGGTCACCACACTGTCTGTCCACGGAGTCCACGGTCACTACAGCCACCTTAAATGCTAATCTGTCAACGATGGTGTGATTTAAAGCTGTCATTGTCAAAATAACAATAGTCAGAGAAATTCATGTTTTCTTAAATTCTTAATTATTTTTTTTTTAATTTCCAGAGTTGATTATGACATTTATCTAAAAAACAAGTAGAAACACTAAAACTTGAAGGGTCTTCCTTGGACTGTTTTGGCAGATAGAGTCTCACTCTACATTGCTAAATTTCTATTGTGTAGCAGTTAGCATGCCTGCCTTTGAAGCGGAGAGTCCTTGGTTTGTCTCCCAGAGGGACCACCAATATCACTAATCTGCTAAAGGCGTAAATATACTTCAACTCTTTTGGTACCATTTACCTTTACTTACAATAGTTGTATCCTTGTGTGACAACCACACTCATCTGCACCATCCACCTCTAAAAAGCTGCTCTGTCTGGGTTACTGTTCTGTTGTATGTTGTGTTTAACTTGGCTAATATTAGACATTGTCGTTATACACATTTTACTAGCAACAAAAAGACAAAATAAAAAGATAAAAAAGTATCATTACCTCTTATTCACTTATATTCTATAGATCGTCTTCCATTTCGTGGCTGCAAACATAAACCAATTTCATGAATTTAATATTGATATTTCATGTTTTTATCCAGAGGGTTGTTGTTATAAATTATAATAAAGAAACTGTTCATACCCGATACAGGAAGTAGCCCCTGCTCTGAATGCCAGCTGGTCCCTGGAGTTCAGCCTGCGTAAACATACAGCTCATTTGTTGTTGTATCTAACACATGTGAGTGCATTTGCATACGCAAATAATTATTTGCAACGTGGTGTTCTAATATAAACAACTTTCTGAAATGTCTCACTCATATTTACGCCCACTCTGTGAATGTCAGTGCTTAATAGCATTGGGAGATAATTTCACCCATGTGTGCTTCTTACTCACCTCTACTGCACTAATTTTAGTATCGTAATTATTGGCAGTGTGTGGATCAACAAAGCGAATGTAGCACATACACACACATATTTCAATGTACCGGATGTACACACACGCAATGCTCTAGTTTCACGTCAAGTCTTGTTTTCCTAAGTGGAAAGAACAGTGGTTCTGCTGTGTAGCGCTTATCATGCACACTCATGCGCATCTGCAATACCCGCAGATGGTCCTGGGTTCGAGCCCCGGAGGATCCACATACTCAATGGCGCCCCCATGTGTTGCAGACTGTTAGTTTGTTATATGTTATAACTATCTATGGACCTGTATATATACTGTGTGTGTGTATATATATGTAATATATATACACACACACATATATACATATACACATGTATAAAGGTTTATAGATAGTTATAACACATTGTGTATCTAATGAAATGAAAATAAATACAAATACATACACACACACACACAGCCACAAAAACAAAACACACACAATATGGAGTTGTCATGGAAAAGAGTGAAATTGTGTTTTTCTCAAGGGAGCCATAAAACAACATGGAATGTTACATGTTCAACATAATACAATGGTTCTTCATAGAAACCATGTTTTCACTGCACACACACGTTGCCTGTGTTTTGATAAACACACAATCGTTCTGCATTATTTAGCATTGCAAGATCATAATATAGAAGCAGAAGAACAATAGATGTGGGATTCATTGGAGAAATATGTTTACTTGTTTCAAGAAAATATCCTGTTGGGATGTGCTACACATTTGTAGTTTATGTGTACCATTTGTAAAAGGTACGTGTCTAAATAAGCTAATGTAGACTAATTATGTAAGAAAAAGAAACTCTTACTCTTTTACTTTTTTCTTGCACCTTCAGCTCCTGGGGAGACAAGAAAGGATCATTCATCTGCCGTTGACTTTTAATGTTAGATGTGACTAAATGTTCCTCAAAATATTCCTGGGTACCTTTGATTTTTGAACCAGCATCATGACACAGAGTTCGCCTAAGAAATCAGACGGCTGGGGGGAAAATAAACAATGTTTCACTGGTAGCAAAGTTTTAGATTTTTATTTATTTATTTATTTATTTTGGGCTCAAGTACTAATTAATAGTCTTGACACACTCACCCAATACTTCAGGTCTGCAGAGAGGTAGGATGAGCACACAACCTCAATCTGTAGAGTATCATAACAAAGGGTCAAAGAAACAAAGAAAGAACGAACCAAAGAAAGTATTCTGTATATACCTGGCTGTGTGGCTGCCCCTGGTCTGTTGTGATTTGCTGAAGTTCTGCTGGAGCACCTGTTCGTGAAAAACATATGTAATTACATGAAGCTGAAACAATATGTTTAAAAAAAATAAAATAATTAAACACATGCACTTGCAGCAGAACGCTCTGATGATGAAAAAGCTGCTCATACAGTACATAACGGTTTAGTTGATGGTCTGCTTTGGCATGATTGCGGTGGAGGTCCATTAACAGGAGTAAAAGCCTTGCTATATAACACAGTGTAAATGATGTTGTTCGGGTTAACGTGATTGTATGGATTAACTCAGCAGAACACAGAGCATTCACCATTGAACACACTGTGACACAGTTGGATTACGGTCGACGACTTGACTATCAATGGTTGACTGTTGAGCCAAGGAAGGATGGATGATGGATGGATGGATTAATGGATGGATGGATGGATGGATGGATGGATGAATTCATGGATACACAGATAGATTATATATATATATGTAATGTAAAACCTTAAATTGTCCAAAACCAAAACCTGAACATTTCTTGAATGACATATTAACGTATCAATCTTTCACATAATATTACATCCAACTCCATTAACACAACAGAGTGAATTCTTAGTATAAAACATTATTGTTTTAGATGAATTTTGCTTTTTAAAAAATCAGGTGAAATTTTGTTAGAATTAATTAAAAGTTTCACAACTTAAAAAGTAAAAAAAAAACAAACAACCAATTATACTAGACAACTTAATTCCTCTCACTCACTTTTGCAGACACTGATGGCGAGGATCAGCAAGGCGGCCAAGGTGATGCTGCCCGTGCTGACTGGACTCATGACTGTGGCGGTGCTCAGGTTGTGCAGGTTGCTGGAGGCTCCGCGGTGCACAGGATGACTTTGGTTCTTGAAAGTCCTCATCTCTCCCTCTGTCTCTCTCTCACTCTACACTCTACTCTCTCTCTCCCTTTCTCTCTCTCTCCGTTTCCCTCTCAGTGGTGCTTCCTCTGTCTATTCTAACCCTTTTTTATTAGTTTAATGTTAGTAGTCTTCTTTGTTTTCCCTTCTCTGTCACGTGACTCCTTGCTCTAAGAGTTTCTTCTTCAAGTCAGTAAAATATAAAGGCTCACACAAATCCACACCAACCCACACGCGCACACACGCACACTCAACACACCGTATACACTGACACATGACTGCGTCATAGAAAGATGGAAAATGAAATCAACAGGTTGTACGTTATGGTGAGCGTAATGTGAAATCTCCCAGTTGATGTCCTCATCTTTGTGCCACTGTTGCCCTGCAGTTCAGTGGATTCAGTACATGCTGTTCACTGTTGTGTAGTTTAGACTCTAACAGTTGTCGGCTCCCTCATTTCGATGGACTGTTATTATTCCTCAGAGGTTAACAGACAGATAGTTAGATGTATCCTGGTTCACAGTTGAAAACAAAAAGGAATCAAACATGTGTGCATAGATTAGATTAGAAGTTAAACCAAGGTTGAGCCTTTTTCATACGATTCGTGGAGAATTAGTCAGCGACAGATCACAAAAAAAAGATCCATTGAGAAAAGATATGAATGCATTTTCCCAAGACTGATTAAATAAAATGGGGAAGTGTTATTTATTATTATTATTCTAGATACGTACAGCTGTTACAGCAGGTTCAAAAACAGGATTTTTTTTCAGGGTGTATTTTGAAAAAAAAAAAGTATTATTAAAAAACAAAAGACAATACTCTGTTTAAATTTCACACCTATTTGTTTATTTAACTATTCCAAAAGTGAATAAGAAAGCATGCGTAATACAAAGCAGGATAATAAATATACTAACTCCTTTGAAGTCACACTCCACTGAAGTCATTCTGGTCCTTTAAACAACTATGTTTTAAAGCATTGTTTATCAAAGACTGGGTCGCGACCCTTAGATGACCGCAAGAGTTTTTTTTTTTTGGGTCGTTTTAGCATCATGTTTCCCAGAAGTTTACGAATAATGTCTATTGACTTGGGTCGCAAAGGTTTGTGACTTTTAAAATATGTGTCCCCAGAAAATAAGTTTGGGAAACACTGGTTTAAAGGACCATAACAGACGGCATTAAAGTCTTAACAGTGGCCGTCGATAGCCAAGTACAGCACGGGCATTGTCATAAAGAATTTTTTGCAAATTTTTGTGCCTTCAATTCTTATGTGTATTTCAGATTAAATGACATCACTCTGGCCTTCAGTGATTGGAAAGCTCTGGAGAAACCACCACCTGGTTTCTCTTTCTGGAGAACTCTTGAAATGTCATGACCTTTGACGGTGTTTCTTCTGTTATGAAGTTGACTGAGCTGCTCCAGTCGGGTTTGGAGTCACGACCCTGAGGTGTTGAGTGAAGGTCACTAAAGTTACTGTGATTCATACAGTGTTATACACCATGCCCCAGATGTGACGAAAACACAAAGCACTACACAACACATTAGTCATAGCACAAAGGTTCTCAACCTTCGGGCCGTGGACGGGATCATTGGATACACAAACAGAAAGAAAAAAAAAATTGGATTTTATGAAGTATTCTTGCTAAATATATTTTATTTTGAATTTCAGAAGAGTATTGTACTAGATCCTAATAGTACAGCGTAGGTTTAGATTTTTAAAAAGCAGTAAGGTGTACAGGTAAAGGGAATCTCTTAAGCTGGAATGTACAAAAATGTTTTCCAAAAGGCTTTAATGACAGGCTCTGGTCTTAGAATTGTGATTTGATGTCTCAGATCCACATCAATTGCTTAAGATACTGTGAAGTCTTGTACCTTTTTGTTCAACAGCACTATCATGCGCTATGTAAATGCATTTGAAATTGTAGAATGACAGCAATAAAGTAAGACTGTAGAGGGAGACACAGAGCAAAAAACAAAGTGGTGTAATTTTCCGGTCCGTTTCCTCTTATGTCATGTACTCCACCGTTTCAAGTGACAGCTAACATTAATAAACTTTGCTGTAAGGTCCCTGGACAGACGTTTACCGATGGTGTCTCACACACTTGGTGTCTGTTTTACCACTAAGAATCTTATTGTGTTTTACAAAGGCAATGGTTCACTTCATAAAATAAATCCCAGATCAGTCAAGGCCAACCCTTCGTCTTTTGAAGTATGATCTTTCCTCTGTTTATTCTCGACGCTATGAAACTGTTTATTCATTTATTTAACTCTTTTATGATTCACTTACTTACATTATTCCCTTTAACGAACTGCCATCTGTTAGGGTTTATATAATGTTGCAATATATATATATATAGATGTATAAATCTATATATATATTGTTTATGAAGATACGTATATAATATAAATTTGCTTTCCAATGATGTAAGCAGTCACAAGCAGTCACACAAATATCAATATCAATATTAATGGTTTCCCCAGAATGGATCTTTTTCTCAGCAGGATGTTGAGTTTTTCAAACAATGTCCTGTTTTCCATTGACCTGTAGATTTTAATTTTTTCTTGATGCTCATTTTTGGATAATACTCTCAACATCTGTACCCTCTGTACAATCCTCAGCTAACCCTACCTTGACACAAACAAACAGGAAAGCACTCTTGCCTGTGCACATACAGTATACGCACTCTTTAATAGCATGATTGCTTTAAAACAAAACACACACATGGGCAACCTTCCTAACAAGCAGAGAGCTCTACGTGGACCATTGCGCACATAATAGCAGCTCTCATGCTTACCTCAGTTGAAAAATCGACTTTAGGTGTAATTTGGTGAAGTTCTTACCTGAGGATGAGGTTACCAAAGTAGAAAAAATGTTTGATGAAGTTTCCATGATGGATTTAGCTCCTGATTATGTGTAATGGTCCTTTTTTTGTGTATTTTCCTGTTTGGAGGGATAACAATGGACAGAATATCATAAAAGAAACACCTCTTGATTTTATACTGAACAAGCACTAAATTATATTTTACTGCTCTGATTTGCACGTCAAAAATAAAAAATGGAAAATGTGTCAGTTTCCCCTGTGTTTATTCAGATCATTTTGTTTATGCTATAACAATGATGACTTCAAAACAACACTGATGATGCCTTCTTCAAGCCTGTTAAATGCTACTCAAAATGCCATCCAGATAGCGCCACAAAAATCTCTGTTTCCAAACATTAATAGAAAATGTTATCGGCCTTTAATCACCTTTGTGAATGTCAGTTGTAGATTGCACAGATGTAATCATCTTCCCCTGATGATGCGGCGCTGCTGTGTAAAGCCCACGTCACATCTGCATGTCCTCCTGTGCGTGTCCCTGGGACATCCTCATCAGTACGGTGACCTTCTGACACGACACTTTCAATTTGTAGAATCACCTTTCACCTGAGAACTTCACTGCATTCGGTCTGGGATTTATTTGTGTTTCACAGTGTTGCCTTTAGTAGACGCAGCAATCCAGCCTGGTGGATGTTTGTGATGTTGTACCAACGTCAGTGTGGGGAAACATCAATGTCGACAAGGGATATAGAGCGTTTGACATTCACAAAGTATGAGAGCCATAATCTGTGGGTGAATCATTAGGGAGCTCAGTGGGCTAAAGGAGAAATTCTGAACAGATTATTAATATGTGTGATATCACAAACATTGCTGTGCTGCAGATGTTAGTCCAAACGAAGAAAGCAAATAACCATTTCTCAAGTGTTTCAAGTGTTTTACCCGAAAGACGAAATCTTCCTTTAGTTACTCTCTTAAGGTAATTACAGAATTAAAAATAAAGATATTTGTTTCTAATTTTAAAAAATTAATCATGTTTCTGGTGTTTGCATGTCAAAGTCCTAAAGATGTACTTTGCTCATATATTATTGTTATTACTATTATTATTAATATTATATCTTAGACATATATTCTAATTTATAAGCATAATATCTAAAATTGCATGTAAGAGTATATTTAATTGAAAAAGCACATTCTTCTTGTCTTAAAATCACATACATTCTGTTACAATTTTTGTCGAATTTCGTCAGCCTAGTTAGTTGTTTTATGTTTAAATCATATATGATTTTAACACGAATAAGAAACACATAAACAGTCTAAAAGAAAAAATAACACACTATTTGCAGAATTAGAAGGTTTTCTATCGCCATCTAGTGTTCTGGTAAGTTCGTGCGTAGAGAACAGTACAGTACAAATGCACATTGAGCAAACCATTGATTTAACAATTGCAGACGATTGTTAGAGGTTTTTTTTATTTTAGTGTAGTTTATAAAGTAGAAGCATATATCCTAAAACTATGAAGAGCAGCAACTATCTTTACATTGCCTTATTTTCTATTTATAAATATGAGAATAATTGAGTGATACGGATAGTACTACCTTATCAGTGTTATTCTTTTTAGAGAAGCCAAATATGCTGAATCAAACATTAACTACTCCCCGTGTGAGGGTGTTTTGCTCAACATGTTTAATTGACAATAGTGGGTTTGGGTCTTTTAATGTGCGACATTATAGGACGGTTTGCGAAGCATGTTGCGTGCCTGCGTCACTGTCACGTGCGTGTACGTCAAAACTCGGAAGTGAGAGGGCGGTGTTTTGGTTAGGGCTGTTGTTGGGTTTACGAACCAAGGTAAGTGTATTTTATATATATCACAACGTAAATAAACTACTTTAGTAAATACTGCTGATGTTACTTTTTACTTAGAACAGAAATGCATGAATGCTGTCGTAGTATGCAATGTCTTTTTTTACGTGGTTTTCCCCACACAATGGAAATATGCTAACATCAACGTTAGCAGTCAGTGGGCTACAGGCAAAAAAATGATTTTATTTCTCTTAAATGAGATACCACTGTTTTTTTATCACGCTTAGTTTTTTAATGTGTCAACAATTTAAGTAGCGTTAACCATATCTTCTTCGCAGGAGATATGCTTCACGGCTCAACATGCAAAAATGACGTTCATGTTTTCAGAACTCAGAGGTTGACCGCTTTTAGTCTCCTGTCTTTCAAAGACATGTTGTATGCTTTCTGGACGGAAGAAGCTTTAATTTACTAAAAAATTAGAAAATACTATTTACACATGTAATATTTAAGAAAATGAGATTTGTTTAATCATAATTAATCATACCTAAAGCTCAGTTCTTAATGACACTTTTACATGTATTATTTTGTATGAACATTGTGTATTTGTTTTTGAACTGTATTGCAGTGTCCACCATGACAGCCATCAAGCACGCTCTCCAGAGAGACATCTTCACTCCCAACGATGAGCGGCTTCTTGGCATCGTCAATGTCTGCAAGGCAGGAAAGAAAAAGAAGAACTGCTTCCTGTGTGCAACAGGTAAGGACCACAGGATAATATTTATAATACAATATTTAAATTGTTTGATAAATATTGTGTCTGTTACCTCTAGTCACCACGGAGAAGCCTGTCCAAGTTAAAGTCGTGAAGGTAAAAAAGTCAGACAAAGGTGACTTTTACAAGCGACAACAGACTTGGGAGCTTCGAGATCTGACTGAAGTAGATGCCAAAGATGCAAGCAAGGTCAGAGGGTTTATTAATTGTTTTTTTATACATCTACAGTTTATAGCTGTACATTTTTGTTTTCCCCAATAAAATATAAATTATTTTTTTCATTTAGGAAAATCCTGAGTTTGACCTTCATTTTGAGAAAGTATACAAATGGGTGGCAAGTAGCACGGCTGAAAAAAACTCCTTCATTTCCTGCATCTGGAAGCTGAACCAGCGTTATCTGAGGAAGAAGTTGGAGTTTGTGAATGTCAGCTCTCAGTTACTAGAAGGTGGGATGACTCTGTTTTTATCCACCCCTGTTAAGATGTGTTTTTTTAATGATTTAATGAGATTTTACCTTTTTTATTTTACACCTAAGGTCAACACTAATGATTTAAGGTGCCGAGTTTAGACATTAGGACTTTGGCTGGCTTTTCGTTGGCTGATCTTTTTTTATTAATAGCATGTATGGATATGATGTCTTTATGTCCTGGTTTGTGGTATGTTTTTTCTGTGTTAAATTCTCCTCTATTCTCACTTTTTTCTCTTAACTTTCTCTGGCAAGAACTTCCTAAAGCGGAAGGTTGGTAGGACTTAACTTCCCCCCTCTCCTCACCCCCCTCCATCATTTGTTCATGATCACAAGTTCCACCACTTCCATCAGAGGCTCTCATCCTTTTAAAGCTTCTGCTGATTTAATCAGTCAGGAACAGAAATTACATTTTTTCATTTTAAGTAAATTAAATAACATACATTTAAGTCCTTTTTAATTGCCTGTAACATATGATCATCATATTATCACAGATGTTCATTAATCACGCTATAATACACCCTGCGCATTTAGCTCATGGTTTTCTAATTCACTTAGAGCAAAGGAGATTTGTTTTTAGGCTGCATTTGGTTTTTCAGTGTGCTCAATTCCTCAGGTAGGAAAAACATCAAGCAGATGAAGGTCATAAAACATTACTTCCTCAAAATTGGTTTTAGTCTTAGTCTGAAATTTTGAGACGATGATTGGTAATGTTTTATGTACTGTATATTTGAATATAAACAACCTTAAAGCTCAAGCTTCAAATATATTAAAACTACTTTAAAAATTTAATGAATTGAATTGAATTCTTACAAATGTTTTTTCAGAGAGACTATAAAACCAATGAGGTAGGAGGTCATCTCTGTTATTATTTCTTGTTCAAATATTTTATTCCACTATCCTGTTTCAGAGTCAGTTCCGAGCGGTGAAAGCCAAAGTGTTGCAGGAGGGGATGAAGATGCTTTGGATGACTACCAGGAGTTGAGTGCTCGTGAGGAGCAGGACATCGAGGGCATGATGGTGTCTTGTGAATATGCTATCTCCAATGCTGAGGCTTTTGCAGAGAAGCTCTCAAAGGAACTTCAGGTTTTAGATGGGGTGTGTAGACGTAGCTACTGAGTGACCTTGTTTTTGAAGATTTTTTTTTTAGTTTATAAATTCAGATTAACTTCATACAGTTACAAACAAATGCCATGTTTATTGTTTTTCTGCTTTTAGGCCAACATACAGTCCATCATGGCATCAGAGAAGCAGGTCAATATCCTGATGCAGCTGCTGGATGAGGCTCTGTCGGAGGTGGACACCATTGAGGGGAAGCTGAGCAGCTACGAGGAGATGCTTCAGAGTGTCAAGGAGCAGATGGACCAAATCTCACAGAGCAATCTCCTCATACAGATCAGCAACACCAACAACAGCAAGCTGCTGGATGAAATTCAGTTCCTAGTGGTTAGAATTACCTTTCAACCTAAAAGAAAATTGATTTTTGTCTCTATTGGCGTAATGAAAATGTTGAAATAGAAAAGAAGTTCCTTACATGTTTTATCCTGTTGAGTTCTTACTTGGAATCTTAAATACACAACTTACATACATAGCTGCTGAAATGTCTAAATTAACTCCAGTGCATCTTTTCTCCTTCAGAACAACTTGGACTTGTCCAAAGGTCACATTAGGGCCTTACAGGAAGGTGACCTGATGTCTCCCAAAGGCATCGAGGCCTGCATCAATGCCTCTGAAGCTCTTCTGCAGTGCATGAACGTGGCATTGAGACCAGGTTGGTTCATGTGACCCAGCAAATTACTAATTGTTGGAAGATGTCACATTTAGTAACAATTCCTGTTTGGACAAAGGTCATGACAAGCTTTTGGCAGTGAAGCAGCAGCAGCTCCTTTTTGCTGAGCTGAGAGACACATTTGCTCGCCGTCTTACCAATCATCTCAACAATGTCTTTGTCCACCAGGTAACACACAAACAACACTGTTACAAGATGTACACAAATGTTTGAATTAAAATGAAGAAATGTTCTGTTTTGTCCAAATTTGAGGCACCTTGATACTCAAGCAGAATAATTGAGACATAGTTGCAGAATATTGAAGAGACATACTTTTGCTTTTCAATGGTATTGTACTCTTATTTATTCCAGTATGGACTACGGGGACACCTAATACCTTCAAAATAGGTTTCTGTCCTCCCTCTTTCTTCCCCCCTCCCTTTCCCTCTCGCCGTCTCTCTGTGTTTCTTG
>NC_024308.1:16621100-16643433 GCF_000523025.1 Cynoglossus semilaevis
TCTCGCTGTTTAGCTGATCTTTTGGGCTTCACTCCTTTGTTTCCTTCCACACGTGTTCCTCCTAATCTCGGCTCTGAATCATCCCGCTCTGTTCTCTGTCTCTGTGTCAGTTCAACCACTTCAGTCACTTCAAAATGACCATCCCTCAGTTCTATAGGTCTTCCTGTCTATCACTTCCCGTGAGTACCCTCACAGCAGCCGCAGCACTCCCCTCCTTCTCTAACAACTGACTCTGCTCACATCATTCCCAACAACTTGAAACACCAAAGCCTTCCATCATTTCTTGCATGGAATGTTTCTAACATCCAGACATCTCACATGTGAGGTCATGGGTAAAGGAACGCCATTGATCTGTTTCCTTCTTCACCAACGATCTGCACTGAGCTAAGGATGTTTATGTTTAGGTGCTAACATGGCTTGGTTGCAAGAGATGACATAAAACCATTACTACCTGTGCCTGTCTGCTCTTGGTGCATGTCCCCTGGTTAAAGCACTAGAGCCTTAATAAGCCAGAGGAAGTGAAGAGGTTATCCATGTGGCAAGAGGAGTCATGTGTTTTTGTTTTTTTTAAAGATTTCTTTCTTGCTTAACCTTAAAAATAACAATATTTGCTAATTTATGGAAATGTATCCTGTTCTCGTGTTTATGTTACAAAGCGAGATAAGCTCTCAGTGCAAAGTGTGTTTGTGACAAAGAAAGTGAGATATTTGAGTTTTGACATTGTCTATATTAACTTGTCAAATTGATGAAAAGCAACTTTTTCTTCTCACTCCTGACTCCATCATCCAGGGCCATGACCAGAGCTCCACCCTGTCACAGAACACAGCAGAACTGACTCTGCCCAAACACAGCCCCCTACACAGAGACCTGCTGCGCTACGCCAAGCTCATGGAGTGGCTAAAGAATACTCACAGGGAGAAGTACGAAGGCTTGTCGAGGGTCAGTCAATTTCATGTATAAATCTGTTGTGTTTTTAGGTGTGACTTTAAGAAGTGTTGAATGTGTTTAGTCAGTGTGGAGTAGTTTGGATATTGGGGGTTTTATTCATACATGTGACGTTTACCGTTGCCTGTAGTCTCGTTTGAAATTCTCATCTGCTACTACTTGAGAAATGCATGATTTCAAATATATACATATTTAATATAGGTAAGCACATTATCTGTTTTAGACCTACGTGGACTATATGAGCAGACTGTATGAAAGAGAAATCAAAGACTTTTTCGAGGTTGCCAAGACAAAAATGGCCGGCACCACCAAGGAGGCGAAGGGAAAGTTTGGTAAGAGCTGTCACTTTGGATACGAGTCTGTTGTCCCTGTTTAACAGTGTTAAAAAAATGTTTTGGTGATTTTCAGGTACAGTTTTGTTGTAGGAAAGGGATCTCTCTCTTCATTTGTTGGATTGTTTCTATACAATATTTGCATTACTCTGTTATACAGCTGTAAATGAAATATTCTTTATCTAAAAATAAACCACCTTTGCCCTTCTATTTACTGCACAGTTACCAAAAAACACATTTCTAAAGCTCATTTTTATTTCCAGTATGAATGTATATTCTCAGTCTTGCTCTTTGTTTTACTTTATTAACATTTCAACTTCTGTTTGCACAAAACAAATTCTGTACTCTTTGGTATTTTGATAGTACTCTGAGGTCGTCCGTTGTTTTGATATATTTACTGAACGCAGCTTTTCTCACTCTGTGTTAACATTTTTGGAAAAAAACATATTTTCCAAAGGTTTGTCTGAAGCTAATGCAATTGCATGTCAGCAGCAGTGTAACTTTGTACGTCTAACATCAAGCCTCACTTCTTCCATGCTGCATGTTTTTAAGCCTAACCTGTCTCTGTCTTTGATGCCTGCCCTTGTTAACTGGCTGCAGCTACGCTTCCGCGGAAAGAAAGTGCACTCAAACAGGAAACAGAAAGTAAGTATGACTAAGTCTGGATAAAGATTTTCATTATCCAAACAGCTATTATTTCACCTAAAGTTTCTCAAGCTCCTTCTATATTATATATCATTGTTTACCAGCCTTTTTATGTTTGTATCCACATAGTTTCTTAATATCAGCACTTGCAATGCTATCTCTAAAAACTTGGTTTAACAGTGTTTACTGTGCTTTCTTAGGCCTTCATGGCAGCTCTGGGAAGCTGACAGGATCCACCTCCAGCCTTAACAAACTGACAGTGCAGACCTCAAACAGTCGGCGCTCCCAGTCTTCCTCACTGCTGGACATGGGCAACATGTCTGCTTCTGACCTGGATGTTGCTGACAGAACCAAGTTTGACAAGGTAGCATTGTTGGTGGATTTTATAATTGAAATAAATAGGTGATGTAATTTTCTGTACTGTGACACAAATATTGTATTTTGGGTTTTTTTTCTTGCGTGCAGATATTTGAGCAAGTCCTCAGTGAGCTGGAGCCTCTCTGCCTCGCAGAACAAGACTTCATCAGCAAGTTCTTTAAACTGCAACAGCATCAAACAGTTTCACCTCCACTTGCTCAGGTGGGTCTATGATCGCATCACTGCAATTAGCTGTAGAATAAGTGGAACAACAAATGGCTTCTCCTCTTCAAATGTGTTGATGGACCAGTAGCACACATTCAATTGGATATGTTATGTTTGTTGTCCGGTGTCCTCACAGCCTGAAGCAGAGGAATCAGATGGAGGAATTCCATCAAGACAGCCTCCACAGACAGAACACAGACAGTCCTTTTCATCAGAGTGAGTACTAACATTACGTACTCCCAGATCGACTACAAATATTACCAATTCTCAGAGCCAAATGTTTTCTGTGCACCAGTGTATATTCACCCACTCTCAGCAGCCTTTAACAAAATCATATTTTGTCTAAAGGAAAGATCTGGTGCGACTGATGATGAATAAAATCTTCCAGAGCATTGAGACGGAGCTCAACAGTCTCATTGCACTTGGTGACAAGATTGACAGCTTTAATTCTCTGTATATGCTGGTGAAGATGAGTCACCATGTGTGGACGGCTGAAAATGTCGACCCGGCCTCGTTCCTTAGCACTACGCTGGGAAATGTACTGGTCACTGTCAAACGGAACTTTGACAAATGCATTGTAAGTCGAATCCTCTTTTCATATTTGTCAATATATAGTAAAAAATATATGGATCCCTAAGTAAAAATAATTCTCCTTTTTTGCAGTCTGGTCAAATCAGACAAATGGAGGAAGTTAAGATTTCAAAGAAAAGCAAAGTCGGTATTCTAGCTTTTGTGGTTGGATTTGAGGACTTTGCAGAGCTAGCTGAAACCATCTTTCGTAATGCAGAACGTCGCGGTGATCTGGACAAAGCTTATGTCAAACTTATAAGGGCTGTCTTCGTGAATGGTAAGACCACTTATTATCCTAACAACAGAGACTGGCTGTTTTGTCGAACATTTCAAGTTCTTAGATGACTGCTTCTCCAGTGGAAAAGGTGGCCAGCGAAAGCCAGAAGACTCCTCGAGACGTTGTGATGATGGAGAATTTCCACCACATCTTTTCCACACTGTCACGTCTAAAGATCTCCTGCTTAGACACAGAGAGACGGGAAGCGAAGCACAAATACACCGACCATCTGCAGTCCTACGTCATCAACTCCCTGGGACAGCCACTGGAAAAACTTAATGTAAGAGGAACACAGTTACTCTATTGACCTTTAAATTTAGCTTTCATGGTGTTTATTTTCCACTCTGTTGCAGCATTTCTTTGAAGGAGTAGAGGCACGCGTAGCTCAGGGTGTTCGTGAGGAGGAGGTGAGCTACCAGCTGGCCTTTAACAAACAAGAGCTCCGCAAAGTAATAAAGGAGTATCCTGGCAAAGAGGTGAAAAAGGGGCTAGACAACCTTTACAAGAAGGTAGATAAGCACTTGTGTGAGGAGGAGAGTCTGCTTCAGGTGAGAAATTCCAAGTCTCAGGAGAACAAATTGGTCTGTAGTGACACATTCTTTACACTGCATTTAAACCCCTTGTTATTGTTCTCTTGTTTCATTTAGGTGGTGTGGCACTCCATGCAAGATGAGTTCATACGGCAGTACAAGCACTTTGAAGATTTGATTGGCAGGTGCTATCCTGGATCTAGTATAACCATGGAGTTTACCATACAGGACATGCTGGAGTACTTCTCTAGCATTGCCCAGTCTCATTAGTTCTTCTGTAATGCACTGGAATTTAGTAATTCACTACTGCTTCATACTTGCTGAACACAAGCTTCTAACAAGCTTTTCAAATGTTAAAAAACTTTCTCTGTGTTTGTTTTAATGAAATGTGTACATTGCCCAGTGATGCAGATATCTCTACATTGAGTTTGTTCCTGTTTTGAAGACAGAAGAACTCTGCACTAAATATTTTTTGCATTTTACTTTTATTTCTCCATGCCATACGTACATAATAAATTTGCATATGTCAACCTTCAAGGAACGTGAACTACTTGTCATTGTGACACAGCACACAACGAAATGTCAACCCATCACCAAAGTGAACAGTGGGCAGCTTTAGGCGCCCGGGGGCCAGTGTGTGGGGACAGTGCCCTGCTCAGAGCACCTCAATGGTAACTTGGCAGCTGGTGGACTTGAACCTGAATCCTTCAGGACCCAAGTCAAGTGGACTTGGGACCACCACTGCCCCTTTAAATGCTGGACTTAATGATTTATGAATGAAAACTGAAAGCACCATATATGTTAACAATTAAAAATAATTAATTGGATTTATTAAATTGCTGCACACACAATGAATTGTTTAAATATGTTTAAACACTGCAGTACATCCTACAGATCAATATTGGTTTAGGTCTTATGTGGTGTGGTCCAGAGCTGTGTCAGCCTTTTATTGTAAGGCTCTGACTGACTGTTAAACAATATAGAATTATACCCTAAAATACACATTTTTTGTCAAAGTGCAGTGTTGAAAATGTAATTTGGAGCGCGTTTACATTTTAATCTTAATAATGTTTATGGTAATTTGAAAATGTCTTTATCGTGTTTGATAGTTGGGCGGATATGTACATATTAAAATCATTATTTCTTTTTTAAAAAAACGCACAAAACGAGTCCTCTAAACTATGGCAACCCCGCCCTCAGTAAATGTGCGGGCACCGAGGTTTACAAAACAAGCCGCCACGGAGGTTTGACTGTGTGTCTCATCTACTTCCATAGCGACGAATCCAAGCTCGAGATAAACGGCGCTTCTTTCAAACTCTACGGGGAAACACATACTCTCGAAGTAGTATATTTTGTGATTATACCCGACTGCAAATGGAATAATTTAATGGACACTATTCTTTTTTGTTCGTCGTAAGTCGAAGATGTAGTGTGGAGTTGACGTTGGTAAAGCTAACGAAAGCTACCGTTACTGTCAACCGTACGTTCCTCGAAATGCTGCGTTATTGGTTTACAATAGCTAAACTGTGACGTGGAAGTAGGTTAGTGGGGCATATAAGACCCGGTTAATGTGTAGTTCATGATAAATGCACAGAATGCTAAATTTTGTTTATTAGCTACAGCAAACATGTTAGCTAGTTTAACTAAACATTACTATAATTGGAGATTTATAATGTTTGTAAGTAACGCAGGACTTCAGTAATAGTGTCTTGGTTTGCCGGTTAATGCGAATGCCATATTATGCTATTATAAGTTTAGTGCCACATCAAAGCCATGGCGAGCAACGCAGAGAGGAAGTACATTAACTTAAGGAAACGTCTGGATCAGTTGGGTTACCGACAGCCACTAGCAATAGAGTCGCTGCCATTGGTGGAGAAGCTGTTCAGGTGAAACACACATACAAACACAATTTCACACTGGTTCAAACGCCACCCCATGCCTTTAAAATGGTTTTGCTCACGTTTCATTCATTGACATCAGGACCAAATTCATAGCTCTGCATATACCTATACTGGTCAGTGGCTGTTAATGAATGGATGGTACCAAAAAATAGATCTTCCTTTGTTTTACAGTGACTTGGTTCACACAACAGAGAGCCTTCGCAGTGCCAAACTGTCAGCAGGGAAAAATGAGAAAGAAAGCCAGAACCTTGATTCCGTTCTAGAACCATATAAGACGGAGAATGCACGGGTGATCAGAGAGAACAATGAGCTGCATCTTGACCTTATGAAGCTAAAGGAGGAGAAGGATCGACTTACCAAAGGTAAATAGTGAGGATGACCACAAAGTCCCACCACAAACTTTACAACAACACTAGATTTTGTGTTTAAGGTCTAAAATGTTGGTCAATTTTTTTAATCAATTCCAAGAAATCTGATCAAAATTAAATGGTATCAATAGCAACTGTCAAAGTGATGACTACTGTATGATGACTCATGATCATGTGATTAGCTGTTGTACTGTGGATAGAAATACTATACAATACAATACTTTCTTCTTTTTTTATTTTTCCAGAGCTCAAGACTCGCATCAGAAAACTCGACCATGAAACATCTGACCTGAAGTTTTTAAACAATCAGTATGTTCACAAGGTTCGTTGCCTGGAGAAGGACAGCAAGGCAAAAACTGAGCGTATTCAGCAGTTGCAAGAAAAGAACATGCAAGCCGTAGTGCAGACTCCAGGTAAATGCCAAGGTGTTCAGGTTCACATGCACAAGTTGTATTAAATATTTAGGTCACGTTTACGCTTGCAGCTATTAGTATACCTTTCTTCATTTAAATATATACATGTTTTGTGGACATCAAATTAGATTATTTTTTAAAACAGTCCCTAACCGTGATATTCAGGTGGGAAGAAACACAGTATTCCTTTCAGACGTCAGAGAATGCAGATTGACGAACACTTACCGCCTTCATCAACATCGTCCTACCCTGTGTTGCAGCCTGATGATCCCTACATAGCTGACCTACTCCAGATAGCAGATAGGAGGTTGGTATACTTATAAATCCCCTAAACTGGAGATGCTTACATACACCTTTTTGTGTTTACCTGACTGCTGTTTTTACGTTGTAGAATTAATGAGCTGCAGGAAGAAATTCTGAAAGTCAAACTGGAACTGGAAAACTCTGAGGAATATGCAAAGCACTTAAACACACAGGTAATAAGTTATTTGACTACTGAAATGCAATTTAAACATGTCGAACATTAACATAGTGGTCAGTTTTATGGGGTTGCTTTTCTGTTGACCTTTTTTCATAATAGGTGGAAAACAGGGACAAAGAAATCAAGCGACTGAATCATGTTCTCCACGGAGGTCGACCTCATGATGTTATTTCTTTAGAGGCTCAGAACGTCAGCAACGAGAAACTGATTTCTCATCTTAACCTCCAGGCAAGTTTTGTTGTCTCTTAATTAATTGTAAAAAAAAAATGTAATAACACCACTGGAAACAATCTATTTCTCATTACTTGCTACCTTGTGCTACACAGATTGAGTACCTGCAGGAGACAAACAGGACCCTAAAGCACAAAGTAGATGAACTGCAACAGAAGAAGATAGACGCCTCAGAGGAAGTGGCGAACCTGTCTGTGAAGAATCTAGAACTGTGTGAAGAACTTACACACATTGATGACCTGGCAAAACAGCTAGAGATGGATAAAGAACACATGTTGGAAACGGCTCATGTGGAACTACAAGAAGCCAAAGTGAGACAATGAAAATTAATTTAAATATCCTTCATTCCAGTGCATGTGTATGAGTTTAAATGTGACAGGAATGAGGGTATAATAATATGTTGCATTGTTTCCTCAACAGAAAGAAATTCAGAAACAACAGAAAATAATTCAAGACTTGGAAGATAGTGTTTCACAAACAAGAAAGGTATTAGGTTCGTTGCCAAAAGAAATGTCCTTATTGTCTTATGTTTTCTCTTACCACCAACTCACCTCACCTTTTTTAATTATTTGCCCTTAGGAACAGTCCATAGATGGCTTTGAAAAAAAACGTCTTCATGATCAGCTTGTGGACCTTAAGGAGCAAAATAGCAAAATGGAGGAAATGGTGAATTGCACGGAGGAAGATAAGATCAGGCTGCAGCATAAATTAGATAAAATGATGTTATTTGGTGAGCATCAGTTTATTGTAGCTTGGTTTTTGGAAATCTTCCAACTTCTTAAACTGATCAAATATTGTCATGTGTCATTGTCTAGAAAAAGAACTGGTACTGGAGCTGGAGACAATGCGAGTCAAACATGGCATTTGTGGAAGGGAACGCTCCCCATCTCGTCTAGATGCATTTGTCAAGAGTCTAGAGGAGGAGAGGGATTTTTATCGCCAGGAGGCCGAGCGCTACAAAAGAGCCAGCGGCTTGGAGTTGAGCCCAAGTCGTAGCTCAGCCAAATGTAGTCCAATGTCCAAAGTGAAAAGGGTAAGAAATATTGACAAAATTGTCACAATTCATTTTTAAAAATCTTAAAACATTATCATCAAAATTGACAGAAAAATAATTCACATTACAATTTTATTACTGCAAATTATTAGGCAGGTGCTTCAGAGGCAGAACTGTTTCGTGTGATGAAGGAAAGAGATGAGCTGAAGGTGGCTCTCCTGGACTTTGAGAAGCATGTTGAGGAAATCCAAAACAATGCCAAGGCTCTTTGCACCGAAAGAGACCATTTCAAGATTCAAATGAAAAAGGTGAGATTCAAAATACTTGTATTACCAGATGTGAATTTTAATGTAATTTATTTTTTAAAGAGATGCAGGTGAAAGTTGAAGCACTGTTTGTTTTTTGTTCAGGCCCAGGAGGACTTGAAGCTGAGCCAAAGCATGAAGAAGTCAGCTGATTTGCGAATTTTGCAGGATGAGTTAAAAAAGGCAGAAATGAAAATTGAACAGATGAGCATTGAAAAAGACACGCTGTTTGAAAGGTTAAAGGTTGGTGAAGGTCAAGAAATAAAATATATATAGTGTATATAACAGTTGAATTGACTTGTCATCAGTTATATTTCCAAACATTTTGCAGATAACCCAGACTTCAGCTCTCACAGACAGACATGTTGATGTCCAAAGAATCTTTGACCTTGAGAATGCTGTTAAACTTGTAAGTGTGTTGTGTTTATTCATTTAAAATAGCAAAACAAATGGCAAGAGTGAGCTCTTTATAAAGCTTTTTTGTCCTCTGAATCTTATTTTCTGTTGGTGTAGTTGGAGAAGGAGAAACTGGAGCTACACTCACAGGTGAGTCTGTTGAAGGAGAGTAGGAAAACAGTAGAAGAGGAGCTGAAGGTGCAGTCAGCTACTCTGGTCCAGAATCAAGAGGAGGCCGTTCAGCAGAGAGACGAGAGCAATGCTGTGCTGAGGTGTGTGCTGGATACATGGATCTAAAACGATGTTATTATAATAGTAATGTCACAGTGATGACTTAGTGATTCCTGCAAACTCTTCAGAAACCACTGAGATTTGTCCTGTTGACAGGTAGATTTTATGGTTTAACTTTTGATAATCGTAACAAAGTTTAGTTTTCCTTTCATTCTATTTGTGCCAAGTCATAACCTGAGGAACTCTCATATAAATGTCCTTGTCATCTGACAAACTTGGTGGCAGTCCAGAGTGACCTGGCTTCTTTTTCTTTGTTTTTCTTTTGACATCCACATTCTGGCACAGTATAACTTCCTCTTCATGAATCCTTCTTAAAACCCACTCTAATGAATATAAAAAGGGGATGGCAGTGACTTAGCATCTGTAGAGGATGAAACATTGTTTTCAAAAACACACATTTTATTTTATTTGCCTGGTAATTATGATAATACTATACTATACTATTAATACAGAAAGAATACAGAACAAAACAAGAATGGCAGCTTCAACACCTTCAAAAGAAAAGTACCTGCACAGTAGAAACAGTGAATAGATTGTTGTGGATTAACTGACAGTTTATATACATTTATATTACAACATGTGTTTGGTTAATTGCAAAAATTATTCGCAGTTTCTGTACTTGTAAATAAAGTTTTTTAAGGATACAAATTAGTATATATAGAAAAAATGACATGTCCCTAACCTTTCATATACTTTTTTATTTCTTTTGATGTTGTTATTGCTATTATTATCATTTGTAGGTTGCTTCAACAACAGATGGAACAGTCTCTTGCTGACACCAAGCACAGGCTTTCAGTGAAGATGAATGAGCTCCATGATGCCCATGAACAAATTGAGAAACTAGAAGAAAGAATAGGTAAAAATCTGTGGATTTTAGCTTCATGTTTGAGGCTGTTGTATTTTGGGACAGTTGTTTCTTTCCCCTCACTGTGTTTTTGTTGACTGAATTTGTTTTGTCTGTCTCAGTGGAGATGAGTAAGTACGGCCCAAAACACAAGGAGGAAATTTCAGCGCTTCAGAAGGCCATCTCCACCATAGATAAAGAGAAGGATGCTCTGCAGGATGATGTAGACCAAAAGACAGAAAAGCTGGTTGCTCTCCAGGATGAGCTGACTAAGAAGGTAATCTGTCAAAATAATATTTACAAAAAATATGTGAACAGGAAAGAAAAATCACTATAATCACTTCTGTGTCATGGCTGGTCATTTACTCTGCATTTTCACAGGAAAACATCCTAAAAGATGCCAGAGTAACAGTTGTGAACTTGAACAATTCATTGACGTAAGAATCATTGTCTCACAACTATTCTTTTGTTGTTGTTTTTTACTAAACACTAACATAATGTGCTTCTTCAGTCAGCTAAAAGGTGCTTTAAAAAGCCGAGAGAGAGAAATAAGTAGTCTGAGGAGACAACTGGACGCCTCTCAGGACGAGCTGTCAGGAATCAGGAGAGAGAGGGAACTCACAGTGCAAGAGAACAGGAGACTAAAAGACGACTTGGTCACAATGACCAGAGAAAACCAGGTACGTAATGAAACCTTTGCATAACAACAACAACAACAAAATATATTGAGTAAAGTATCAACTAATTTTGTATAATTTTAATCAGGCTGTACACGTAGAGATGCAACAGGCCATGCATGAGAAGGACGACCTGAAACTGAGGGTCCACTCTTACATCACAGAAGTGGCAAAAATTGAGAAGCTGATGGCCACAAAGGCGAGCTGTTTTATTTGCTGCGTGACTACTGGCACTCGCTGGTGGTGACTCAACTGTAACTGCAAACACACTTCATTCATGTGTTTGGCCACCCATACCAAATTAACAGAGTGTTTGACTGGCAGGAGCAGGAGAACAGGAACTTGATGGAACAGTACAGGATGGCTCAGTCTGAGATGGTGGAACGGGACCAAAAGCTGCGTCAGGTGGAAAGTCTCAACAACTCTATCCGCCTGGAGCTTCTCTCTTCAGACACAGAACGAAGGAACCTCTCCAATACAGTCACCCAGCAGGAGAGGGAAATCAGTCAGGTGAGATGTGATCTGAAACAGGGGAAAATAGACTTGTGGCTAAAAAGTAGAAAGAAGAATTACTGTCAAAGTTTGTTGTTTTTTCTTTTTTTTTAATTCTTAAATGTATTTTTCATTTTGTGGTATTCCATAGCAAACGCAGGCCTACCAAGCCTATGAAGCTAAGGTATCTTCCCTGGTTCGAGGGATGTCCCAACTTGAAGACAAGTTGAAAAGAGCCCAGGAGGAGAAGGCAAGTCTTCAGGCAGATGTGGCTTCTGTCAGGGAGCTGTGTGTCAAACTGGACTCTGACAAGGAGCTCACTGTACGTCAGCTCACCTCCAGAAGTATGGACTTGGAGAGGGTGAGTTCTGCTCTCACCGATCGTCAGGTTGATTCTTTTCATAAGGCAAAGTATCCAGTTAAGAATGTTTCCAGCATTGTCTTCTATTTCGCTTAATATTTTTAACAGTACCTCATTCACATTGGGCAAATCCTACACAACACTGAAACCCTGTATGATAACTAGAAAATGTTGCTTTCACTGTAGATTAATCGTCACCTTCCTTTTCTTAGATGACAGGAGAGCTGGAGGATGTTCGGTCAGAGATGGAGCTACTTAAGAAGCAGCTGGCGAGTGAGAAGCTGACTGTGCGCAATCTTGAAACACTGCTGTCCACCAATCGGCAGAAGGAGTTCCACACTCATTTAACAGCCAGCGAGAGAGAATCCGAGCTGAAAATCCTCCGAGATCGACTGACCCTGGCTGACAGCAAAATGTACAGAAATCACGATCACATGTATAAAAACATAATTTGGTAAAAGTTGAAATAAATGATGATTTAAAAATGTAAAGTAAAATTTGCGTGTCTTTTAGTGCCGAGCATGTGAGGGAAGTGACCCAACTCCGTGGTAAAGTGTCCCAGCTGCAGACTGAGATGGACGTTCTAAAAAGACAGCTGACCACAGAACGTTTCGAACGGTGAGCTCAACTACTTTCCAGACCTATAAGCTGTTGCTCCAATATATAGATCTCTTTAGTGTCCCTGCAGGGGAGGATTGGTCTTGCAGTAAAATGGCAGTCAGACAGACTTTAAACATTACATTAGTTAAGATTTTTGTGACTATACTAACAAAGCTCCACAAAGTCAATTCAATATGTATTAATAATTACATTTGCACTGAAGAGAAAGGAATATTAAAAAGGAATGTTAAACTGGACAAAAAGAGTGCAGTCCATTGAAAGACCTTGATCCTTGGATGACTGTTCTGATCATTTTGTACTAATATTATCAAATATAAAAACGTAGCCTAATGTTGCAGATCTAAAATAACAATATGTACAGACAGTAGAGCCCCCTGTAAACCCACTTACTTGTTGATGCAAATATAAGTCACATGGTAACATGTATTTTAGGTATGTAGTGCCTAATTAGCATATCATATGTTCACTTTGCATAAGTGCCAGACAGGCTGGGGCAAAAACCGAACCATGTTCACCGTGGTGTCGAGGCACCACACTGTCAACGTGCTGTACATTTTAGACCATTCAACAGAAGAGTAAAACTGAACTGAGTTCTGAAAACATTTGTCACAACACTGGGTAAACTGTTTAAGGGTTACCATATGTGAACCTACAGTAGGTACTATCAGTAGGTGTGGCTATTTTTCTTATCCAGTTGTCACAAAATATTGTCAACACAATTCATCATGGCTTCTTTCCATTTTCTCTGTCCACAGTGAACGAGCGATCCAGGAAATGCGCAAACAGGGTTTGTCTTTTTCATCACTCCAAACCTCAACGCCCCTGAGCCTCTCCACTGGTCCTAGTTACATATCCTCAGAACACCCTGTCCTGCGAAGTCTTGACCACTCAACCAACAAGTCAGCGGACAGTTGAACATAAAATAGTTTTTTTTTTATTTAATTACCACTCAACAATTAATCCAATTAAACCTTTGCAGATGAGCAGAAAAACACCACACATGTGATGAGGTTGTTTGATGTTTGAAAAACCAGTGAAAGAACAAAACCATCATAGACCAGATCTAATTTTAACATCTGCTGCCCGTTAAACTTAACGAGTTTGTCTTCGGGGACATGGTTCTACAGTCAGTGAGTAAAGATGTCTTCATGTGAGTCATAAACCACTTAAAGCCTGTGCTTCAAAGTCTTAGATCTGGTTATGAATTAAGTGAAATCCTTCATGAACCAGGGAATAAATTCACCACAGTGCCAACTTCTAACCTAGAACTGTCTGAACTGAACGGTTTGCTAAAACCAACTGCTCTGTGATGGATCCTCTTCGTCAGTGTCTGGTACAGTCATCAACTCTATACTCTCTACAGTAACAGTTTTATTCTTTGTGAGTGAATTATGTGACAGACAGTTTCAAGGTTTTTCTGAACTTTGAACTTCCGTGTGTCTGGTCATTTAATGTTAATGTATTTTTTATGTTTGCTCAATGCTAAATTATGAAACCAATCACAAATAAAGTGATACAAAGGTTAAGACACCACAGCGACTTACATCACAAAGCCTAGAATTTATTCAACAGTCAAAGTAAATACAAAAGCGTGTGGAGGCTGTGATTGTAACATACAAAAGAATCAAACCTGATTTAACCCCACAGCCCTTTGTTGACATGGTGTGTGTGTGTGTTTGTGTGTTTTAGCCTGCTAAAGCACTGAATGTCCAGTGAAGTTAACCTTTAAACTCCACCCATGTTTATATGAAGACATGGGAGAAAAGTACAAAGCTTGGTCATTTGACCTTATTTACAGTTAATTTGCACCAATGCCTTTGACCCCATTAATTTACAGTAACAGTGCATGTAACCCATTTAGCTAACTTCCTCTTTATAGCTGATCTCAAGCTTTAGTGGTTTTGGAGTTGAGTATATGTTGGTGTGAGGGGAAAAGTTAATTATGTTGAATGTAACAAAAACACAAATTGTAGAAAATCTGACTGACATCTACAGAGATATATGTAGAGATAAATAGAATGTTATCTATCTATCAGATAAATATAAAAATATACCAGGTCATTGGTCATCTTAAATCAATTAAACGTGCATAACAATGTAAAATTCTTTCTTCTTCTAAAAACTAAAGTTTAGATGGCATCAAGGAAGAATGTAAAAAAAACAAACAAAACGTAAAACAAAGAGCTCTGTACTAGTTTGGGGCTGCATTCCAGTCAGTGGTGTTGAAAATCAAGTCTGGCCTAAACCCAGGCTAATGAGTGTCCTACTGAATATTTTTTGCAAGTATGAAAGGATTTTTAAATTCTTATATACTAATTATAACTTTAACAATTCACCTTTGGTCACATTTTTGAGTTGACAACACAAAAGGACACTGACTGAACATCTTCAACAAAAGGAAATTTGTAATGAACATCTCAAGTAAAAGTCTGACAGCTGTCCATGGCCATAGACACAGCCGGTTTTTATATATTTAAAAAACTCAAAACTTTCAGCCAGTGCATTTCTAATGCCGACAGTGTTCAGTGGTTGTATTTGGTAGAGGGTAGGTGAAGAGGGAAAAGTCTAAAATGTACTTTGGCAGCAGTTGCCTCAGTAGCTTCTGTGGTAAACTGCACAGATAGTAGTGTAACGTCTCTGTGGTGACTGGCTTGTACCACGTTTGCCTTTCTGGGAAATGAACATGAGGAGGCGCACCGATCTGTTGCAGCACAAATTCGGCATCACTTTCCAGGTGCTCATAGGAACCGATGAAGTTGTATGACACTGCACAGGGTTGACAAAGGTTGTACACGGGCATCCAGTGCTCGTTCATACGCTCTACATCCTCATCCAGCAAGTAACGGACAAATTCTGCAAAGGTCACGTCATCCCCTTTTACTGACGTGTCTTTAGCGTGGCCCTTCCTGTAGCGCTTTACGATCTCTACGCCGTATTTCTTTTTGTACGACTCGATCTCTCCAAACTTGTTCCTGAAAGCAGAGAGCAGTCGCTCCATGGGTTCTCGCACAAACATGAATTTATAGTAGTGCTTGAGACGGTAACGTATCTCCTCAGGTTTTAGAGATGACAGAAACACTAGGTCATTGCGGTGGTCCATCTTGATGCTGACGTCTACACTCTCCAGTGCTCCGTTCAGCACCTTCAGAACTCTCTTCCAGTTGGAGCAAGCCACTTTGGGGACGTAGCAGTAGAGGAAGTGGTACTCGTCATTCACCAGGATGTGCTGCAGAACCGTCTTCCTCTGCAAAGGGGTCAAAGTCCAAATGCTGTGTGGCATGTTCTTCTGGCTGCACATGGTCTTGATGGTCCTGTTCCGGATCTCCTGAAGGATCTAGACGTGGAGAAAAATCATCACATTGAAAATCATACAAACTTCTCTTTTCATTCAGCCTCAGCCACAGCACATCTGATGATCTCTCACAGTACACAGTGGCCGGGAATCACAGCTGCTCTATAAGGTAAACTGATGATGCCGACTGTTTTCCACTGGTCCCACTCTTCCTGAGAGTATTTTGTGAGACTAGAACATTTTTAGTTAGTCAGAAAATGACAAATAACACCAAGTTATCGTGCCACACACTAACACTCGATCCCCTGTCCTCATTCTTTGAAAGGTTATATCTTCTACAGTTGTATCTCAATACTTCCATGTTTATGTTTTCAACAGTGGACTGAGAAGGGAGAATAATACTTCAACATTCCTGACTGGAATTTTCTAGTCTAAGTAATTGACCCAGTCTAAAAAGTTGCTAAATCTGGTGACAAAATCAAATGGAAACTGTAAACGGACTGGCTGCTCCGAGACTTGAAAATTTGATTGGCTGGTAGCCTGGTGAGGTACTGCACTGACTGGAAGCAAAGACATGACATCAGACCTGTATTGTTAATCCCTTTGTCTTAACCTTAAATCCAGGGAGAAGTAGGGAGGAGGAATTAGCCATGACTGAAAAATGATCACTTATTTACCAGAGACGGGGAACCTTGTCATCAATTTTATCCCTGAAACATCAAGAGCACTTTATTAAAAACGAAAATATGAGAAAGGCTGATGGAGCAGATTACTGAAACACGACACCCTCCCGTCTTAGTGCTGTGATTCCTATTTTAGAAGAAATGCTTGCATGTTGTATCTTCAATAAAAGCCTTAAATTGTCTCTAATAACAAATAAAAATACAATAATTGATGTAATCACTACCAAATAGTTAGGGATTGGTGTGAATAAAAGGTTGTCTGAATCTAAATCTATCTTTCCACACTGTAATAACAAATGAAGTTTGTCAGACTAAACAAACCAGCTAAACAATACTACACAGGCCAATAAGACTAAATAATATTGTGAATTTACCTGATACATAAGAATTCAAATTAACTTCATAAACACTAATTTAAGTTTCCTTATCCGTTAAAACCAACTTTACAAAAGTTAATTTAGCTGCTATCATACGTGTACGTAAAGACACACCGCGTGAGTCTATTGTCACGCTATAGGTAGCGGATGCAGGGACAGCTGTGATTTAATCCAACTTTCTATATGCTGTAGAAACGTTTGAATTTGGATTTTCTTTTTTTTAACAGCGGAGTTCGTCTGGAGTCAGGGTCATCAGCTCACCTGGAGCTCCACGTCCACCGCGGCCGAACCGCCTTTCTGTCGGGTGGCGTCCAAACGCCTGCCGTTTCCCCTCGGTGGAGGCGTATCCATGCTGTTGAGCATTCCTTTCTCTATCATGAGCAACAGGCCTCCAGATGCTACGATCACCAGGAACGTAAGTACGGACGGCAGCACGGCTGAACTGCGGCGAACCGAGCCCGAGTTCAGAGTTCTCAAGTGTGTGACCGAACCGCCGCGGGCTCCTCCGCTCCTCTTTATACCGTATTCCTGCTTCCGAGGAATCATCATGATGACTCTTAGTCGTCTGTTAGACACCTATTAGTGTCTGGGTTTAACGCAAGAAACCACGTAAAGAAAAAAAATCCGCTGCTTTCTACCACGTATCCATACTTAACTTTTAAACTGCGTAAAGTTGCGCAGCGTCATTCAGGTACTTCCGGTCGACCTGTCAATATAAGACAATTCAATCCTCTAAGTTTTTTTCATAGTAAAAACTGTTTTATTGTAGATTAGTATACTGTATATTTGTATAGGTGATATATTCTTATACATTATATATTTTTCAACTAAATACTTCAGATACTTAAATTAGGCGGAATGTCTAGAATACTTCCGGTTGAAATCTTCAAAATAAACCCTCATATTATTTCACTAGGCTGAGTCCCAACCTCAGGAAGAAGTAAATGGGGGTTAGGGAAAACTTTATTTAAAAATAATAATAAGATTGACGGACAAAACACATAATTTGATTGATAAAAATCGATATGTTTATAAGATTAAAACATAAATATTGAAGACTATTAATAAAATAACTAATAACAATAATAATAACTAATAATAAAATGGGTTCTGAAGTTGCTGTCTACGTAATAACGTGTTCAATGTTTGGTCCTTTTAATGCCCTAGTTGAACAGAAATGTTTAATAGTTGGCAACAAATGCCAGAGGAAGACGACTGCACATTTAACATAAAACATTAACATTTTAATAAAACAGTCATGGTTTTAGTTTAGTGGAGGGGAGTTACGTATGGTGTTAGTTCATACTTCACTCTGGGTGTATTGATTCTGTGATTTTGTACACAATGCCTATTATTTAATAACAACAATAAAAAGTTGGAGATACCTGTTAAATGTGTCTTAAAAGGTTATTTGACTTTTCCAATTATAACATCAATCCAAGATCTTCTTTACAGAAAATAAGCCAACTATTTGTAAATTATAATCACATCCGTAGGAAAAAGAGAAGAAAAGCAAAATGGGAAAATAAGTCAGGTAAATATGATTGGTCAGTAATAGTGACTGCTAGCATGAGGGCAGAGCTCTGCAGCCATCAACCATTTATCTGGGCAGGTGTATAAAAGAATAAAAATCACTGCCAGGGCAGTGGCGTTGTCGTCTTCCGGCTACACTCTCTCTATCAGTGTTTTACGGTTCCAGAAGGCACGCTGCTTCTGCTGCCGCTGCCGCCGCCGCTGCTGCTCGGTTGCAGGACGCTCCTCCGCCTCCTCTCACTGTTCTTCTCCAGCCACACCCTCCCATCTCTCTCACTGTCTCTCTCTCCTCCCTCCCTTCCTCAGGTCTCCATCTCGCACGCGTGCAGCTGTGCGAGGCTGGCGCTCGGTGCATGCGTCTCCCCGTCGTGCACCCGCAGCATCAGCAACACAAAAGGGTGGAAGCAGTCGGAGCTGAGCTCTTCTCAAGAGGACTTGCGTTTCATCAAAAAGGTGCAGGTCGCTCTTTTTTTCCCCTTCCCTCACCCTTCCCCTCTCTTTCTCACTGCTTCTCTTTTCCATGATTGTTGTCCGTTTTCACCAGCATGACCTTGTCACTGTATCACACCTCACGGTCTTCATTGACCTGCTCACATCGTCTGCTGCTTCATCCTACACAGGCAAGTGTGTGTGTGTGGGGTGGTGGGGCGGGGGATCCGTGTGTAAAATGAGCTTGGGCTTTGAACCGAATTGAAATGCGAAAATTCCGATGTCAATAGACATTTGTATTTCTTTTTATTATTATTATTTTTAAATTCAAAATAATCTGATCAAGAACACAATTCACCTTCTTTCGTGGAGGTGTGTGAGAGGAGACACAGAGCCCGTCTTTGTTCTCCTTTCGTCTTTTAGGCTGCGTTTAATAGACTGTAATAATAGACTGTAATCCCCGTTACGGCAGCGGCAGCAGATTATCTGCCATTAACCGTTACGCATTGATCTCGTGCCTTCAGGTCTGTGTTGATGTCATCTTTCACTGGAGCTGCTGACAGAACACAGCTCAGTCAAATGTCAGCTGTGAAACCATGCACACAGGCTGTAGACCGTGGAGTGTGTGTGTGTGTCGTGGGCCTGAATGTGCAGCACTAGATTATATATATTTTCTTTTCTTTTTTTTTCATGGGTCATTCAACTTAAATCAGTGCTGCACCAATGTTAGCGTCCGTGCAGTTCTGAGATGAGACATAATGAGGACTAAACGGTGGCTGGACCGCAGCTGTACTGTACAGTAGTGTGTGTAAACTGGTGTGAGTAAACTGCTCTCTCCTTTTTTTGCTGTAGTATCATCTGTGAGCTATGAATAATAAATGGTCGAGCTAATGCTGTAATGATGGGATATTAAGCCACGGCATGCCACCCAGGCCTGTGTGTGGCCTGAGACTCGGACAGGAAATGAAACAGGATGAAGACTTCATCATCACCGTCCTTTATTCAGGAAAAAATGTTTTATGTATAAGCTGAGGTTTTATCATCAGGCGTTAGCATTAGCAGCGGTATTTCAGTATTATCTCACCATAAATATCAAGGCAGCACCATGTGACCCATGCAGCGTGAACAGTGAAATGAAAACAATAATCACAATCTGACAAATTGAAGTTTTTACAGTTGTAAATACTAAGAAAAAAAGCTAATTTTGCCAAAGTTGGATTGTTGTTTAAAGAACAAATTTTTTTAAAATGACTGTCTTTATGAGGTGTGCAGGAATCACTGGTTCTAACCTCTTTGGGTCCAATAGGTAAATCAAGATTTAGCACCTAATATAATATACATAACATTGCAGAAATATCCTGTACTATATTGCCAAATAATTTCAGTAATTCACAATATCCAGTTGGAGCATGCCATTTATATGTAAATATTGATGCATTAAAGATGTCCTTTAATCCGGGTTGAAAATATTACAAAATATAGATTTGATTTAAATCACACAAGGAAGAATAAGAACTGATTAGACTTTATCCTAATGCAGAACAATCAAAACAATACATAAACATAGTCACGACAGCAACTGTATATAACCCTGGAACTATACAGTACCGTAACATGTAGATGAAGAGGTCAGATGTTGAAAATCTTTATTACATTTGGAAGTTTTTAAATCATCTAAAGATGAAAATGTTGTTCATTTAACAGATAACGGTGATTGTTTTTCTAAAGAGATCTACTTCCTGTGGAACAGGTTGTAATTCTAATGAGATTTGACATGTTTCAGAGCAAAGCAGTAATTATTTCATGTTATTATTTTACTGATGTTGAAGGATGCTGATATCTTTAGGAGTGACCAGCGTGGACAGGTCATGACATCAGCATTACCTGGACATGACACTTGTCGTGATCATGAATGGATGTAAATGCCTCCTGTCATTTACATCCACTCATGTGGTACCTCTCGATGTGAGCAGTATTACAATAGTAACTCTGCCATGAAGGCAGCTTGTTGTGTAAAATAATTTGCTCACAAACGGGCAATTGATCCGAGCCAATCTAAATCATGATTGTGCTGAGATCCATACACAGATACATGTACATGGTAGGTTTGGAGTGTTTTGCCACACTGTCTGTTCCTGCCCTGTCCTGTTGAGGGTGTCTGAGGAAAGACTCTGCTGTGGCTCTGTGTTTAAGCACATTCATGGTGCTCCACTAGAGGTTTTTATTTCTGTCAGAAAGCAGCCGGTCTTTGAAGTGCCACACTGCTATAATATAGGCAGCATCCAGGTTGGTGGTAAATCCCCCATCATTACCATATCTCTCTGAGACTGCAGTGTGATGCTGCCAACACTGGGAAATGGGGGTCTGGCCTCATTTTTTTTTTTTTTTGCTTTAATGCTGTGGTTGTCCACACAGCTGTTAGGATCCCAGATGAGATTCATGTGAAATATGAAATAAACATCATTGTTTTGGGTGGAGGTCACGGCCTCCGTGGACAGAAATGAGGACATTAATGTCAGTGATGTTAAAGAGCAGTTGCGGTTTGTCACGTTACAGGCCGTTATGATCATATATGTGCGTTCACGGTTACTGTTATTGACAATGTGTGGCTTTGTGTGCATGGGCCATTTGAAATGATGAATGCCACTCTGTTCTCCTGCGCCGGCTATCTGGCGGGGAAACAACGTGTCACTTTGTGCCTCTGAGCACAGCAGCACCAACAGACACAGGAGAACGCCCATCCTGCTTCACTCTGTACGCACGCTACCCTTAAAGCCCACCGACACACCTCTGCCCCTCAAACTTTATAGGTGCTCCCCTCCGACACACATCTGCTGCAGCCTCAGTCCACAGTCCACCGCACACGTCGACACCTTCAGGGAGAAATTAAAATTTCAGTCAAATTATAATATAATGGAACACTTGCTCTGCCATTCTTATGTACACTAGCATTCTCACACAAACACACACACACACACACAGGCAGCCTTCCCTGCCTCTGACACCTGACTCCGCTAAATGCCCTAGATCCTCAGTGACAGCAGGCAGGTGGAACAGCCACACACCCAGAGATATCCTCGCACACGGAGCCAGTGCAGTAAGGTAAGGAGACATTCTTCTACAGGAAGTTATTAAATGTCAGCTGTAGATCTTATACATTTATAGGTCACTGTGTTAGTGTAGTTTACAACTCTGCTCTCCAGGCCGAGGACTAGACTTGTCTGTGTGCGCCACAGTTACCAGCAGACTGTCTGAAACCTGCTGATGCAGTGAGTCGGGTCGCCGTAAATACTGTGAATTTGATGGAGACAATTTGTCCTGTCAGAAGTCACATTTGCGTTGAAGATGCTGAGGAGGACAAATGGGCCATTGTTTTGGGTTTTTTTTTTTTTTTTGCTCTTCAAAGTCCATTCTTCTTTGCCAGAATACGACCGCGGTCATGTGATCCATGTTGCATGTCATTCTGCAAAACATCGTTTGTCCACATGCACCCAGGGGACATCTTGTACGGACAAATGCCAAGAAGATTACAGAGCGCAGTATCTGAAAGGAAAAGATGAAAGCTGTTCAAATGTTTTCTTACTCACCTCTGATGAGTGCATGGTGATGTTTACGCTTCTCCTTCGTGTTTTATTCAAAGTCCTTAATTGATTTCCCATGAAGCGTCGGTCATGCTGATCATTAATGATCATGTGGGGGGTCTCCAGACCCTCCGCTGCTTCTACAGAGCTGACCTTTCACTTTGTCAGCATGATGATGTTAG
>NC_024308.1:16643467-16655524 GCF_000523025.1 Cynoglossus semilaevis
AGTCGTCATAAAGCAGTGTATCTGAGCCGTCATTGACGCTGATTTGGCTTCAGTCAGATGCTAAACTCGATTGGTCTCATCACATCTCAGGGGAATCCCATAGTAGAAATCCTAAACCAACCTCAGTTACTTTGACTTTGTTTATTTATCAATATTATATCATTTATTTTTATTTAACTTTTGCCTGGACAAGATTGTCTTTGACACGTTGACAGTAGCAGGTGTTTGTGTTTAAAGGGCCAATGACACAAAGACAACGATGCTAAAGCACATGGCTGTTAAACCATGGATGTAGGTACCTCTGTTACTCACTGAAGCAATTTATTGTACTGTATTTTCCAGACTATAAGTCGCACCATGCACCGTGAAGAAAAACAAAACATATCTAAGTCGCAGCAGTGCCCTCTATCTGCTGTCAGTGTGAAAATAACAAACATGTAAATTTTCAGTGGTAGAGGAGTCCCAGATATTTTATTATATAAGTTACACCTGAGTATAATTCGCAATCCCAGCCAAGGATGAAAAAAGTGCGACTTTTAAATTGTTTCCGTGATTGCACTGTACAGTATGAACTAAGCCCTGTGTTAAAATATTTTTACGCATATATATTTTTTGAATTTATCGGAATCTTGTAGGGCTTACCAGATTTTCCTATTAATTTCTTCCAAAATATTTGAAGGTCAGATTGACATTGAGTCCAACAATTGCAGCAAATTACTCTTTGCAGTAGAGCACCAGTCTGTGATCAGGCTGCTGTGAGCGTCTGTTGTCGCTGCCATCAGACCTACTGTTCGACTCCTTTACTCTTCAGTGCAGCATTTTGGTCAGACTTCACTGCGCAGAAATAATTGGGCTACTCAATTAGACGACTCACTGACAACAAGTGCAACATTATCACTGTGCTACTGAGAAATATTGCCTCCTAGGGCAATAGCTGAGAAAACAAAAGTACTGATAAGAAGTGGATTAAAGAAAATGTATTTGCACCTGTGCCCCGTAATTACCTTTACAGTTCACAGCCATAATTCTGGTTCAAATACCTTGAGTTTTTGGCGTGTGATGTTCTGTTTGTTTCTGTTTGTTAGACTATGGCCAGGCTCCACAGCTGGTCAATCAACACTTTCGATTTTTTTAGGGTTCGTTTTTGCAACCAGATATATTCATTTCATCCATTCATTAGCATATTGATAATCTACTGTAGATAAAAACATAAAACATAGGCAAAATGTACTTTTTCCACATTGTGATTATTAATTATATATATATATAAAATATAAGGAAAATATTTAGATTAACATTAGAAATGATTTCTGAACTGTTTTCTACCTACCTGACCCATTACCTTATTGAGTTAGTGGACTAACTCTTGTGTAACTACCATACACTTGGTTTTCCCTTCAGTTTTTTCCAAGTGAATGGTTTTAGTCTTCTATCTGGTTTGATGTTTGATGTCATTGTCTAAATATCTTATGGCCGAAACCCTCCAAGAATGGGAAAAAGAAATATCTTTTACAAAGCCTTGTAAAAGTTTCTCACGCACCTCAAATTCATCGCGTTTTCATTGAGCAGGGTGCACATCCTGGTCGGTCATGCTTTTTTAGTTTGGCGGTGCTTCCTCACCTGCACTGTCCCATGTCGTCCTCCATGCCCTGTTCATGTGTCTTCCACGTGTTCCTACAACTGCTGCTCACAGACCTAACCAACCCAAACCTGCTGTTCTGTCTTCTGCTCTGTATCTATTTCACATCTATTTCTTCCAAAGCTGCAGAGGCGACAGCAGCAGCAGCCTCCCCCATCCGGGTAAAACAACTTTGTGCAAAAAGGGCATGTCAATGTTCCCTAAGGTTTTACTGCAGTGGTGTACAGCCATCTCAAGCTGTGCAGCTGAAATAGGTAAACTGTTTACACAGCTCTACTTCATATGTCCGTCTGCTTTGTCAGCAAGCTACCTGTGCTGTACAGTGATGGCACCTGGCTGCTAGTCACTAGTGGTCCGGTGCAGAGCTTTCCCCATCAGAGGATGTTGAGCTGCTGGGTGGTTCTGGAGCACTGAGATGCAGCGTTGTGTTGTGCCATACTACAGTATGATGCAGCTGTATCAGTGTCCAAGATGTTTCTCTGCTTGATGCTTCTCTCATTTCAGCTCCATTCGCTCCCAAAGTCTGTCCTTTGCCGCAGTACACAGCAGAGCCAGTAAACACAGATCTCCGCTCGACATTAGGACCAACTCCAAAACACGCATTCAATAAAACTGAAAGCCCACAGTATCTCTTTACAACAGTAAATACAATGGGAAACAGTCTCAGTCTGCCTCTGTTCACACACCCCCAAACTACCAAACATGCTTGTTCTCTCCCTGCTCCGAGCCGGCTGGAGTCAGCTGGGACAAAGAACCTTTTGGGATGAGACATTTCTGAGAGAGTTGATCCAACTTTGTCCCCTCAGGAAGGAAGCCCACGGCATGCTGATCCCACTAGAGACTGCAGGCTTCTCTGCAGTTCTCTCAGTGTCGTCTCAGTCACACTGCTGCCACGGTTGCTTGTACAGTAGTTGTTGGACACCACACTCATTGCTGGCTGCGGTGCATCAGAAAACCTCCGGCTCAAGCCCTGTGCTGCAAACATGTGTTTTCTGGACAATGTAGAGTTCAGGAAACAGCGTGTTTTTTTCTCTCTGTCAGTTTATGACATCTCAAGGGAGAGTCGTGGTCTGTGTGTAATTATTTCTGCTCATCTCTAATCACCAGGCAGAGCAGAGGACGGTCTGTTGAGAGTCCACATGAGCGCTCAGCTACTGTTAGAGCCTGTTCTAATTGTGCTATGTATTTTTAGAGCTACAATTCCTTCACAACGATGTTACGAAAGAATAGGCTCACTGGATTTATCCTGTCTTTATAAACAGCACAGACTATTGTTGTGCAGTAGAACTCCCTCCGTCAACACTAAACACTTTCTCCTGTTAACCAACATCTAAGTATGTTCACCACGTCACTCTTTCGCCACAGCCGACGTGTGCAGTGATCATGGAAACGGACGCTGTGGAAACAAAGCAAGACATGCTTGTAGAGGTAACCCAATCCAAAGGCCCAGGTAAACAGGAAAAAATAGTGCTAAAGTCACACCTTAAAGAGACAGTGTCCCAAAAAAAAACCCACCATTCCTGTTGTCAGAGATTATTTACCTTGTTGTCACTGTCTCTTTAAGAACTGCATGGTGTGTTTGACTTTTGCTGATGATCTGCTGTGTTTTTCTCTGACCTCTTTGATTGAAGTGTAATGGAATGAAAGGTTTTTAGTCAGGTGTGTGGGTGAAAATGTTTTGTCTAATTATTAAGGCATTCATGTGTTGTTGTTTTTTTCAATTACATATGTTTAGATTTAAGAGCACAAGCAGGATAGTCCATGTTGTTACATAATAAAAAACAAAATAGAGAAAAACAACAACTAGCATGGTGTCAGAACGCCAGGGTTGAAAACATGCTTCTCTACATCAGTGGGTCGGCGGCGCTGTCCTGTGGCGCACCACTGAGGTGCCACACTGCAGAAGAAAATGTCCTTTCATGTTTAATGCATGAGTGTGTGATCATGCCTTTGGCAATGCATTATGGGGTTTGTACCAGAGTAAAAGGCCTGTACAAACACTGACGCTGAGTGAGCATGCAGCAGGGAACAGTGCCACTCTCAGCGTTCGGAGTAGAGGGGAGTGGGTGGAACAGCCTGTTAGAAGCAGTTCCACTTTTACAGGTGTGGTGTTGAAACTGTACGACACAGTTTCACAGGGATGGAGAGAATACAAACACGGGGCAGCTGCACTGCAGATGAACACTCTACTGCACCTCTTGGGTCGCAATAAAATAAATAAGAAGCTGTTGTTTAAATTGGATTGATTTCAGGGGTTACTGCATATTTTATCACTGTACTGATTCTTGTTCTGCTTTTAAGCAAAAAAAGCATTCCACTACTTAGCTACGTCCAGTTTTCTACTAGTCTAACTAACTAGCTAGTCTAACTAACTAGTCTTTGATTAGCTCTAAAGCAACAATACTACAACAGGTGGTTTTAACTGCTGATAGGGCACACAATCTGAACACTGGATATTCCTTAGAACACTCGAGATGTTGATTTACAACAGCTGCAGTTTAACTGTAACCAACCCCGCAGCTAACTCTTCAACAACCTGACAGCCAGGCCTGCACGCTGCTGCTGCTGCTGCTGTTTTATATTATAATAAAAATTCCAGAGGCTATAATCTCTAGATTGTCTAACCACAGTGACTGTCCTCCATCCTGTTGCTGTGGTGTTTGCTGTGTTCTGTCTTTTGGAGGCATTTTGTTGTAAGTTTTTGCCATTTAAAATAGAATATTACAAAAGTCATTTGTAATAATTGGCAGTCTCCTCTGACCTGCAGGGTCGTCGTGATGACTGGCTTTTCATCTGTATGTTCACAAGAACAATGACAAATCTCCATAAATTATCCCTCAGTTGTTCAGTTGTTGAAAGACTCTATAATGTGATACAAGGAGTCAACAAGAGAAGACATGCAGCCCCAGGTCACTGTGGAAATAAGTTTACTGTATCATTTCCCATGATGCCCCTGGGTTATTGAAATCCCACACCAGTTGCTACTTATAGCTCTGAAAGAGATACAGGCCGAGCTGCGAGAACGCCTGTCTGCACAGTGGTGTAGAGTGGCTTTGTAGTTCTGTAACCTCATCCCCCGAGTTCATGCGGCAGATCTTCTCATACATGAACGTCTGAGACACAGAAGAGAACGTGGGTAAAGAGCTCTAGAAGAAACTGCTCTGTTCTGCAAATCAAAAGGTCGTGAACATTACACCTCCTTACAGGCAATAAAGATTATGGAAAATGATGAAAGTAAAAGTCCAAAGTTAATTTTTATTTTTGTCCCCAACTTCCTCATGACTCCTGTTTATCTCCCCTGAATGAACCATTTTATTGCATGACATAAAGTATATTACATGAAGATTTTGGGATGTCCTACGTAACAGACGTACATAATTATCTTTTGCGGTGATTAGCCCCAGATATGTTAATCGGTTACTACTTACTGATATCATTTAGAGTTGGTCAGATATTGGAGGACATCTGTGCTGAGACACACTGGTCTTTAAGTCCTGCAGCCTTTCTTGAATGTCTGTGTGTGAGGACACAGTGACAGAGAGTGTAGTCACTGAATGGCAGTGAGTTTGAATGAGTGTTCACAGCTGCCGTAGGTGAGTACACAGCAGCAAACCTAAAGAGCCGAGGTTTTCCTCTCATTCCATCTGCTGTTTGGTTTGGTTTTTCCCTTCACCTTCCTAATGCATCTCTAACACAGAACACGCCCATCTGCAACTTTCTGCTCCTTATCTGGCTCAAAGGTGGCACATAAAAAGTCCACATCAGGATGAATGTAATACAGGCTATCACACTTTCCTGTCACTATGACAGAGAGAAGACGGCAAGGCAGATTCCAGCCGTTCAAACGACTGTTTGGGAAGAAGAAGAAGAAGCAGCAGGTAGACGGGGGTTTTGATGGAGCGGACTTGAAAGCCAGTGTTTCTACAGGGGAAGTGTGCAATGGAGTTGTGTCTGACGATGAGGGGGCCGTTCAGAATTTAAGGTCAGTACTCAGAGAGTGTCAGTCCAGAGTCCAGAGAATGTTGACCATACAGACATTTCATGTTACAGTCTGTGATTGTAAAATGATTGCACAGTATTACACTCCTGTCTCTGCAGGGAGGTCAATCCCATCGGATCTCGAGCCCTGTCACACGACAGCATCTTCATTCCGGACGAGCCCGTGACAGAGCCCACCCTGGATCACAGCATGTCCCAGGAAAACGTATCTGACAAAGTTCGGAATCTGCAGGTGAGACATTTGCTCGGGTAACTGATCAGTGATGCCGTGTGCGTTTGAAATCTCAAACTCTTTGTTTTTAATCACACAGAGACAGATTGCTCAAGGTATAAAGTTTGGCCAGAGACCACCTTCCCTGAGGAGGAGCGAGGGAGATGAGGGCAGCTCAGATGAGGAAGAGGTCCCCCAGAGCCCCCTGAAGGTGTTGGCCCAGGTGGAAGCTGAGCCACCACAACCGGAGCCAAAGGTCGGTTCTGTGCGTGTTTACACTGACCTTTGAAAACATCCGTTTTGTAACTGGACTGCAAAACAAATCCAAACTCAATTATACGTTTTTAAACCAGATTTTAAATGGATTTTACTGGCTGACGCCGTTGCCAATCATACACCATGTCCACGCCTACTTTCTTTGGGGTTGGGTGACTGTGCAGGGCTCGTTGATCTTTATCAGCATCAGCTGTGATCAGTGCAGAGTAGAAACAGTATGAGAGTCAGGGGAAGTGCAGCTCTGTGTGCTGTTGAAGTGGTATTGTTTTTATCTGAGGAAATGGACACGTGTCCACAGCGTTTTGTGGTGGTATAGAATGAAGATACAAAAGTGCTGCAGTGTCACTGAGCTGCTGCTGCTGCTGAAGTGGAGGGCCAGAAACACAGAAGTCTGAAGTGGTAATGCTTTTATTGAAAGTCATCTTGCGGTGTAACGTCTTTGACTTTTTAATGTTAATGTTCTATATCATACATATAGTGCTTTTCTAGTTCTGATGAGCATTTAAAGCAGTGATTCTTAACCGTGGGGCCGCGGCCCACAGATCAGCTGCGACCACCATTATCAGGTCCTCATGTAAAATTCAGCTTATAACCCAGGGTTGGGCAAAGTGTTCCACAGAGGGCCGCTCGCTGTGGCTGCAGGTTTTTGTTCCAACCAATCAGCCATTTAATTAAGTGATCTGAGTCTTCAGACAGCTGATTGGTCAATCAGTGTGTGGATAGGTTGGAACAAAACCCTGCAGCCACAGCGGCCCCTTGTAGAGCACTTTGCCCACCCCTGTTATAACATGCGGGCAGCAGGGACAATGGCACAAGTAATTAATATGTTGTTATAATAAGTTATCAGAGGTGATGCTGTTATTTATTAGGTTTAGAAACAGTTGTGTTAAGATTTTTTTTAAAATCTAAATCAGGTACAGGGGACCCAGACCCACAGCACCCCAGTAAAGTCCCCACGATCCAAACGGGTTCTTCCACCCACCGGCACGATTGAGTCCATCAACCTGGACGCCGTGCCACAGTCGGGTCCTCGTCTAGACAACGCAGCTGCCAAGCATAAACTCTCCATCAAGCCCAAAAACCAGAGAGTTTCGCGCAAGCACAGACGGTTTACACAGGTGAGCTGGAGCTGGAGTCAGAGAACAATGAAATCCAAACTTGGTCTCTGTATCATTTCTAATCATTTAATTCTTTGTCCTCTGTCCTTAGGATTTCCAAGGCGTGTCCATCCCTGGTGTTGTGGAGGAGGAACATGAAGCAGCGGGGGTGTCTGGTGTTGATCAGCGCAGGGCTTCTGTGGAGTCACTAGAAACCATTAAAAAGCAGCGCCTCCACGAGGAGGAAAAATTGGAGGCAAGAAGAAAGAGAGAACTGGAAGAGCAGAGGCTGAGACATGAGGAAGAAGAGCGGAGGAAGAGAGCAGAGGAATTGAGGCTACGGGAAATAGAGGAAGAGAACGAAAGGTGTCGTAAGCAAAAGGAGGAGGAGGAGCAAAGGAGGCTCAAGGAAGAGGAAGAGGAAGAGAAAAAGATTAGAGTAGAGGAAGAAAGGAGGAGACGAGAGGAGGAAGAGAGAAAAAAGCAAGAGGAAAGGATGATGCGCGAAGAGGAGGAACGTCAGGAGAGGGAGCGGGAGGAAAGGAGGCAGATGGAAGAGCGAAGGAGGAAAGAAGAAGCAGAGAGAAGGAAACAACAGGAGAAAGAAGAGGCTGAAAAGAAGAGGAAACTGAAAGAGGAAGAAAAGGAAAGAAAGAAAAGGGAGGAAGCAGAGAAGCTGAGGTTGGAAGAGGAGGAAAAGAAAAAACTGGAAGAAGAGGAGAAGCAGCGAAAAAAAGAGGAGCAGAGGAAGTTACTGCAAGAGGTTGATGAAGGCACAGATCCACAGGAGAGGAAGAGGAGAGCAGAGGAGCTGCGTTGGAAGGAGATGGACGAGAGGCAGCGACCCTTCTCCTTCAAGGTTTCCTCTGGTGAGAACCAGATTTTGTTCCAAAAGGTCAACCTAACACCTGTTACACCAGCTTCCAGTCACCAGAGCGGCGGTACTGCAGAACAAGGAGAGGGAGTTAAGGTGTCTCCCCCTGAGGGACCAGAATCCCCCAACCTTCCTGCTTCTTCATATGTCCCTCACACAGCCATCTTGGTGACAGGAGCACAACTCTGTGGTCCAGCTGTCAAGTTAGACCAGATCAGAGACACCGCCTGTAAATCACTGCTGGGCCTGGGAGATGACAGGAAGGCCCAGGGAACACCACCCATGAAGAGCAAAACGTCCCCTGACCGCAAGTCCGGCAAAACTAAATCCCTGACCGAAGCTACGGTCTCCTCAGACGCAGACGTCCTGGCAGAATGGGCGAGTATCAGATCAAAAATATTCAAGGGTGTTGAAGAGGGGAAGTATGAAGATTACCTGGACGGGAACAGAAAGCTCGCTCAGCCCAGTGGTGAAGACCAGCCTGCCTTCCCTCACGCTAACCTCAGGAAGACCATGTCCGCCAGCGCCAAGTTCTCCATCACCCCGGCCAGGATGAAGTTTGGAGATTCAAACAGAAACTCAGAGGTGTTCTGTGCCGAAGACAAGGAGGTGGGAGAGCTGGCCACTCCCCCGGAGAGACCCACCACACTCTCGCCAACTCCGACTAACAAAACCCAGAACAAGACGAGCAAAACTGTCCGAATTGTAGAGAGAGGGTCCGAGGAATGCGTGTTTGCCAAAGACCTTCCCTCTTTCCTGGTTCCAAGTCCTGGAGCCAAATCTGATGGAGCAGAGTTGAAGAGCAGAAGTCAAAGTGAAACAGGGATGTTTGAAAGTAGAGAGGAGGGAGACGAACAGGATGGGGAGGAGAACCCCTCACCTTTTGGCATAAAGCTAAGGAGGACTAACTACTCCCTGCGTTTTCACAGTGAACAGTCCTCTGAGAAAAGGAAGAAACGCTACAGCGCCGGGGACAGCTTCGATGGCGTCCCTTCGCCACTCACCCCCATGGAGTCGGACTTTGAAGTGTCCTCCGTCTTTTCCGACAAATCCAGTCCTGATTCTCCACAGAGAGAAGGCAACATCTACAAGTACCTACACGCATCGCCCTCCCCTTCTGGCCCTCGGGCAAAACTGGGAAAGTCTCCTAGCCCAACCTCGCACAGTGAAGGGGAGAAAGTGTTTTCAAAACCACCGCCCTACCGAAGGTCGGCCACCTCACCCAAACCTACAGGTTCAGTCCTTACACCTCCCCCATCACCTTTGCCTAAACTTGTCCATGGGCCTTCGTGCGACGCCTCCGTTCAGAGGACAGCGTGTGTGGAATTGTTCAGTAGGGAGCAGACACTCCAGGAACCTTCACCGGTGGCTCAGGTCCTCCACAGCAGCCAAGGCCAGGTCCATGGAGAGGAGGAGCCGAAGGAGAAGAGATCATTCTTCCCTTCGATCAACATCCCCTGGAGGGAGAAGGTGGACAGAAAGACAGAGCTCATCAAGAAAGGTCCGTGTCACTGGGTACTGGGGTTCATTCTGGTTATGGGGAAATCAGGATTTAACACAGAAAAAAAGTCTGAACAGCTGATTAAGTTAACAAACTTTGCAATGAGGGAAAATCAGCTGCAAGTTTGAAATATATTCAAGCTTCCCATCAGGATTGATATTTATAAAGACATTTGATGTCAATCAATTCAAAGGTCTTATTTAAATTAACTGGGTAGCTGTGGATTAATTACAATTAATCACAATTAGAATTTATCCTGATTAATCATGATTAATTAATGTGAATCCTCGACGCTAAAAATGTTAAAAATCAGTTTTTTCTGTATATTGCTGGAACAGAAAGATGGATGATGTATGTGCTTCTCACCTCTTACAGCAAATTATGTCGAAAAACATCAAGAAAAAGATACAAAACTAAAACCATCCTAAAGTATGTAATAACTGTATTTTTTTCATAGAGTTGGTGGATTTTAGTTATTACTAAACGAGTTTGTTTCACTGAGTCATTGTCCTCAACAGTGTTACTCAGTCCACAGTGCCTCACACCCCAGTTGACAGTTGTGTCAGTCAGCTTGTTAGTCACACTTATTTACTGTGAGGCTGCCCTGACCTGGAGTTGGAGCCCCCTGCTGGATCAGATTCTATTTTAAGCTCCTGCAGTGTGTTTGTAGTCTGGATATATGTACAGTGTGCATTATTCTGACTGTGTTAAAATTCATTTACATTTTTTAAATGGACTAATCTTCATAAATGAATTAACAGGTTAATTGCGACGGCCCTAATATTTATCTTTACAAGTGCAGTTGTTGTCAGGGGTTTATAGCTCTCTGGTTAAACATTCTCTTTAATCTGTCGTGTGTTAAGTCACTATTGATGTTTGGAGCATATTAGTGAGTAGTTCTCTCATTGGTTAGTGTAGTAAATTCTGACTGCACCCACTGCAGAAATATTTTGACTTCAACTGCACGTCAGCAGATATTTTATGTTTTATCGCTTTTACACGAAAAAATAATTTTACGATTAAACTTACAACCTCCATTTAAGGAAAGTAAGGTTTCTAATTTAATATTATAAATAAATCTCCATTATTTAGACAGGAGGACAATTGAAGAACTATAAGTGGTTTCATTAACCAACTTCATTCTCTTTAATTCTTCAAAAATCATGTCAGACATTGATATCCGCAACAAAGGCATTTACACAGGGAGATTTCTCCAAACACTCAGGATTATTTTACCTTCACATCATCGGAGACCAAATTCTGAAGCTTTTGAGTTCACAGTCCATTATCAAAACAAAACATTAATGACGACGCGTCTCATTCCAGATAAGCCGTCCCTACAGAGCAGACACTCACTGGACAGCACTAGAGTCCAGGAGAAGGAGGCGGGGCCCTTATGGATCACCCTGGCGTTGCAGAAACAGAAGGGCTTCAGGGAGCAGCAGCAGAGCAGGGAGGAGCGCCGTAGCCAAAGAGAGACCAAGCTGGCTGAGAAACAAGTCAGAGACAGTGTGAGTGTGCTCCCGACCCCCTTTGGCTTTCTTTACTGGACACACAGTTTTCTAAATGCTGCTGCATTGTGCAGGTTACACTGGTCAGCCCCACTGAGGGCAAAAGCAGTGGATGCTTCAGTCTGTCTAAACCTCAGACACCAGAGGAGCCGAAGAGACCTGAGAGTCTGCTGGGACGACTGGAGCGAAAAGAGCAACTGAAAAAAGCCAACACTTTACCAAGCTCTGTAACTGGTGAGAAAACCACAAAAATGTTTTTTGTCTTTCTCTCTTTGTCAAAAAGCACTTCAAAAACCAGAACACAACATCAAAAATGTCTTAAAACCAGAAACCAAAAACACTGTCATATCTGTAACATGTTGTACCGTTGGTGTGTCGTCGCAGTTGAGATTGCGGACTCTACGCCGTCGCCAACTGCTGTTAAAGAGGTGTCAAAGCGCTTCCCCTCCAGCGATTCCCCGCAGGTATCCACCGAACCCGCCTGGCTGGCCCTGGCCAAGAGGAAGGCCAAGGCCTGGAGCGACTGTCCTCAGATCATCAAATAACACTTTGACCTGCATCAAGTCTGCACACTGCCCACAGACACTCGAGCACCGGGGAAGTCAGCATCCATTAAGATCCCATCTGTCGACTCCTGACTGAAACAAGTAGAAGTCCGCTCACCTCACCATCACACACACACACACACACACACACACACACACTGGCTGGTTCTATAGATAAAATAAAGTGCGCTTCACATTCAAATAATCCAGTACAACTGCACACATTATTTAAACAGCTGTTGCAAGCATGCACATATTATACTAACAAAGAGAGGACAGAGAGTCCTATGCAGCCAATCACAGCCATGGCTGGCCATTGCAATAGCCAACTTCAACTGTTTTTATTTTAATATTTTTTTTATATTTGAAGCAACTGTGACACCATGGTTGAAAAAAAAAAAAAA
>NC_024308.1:16657120-16662628 GCF_000523025.1 Cynoglossus semilaevis
ACTCCTGACTGAAACAAATAGAAGTCCGCTCGCCCCCCCATCACACACACACACACACACACACACACACACACTGGCTGGTTCTATAGATAAAATAAAGTGCGCTTCACATTCAAATAATCCAGTACAACTGCACACATTATTTAAACAGCTGTTGCAAGCATGCACATATTATACTAACAAAGAGAGGACAGAGAGTCCTATGCAGCCAATCACAGCCATGGCTGGCCATTGCAATAGCCAACTTCAACTGTTTTTATTTTAATATTTTTTTTATATTTGAAGCAACTGTGACACCATGGTTGAAAAAAAAAAAAAAAGAACTCACTCCAAACATCATTACCCGAGAGTTGCAGCTCCCACATACTGTACAACAGTGTTTAATCTAAAGGAGGCAACTGTCTGGATCATTTAAAGGGCTAGCAGTAAAAATAATGAACTCCATGTGCTCGTGCTTGTATCCAGCTGGTGGAAGGTTAGAGGAGCTCATTAGTGTCATTAAAGGAAAAACAGCGAATTTTTAACTCTTTGCGCTGGTGTTCGAGGGGTACTGTCAGTAAAGAACATGAGCTCAAACTCTTTTTAGATCAGCCCCACACCCACTCTGACAGATTCACATCTACTGGTTCAAAACTTCACTGGACTTTCTTTAAAACTGTCATTCCTACAAAAAAGCTGCTATTCTCATTAAATGAAGAAAATAAATTAACAGTGCAGTTTTACCGATTATTTTTTGGCACAAAATGTCAAATATTTAAATGAACTTGTATTAATTGATGGTCTACGCCCCCTAGTTTCGGAACCACTGGCACAGATGAAGTTGTTTCCGTTGTTGTATTTACAAACATTCCAATGTAACAAAGTGAATTTCTATTGGCAGATTTAAAACACACCATTACCATGTATTTTTAAGAGCTGTATGAAACTAGTGTTTGTAGTGGCACTCACACTACTCTGTATTAGGGATGTACGATATTAGCTTTTTGCCGATATCCAATATGCTGATGTTGTCCAAACACTTACTTTTTTTATCTCGATATCAACCGATAACGATATAGGCCTGGTCGTATTTATTTGTTTATCTGTAAACACCACTGTATGAGTTGCTGCAACATTCCGCATACAATCCCCTGATTATTAAAAATAAATTCATTAAATGCGCTGCAATGCTGCCAGCTAGTGACCTTCATTTTAATATACAGCCATTTATCCCCAAAACTATTTTTATGGCAGACAGGTTTTCATTATTAGACAAAAAAACTATAATTCATCAATTCTTACAGATATTAAATAATTATTCTAATATCGGCTAACATCAGCAGAGCCGGAGCAACTCCACAGCATCTGCAGTAGCTTCCTCCTACCACAGCGATAGACTCTATCACCTTCAGCTGCCGTGTCTGCCTCACGCCCTACTACTCGTGATCCTCCGACGGCTGTCACGTCAGGTGTGGTGCTGTTGTTAACAATTGCAGCTGACAATAACCAGGTGTGTGGGTGCCTGTACAAACTGATCTTTCACAAACAGGTTCATGTTGCACAGCACTTGTGACAACATTTTCAGTATAGGCCTGAAGTCAGACAGCTACTCCTTCTTTATCGACGTTAATCACTCACCTCCAACAACAGCGTTTCGTGCTTAAAAATAGCCAGATCTCCTTTAACGTAAAGCAGCTGGTGTCTCGTCTCAGAGCCTGACTTTCATGTACAAAATAACCACGTCTTTTTTAATTATACTGGAACTGTAGAGTAACAATTCTCACTGTGTCCGTGATTACTGTGACAGCCGTCAAAGAAAACGTTGTTGGATTTTGCCGTTAGAGTGAAAAGAATCAACATGACACAGTGGGTGAACGTAACCACAGCACTGACACCACAAGTGTTACTGGGCATTTACAGTGAGCGACACACTTTCCTCGAGGCTGTGTCATGATGTATTACCCTGGATTTGTTTGCTTCGCTTATGGACAGATGACACCACTCCTGCTCGATGTAACATACAGTTTGTGTAGCCATCCTGTGACACTCAAGTTTGTAGGCTCCTGCCATCACTTCATCGTAACTGTGATATGATCTTTACACGATGTGAACAGTCATCCGTGGAAGAAAAAAAAACTGCAGCATATTTTTTATTTCCTGCCATTCACATATTGACCTGTATATGTATGTAAGTATGTACTGTATGTTGGATTTGAAGGCGTTTACCTTGAGCTTCAGTCAGTGAGAAGCCGCTACTGCTGAGTCACTTTGTCATTTTGTTTCTAACTTTGGCCGTGCACAATAGTGTAGTGTACGCAGTGTTAAATGTAACAAAAAAAAAAGTTTGGTATTATTTGCACTTTTTGTCCCACTTAGAGGTATTCATGAGAAAATTCTTTAAGAAATACAAAATGTTATGTATAATGTAAATTAAAAACTGATGTCTGAACCAAGATCTCACGGCCTCATTATTACTCTGATGGTAGTATGTAGTACTGTATTCAGTTGTTGACGACAGCATCTGTGTTGTTTTCATCAGGACTCAACACCAGGGTTTTCTGGCAATCAACTGAACTGAAGAAGTCTGTTGGATGAGAAGGGACACGTCTGTTTTTTCTGTTGCTTCCTTTTCAACCAAAGTCGGTACATTTGTACATTATGAAAGTGCATTTTAAAAGTTGCTGAATACATTGGACAGAGGGTAAGATGAGAGAAAGATGGCAGAACAACTGTGGGCTTGAGAGCGTGAGGTTCAGGCTGAGAATTAAGTGTGTCCTTGTTCTGAAAAGAAGCACCCAGAAGAAGACATGTATTATTTAAACGTTTAATATAAAAGTGTACATTTAATCTCTCTCAGCTTTTTTCTTTGACAGTCAGCCTCAAACAATACACATCGTCATTACGGCACCCTACGACCACAGACTGTTCATACACCACTGCAGAAGAGAACAGTTCTCCGGGGAGTGTGTGACATGTCAGCATTCGTCCATCTTCACCGTCCAGGATCCAGACGGTACCATCTGTAGAGGCCAGGGCCACCAGGACCCCTCTTCTGCCCACGGAGGAGCCGTCAAAGACAAACGGAGTGGAGTACACCTTCCCTGCAGTGGGAAACTTCCAAACCAAAGACCCATCAGTGCAGCTTAAACAGTACAAGTGACCGTCGTGTGACCCACACAGAAGCCTCTGCTGGTCCGGTGTGAAACAGGGAGATGAGAAAACAGGTCCCTTTGTTAAGAACTGCCACACCTGCAGAAACACATGATTCATTTTTTAAATGAAGTTTTAATAATCAACTCATTTGGTATATATCTATACTGCAAGTCTGATTCTTCTTCTCACCAGTTTCCCAGTACTACTGTAGCAGCAGATGTTTCCGTCCACAGAGCCAAGCACAACCAGGCCAGAGCCACAGTTTGGGGAAGAGAAGAACGGTACGTTTCTGTTGTTAGACCAGAGAATGTCTCCACTGTCCTGGGACAGAAGAACAAACTAGATCAGATGGACAGACAGCATCAAGCACAGAACATCAAACGGTGGAAATATGATCTGATCATTTCTACTCTCGTCCATTCTAGCCACTCCTGGTGAAGAGCTCAGCCGCATCATCTCTCCAACCTAGTTCATCTTCCCTTTCACCTTTGCTGCTCTTTTATTGTCACAAATCAACTCTGCCACTTGTCTCTGTCCACAGGTCACAGTCTGTGAAGGTGCTCTATATTAAGCTACTGCAACTGTAGACATAATGTTTCAGTTCCTGCTGCTACACTGAAATATTACTACAGTACAGTGATCCAGCTGTCTGGGGGGGGGTGGGGGGGGGAGTGTTAAACCGTCATTTAACAAAAAATATTTATGGGACTTTTACTCACAGGGTGTAGACAGAGGAGCTCACCCCCCAGTGATGCCACAAACAGCTGACGGAGATCTGGCTGGAGGTGTGGTGAAGAAAAGACTGCTCTGCCTCCACAGTGATGCTTCCAAACACACTGCTGCAGCTAAAAGGAAAAACCCAAGACTTCAGTCCAATCAAAAATAGAGTTAAAACCAAAAGAGAAATTTGGAAAATATTTCACACTATTAACCAAATTATAAATCCTAATGGAACGTGATTTAAAAAAAAATGATGTCAAACCTTTGGGTTCAGGGCATAAACGTGTCCGTCGTGCGATCCCACTATGACCAGACCTGTGTGAGGATCGACAGCAGGACAGCTCTTCACAGCGTCTCCTGTCTCGAATGTCCACTGCGTCTTTCCAGAGTTAGTACTCAAGAAGTACACACAGCCATCATAGCAGCCTGGGGCACATCAAAAAACCAACATATTATAGCACACTTAAAACAATAGAAAGAAAATTACCTACAAATAACTTACCTACAACCACGAGAGTCCCACAGTGAGACACAGCAGCCGATGATTCGACTCTGTCTCCAAGGACTCGTTCCCACAGAAGTCTCCCAGTGTCCAGATCTAATGCCTGGAACCTATGGGAGTGAGACCCGATGAACACGGTCCTTTCAGCAACTACTGAAGACTGCTCGGTTCTTTCACGCACCAGAATAATAGGGGAGGCGTCCACACATCTCCCTGTGTCTGAGGACCAACTCAGACATAGTTCCAGAACATTCTCCTCTTTCCTACAGGAATATTTGTCTACATCTGCAGCAGCCTGTAAGTTTGACCTTTCCTTCTTGGGGTCCATTTCTATCACCTCTGCTCCTCGTCTGATGACCTTAAACGCCTGTGTTTCCTGTTGCAGCAGATCTTCACATGGAGACTGTCCGCGTTCCTTCTTTGCTGGAACATCAGATGGAGAACCACTTCGACGTTTCTGGGCCTCACGAAGTGAGTTTGAGTCGTTCTCCAACAGTGGCATCAGCATTGTACTGTCAATGTAGTGCAGGATGTCAACAAAGGTTCCATCGAGAATGACCTCCAGAAGTTTCGGTGTGGCCACTCCCACGGTGGTGCTTATGTCTTCACAGAGGTGCAGTGCCTTCAGAGAATCCCCTCCACTCAACAAGAAGTTGGACTCCTCAGCCAAAGCTGCATCCTCATCCAGACCTAAAATGTTCTGTTAACATTGGATCACAGTGTTGTAAAAGTAAGTGTACACACCAAGGTATGAAGTACAAGGTTGGGTCAATGGAGTGTGTGTGTGTGTGTGTATTTATACCTTCCACAAACACTGCAATGTGTGCTTTAAATTGCTGATGTCTCCATGTGAAGACTCCAAACACCGTCTTCGTCTTTGGTATATTCTGAGGAGTGCTTCCATGTCAACTTTACCTGTTAGAAACAACAACACTTAGAATCCCTGACGTGGTCAAAAACAGAAAGACTTGTAGTGAACTCACCATGGGCAGTGAGGCATAACGCAGGTAGAAGCACCACGGCATCAGGGACACTGTAGGATGGCAGCAGAAGAGACACCTGCTTCATGATCTGTCTGCTCAGATCGGCCTCTACGCTGCTAGTGTTCTCCTGGTGCCGCCCTAGAGAAAAATGTGGGTCTTCCTGATGCTGAA
>NC_024308.1:16662665-16722979 GCF_000523025.1 Cynoglossus semilaevis
GGAGAATACGCAGGTTTTGATGCCACGATGAAGGCCAGCAGCCTCGAGCTGTTGTGTAAACCCACAGCACAGGCCTCCACCTCAGGCAGACTTGATATCAGCTGAGGAGAGAACAAACACCAGCTAACAGTCAGTAGATGAACAAGCATAGAACTTGGCTGGTTCTTACACCAGCCCTTCATTTTTTCCCTACCAAAAGCTCTTAAGAAAAAATGTTTTAAGTCAAATAAAAAACTGCTTAGGTTTGTGGTTATAACATTTGGATTTTTTCTGCACTCCAGCGTCTAAAGAACTGACCTATCTATGTTGAAGAACTTCTTACTTGTTGCACATTGTCCAAATTCACCCTTTTCCCATTGCGTTTTATGAGTCTGTCTCTTCGTCCCAGGTAGTAAAGCTGTGAATCTTGGACCTTCACCCAGTCTCCAGTGGCTCTCATCATCCCATTGATTACAGTGTCTTCATCACCCAGGAGACACACTCTGTCTTCTCCACCTGCAGCAAAGATAACATTCAATGACTCTAAAAGAACATCACTACGATCATTTACACAGTGAGGTCTTCCTCACCTATGAACACTTGTCCTTCACCCTCAGTTATAATGCCACCATGTTCGTCCCTGACTTCCAGCACTGTGTCCCTCAGAGGAGTTCCCAGTGGCACTCTGAAAGCTGAGCTGATATGTATGGAACTTTAGGTTAAGTCTCAGAGAGTCCAGCAAACGTATATATATGTGCATGTTTCATCAAAAATATGAAAAAATAACACTCACAGATTGCTGGACTGAAGCAAAGTCTGTGGTATTTCATAACAGCTGGCCCAACAGGACACTTCAGTTATACCGTAGATGTTGAAAACATGAGTTTTGTTGTCCTCATCCCTGCAGCTTCTTAGCAGAGCTGGGGAAGGAAAGGCCTCTCCACCCAGAACCAACACCCGCAGTGAAGATCCTGATGACAGTACATCCTGTTTAATAATATGATTACTGAAGGAGCAGAGCAGAGTTGGTGTGACCTGTGAAAATAAATGAAAAAATACAGTTATATTTAAAGTGAAATTCTATTTTGACTCTCCAAGACCAAACATGTCTCCTACCTGTAGAACAGTGGTCTTGTTGTCCTTAAATAGCGCCGTTGCCAAACGATGGGGCATTTTCTTGACCATAGAGGGTATGATAAGAAGCTGTGCCCCAGATGATAAGGCCAGAAAAATGTCCACCACGGAGGGGTCAAATGTTAAAGGTGAAGCCAGGAAAACCACATCATCTGCACTCATTTGAAACAAAGATCTGTGCAAAGAGAGGTGCTGCTTCTGATGCACTTAGGAAGACTTTGGAAAATATGCAGCAGAGGCAAAGTATTGTAGTAACTAACCTCAGATGAAGTATATTCGGGAGTATACACTTGTGCAGAACCCTGACAATCTTTGAAGGTCCAGTTGTTCCAGATGTGTGCAACACATATGCAAGTCCTCTGTCCCCGGGTTGTCTTCCTGTCACAGCACCATCCACCGTTTGTTGTGGTTTGGATTTGTTCTCAGTGGCTTTTATCAGCTTGACTAGGATCAGTGTCATTTTAAATTTGGCCACTTCCACGCAAATGTCCACAGATATGTGCTCTTCCACTGCAGCCTGGAAGGACTTGATAATAAAATGGAGGGGACACATGGTCAACAATGTAAGGGTAGAGAATTAAATTAAAATGATATATTCAACAGAAATTCATGGAAATTAGAATAGAAATGAACATAGTGATTTCACAATTACCTCGCTTCACAATAACACCCCCTACAGTTTACTAACTCTAATTATTTTACCTTATCTTAGTGTACATTTAGGAAGTTTGACAGGGGGAAAACAAACAACAACAATAATAAAAAACACAAGAAAAACCTGTAAAAGTTCCGTCTTCACGACACAGTATTTTAAGCCACATTGGTGAATGACTCTGGCACAGAGAAGTCCAGGAGCTTCAGGGTCCAATGGAACATAGGCAGCAGGCGATTGAAGGATCCTAAAAAATAGAAATGAAATTAGGCTTTTCTAAATCCGATTTTATTCCAATCTACTGTATATGAGCACATACATTTTAATATATGTACGTACGTGCTGATAAGTACAGTGTAAGCTACTTTTTTAAAAATGTATTTGTTAACAAATTACTAGTAAGCGCTCTGAAAAAGTAACCGAGTTGTGACTGTGTTACAGCATGTATTGCAGCATGATTCATAAAAATGTTCTTTGATGAGCTCACCCAAGGATCCAAACAGGTACGAACAGATCATCACAGCAGTACAACCCGATTACGCCGTTGTTGTCAGTGCAGTACTCTTGTAACACAAGAGACAGTCCAACCGCCAGCTGTAGGAGATCTTTGTAGAGAAGAGACACCGGGCTGTCTGACATCGACCGACTGTCGTACACCACAGCTGTCCGGTCAGCGTGCACAGAAGCAGCGTTGAGCACGAGCGCCTGCAGCGTCTCGTCAGTCATAGCGACGGCCTATTAATCAATGAATAACAGAAAACATAGTCATTTTAATCAAAGTTGATCAGTTGAGCCCAAGGAAGTAATATTTGTAAACAGATAGAACATGCATGTCGACTAAAAATGACGTAATACGGAGAGGGGGCGGGCACTAATGGCTTGTTTAGGTACAGGTTGATACAATTTCTAGAGCGTGGGTTGTTTGTAGAGAAATACAACTTTTTACCGTTTATATCAATCTTAATTCTCAAATATATTTGGAAAATAGGCCTAATGTGTAATATCATTCATATACTATAAATTACGCATTTTATTTTGAAATAAATAGGACAGCTACACACATCGAAATAACAGTAATCCTCCCATTTACCAGAAACTTTGAACGCACCATCTCTTTGTTTGTCCAATCAGGAGCGAGTCAAATTTTGAACCTGATACAAAATCTTTTCCGTGTTTTGTAGCTCGCGTCTTGGTTTATATATTCTCAAAAAACAAATTCACAAATTCCAACATGGATGCGAAGTTTAAAAAACAATTTCAAGAAAATGCCAGGATATATAAAAAATCGTTGGATTCAATCATTGAAAAGGTATGTTTCTAGCTTTGGGGGCAAAATTGTTTGCCGTTAGCGCAATTGTTGCTTAGATTCGTGAAGTCGTTTCGAAACATCGAGTCCATTGAACGATGTCGTTGTTTTAACAGTATTCAAACCTTCCGTATGAAGACGGCGGAGTCGAGATCGCTCTCGATGTCGTGGACCAAGAGAGTAAGTGAATTAATTGTTTGTTGTTGCTGTTGTGACAACATACCATTGTAGATACAAGCAGCAGCGCAATACATTTTAAAAATAAAATAAAAAATCCGGAGGTTTTTAATAATTAAATGTTGATGCTCAGTTAGGATAAGAACAACTTATTAGTCGGACTATGAGGATTTCATTAAACATACTGTCTCCCAGAATACCAAAACAGTCTAAATAGTTACTAATATTGTAACCTCTTACATTATACATATTGTTTGTGTTTGCAGTCGGTTTTAGGAAATGTGAAACTATCCAGAGGTATTTCATACTATTCTTTTTTAAAGACTCCAGCATTTAGACATGCTGCTCCTTCAAGAAAGCCCTCTGGGTTTCAGTTCAATTCTATCTGAATTAGATAGGGCCTGTTAGCTTTTGTGACTTACTGTCAAGCAAGGCACGTAATTAATATATAAGAATTTTTATTTGTTCCTTCTTGCATGGCAAAGGTCTTGATCGTTGTATGAGGCAGGCGAAAAAAAAGCTGGATAAACTAGCAGCCAAGGTAAACACACTTCTGCCAAAATAACATTTTTTTTTTATGTTAAGCAGCAACGAGTCCATAAGAAATTATAATTAAACATTTGTATTCTCAGAATATGGTGGTCTCAAGAGAAAGTTCTGCAAGATGTGATAATTGTAAGTTTAAATTTTAAATTATAAATAATTAATGTTCACCCTTTTTTCTATATTGCACCTAATTGCATTGTTTTCTTCCATGGCAGCCTATGGAAGAACGGGAGATTCACAGGTAAATGATTTGCAAAGTTGTTTACCCAAACGTGACATCTTGGAAATGTTTATATTTGATTTAATTTTTTTTTTTGAACAGTTGGACTTAACACATCAAAGCAGTAAAGGTGATGACACTAATACATCCAGCCTCTGCTCTGGTGCTGATCATGGTGAGTTGGTGACGAGTTACACACACAAGTTCCATGTTTGTCAACTGGTTCAATTCTGTAAAGTGTCTTTTTATTTTTTTTTTTACAATCTGAAGGAAGTTATTCCAGTGACTCGAGTCGGATGACTGTCTGCTCATTAAATGAGTGTTTGCCAAACCTTTCTGTGTCTGAGCTTCAGCTCAAGGATCAAGATGAGCAACTGGAGATGACTATTGAAGAACAGAGCTGTCTTATGGAGCAGTACTCCAGCATGGTCGATCGACTTAATAAGGCATTGAATAGACAAAATGTCTCAGAGGTCGCTGACTCTGTAGTCAGGAGGTACCGCAGATGGCGACAGCAGTCCAATCAAAGTATTCTCAAAAAAACATCTGCGAAACACAGAAAAGGCAGAAACTTAAATGAGGTTAGGTCGTGGTCTTTGGAGACCACTCTGTCACCAGACAAACAAAGAGGCTCACTAAAGCGTTGTCACCGCCAACCTGTCCTAGCACTGGATCAGTCTGCTCACAATGGTTCCTTTGAACCAAGAGACGTCTCACTCCATCGGACATTGACACTTTCTCCTTTCCCACAGACCGAAGAAATACGGCGCTCCCATTCTAGTAGTCCTTCAAAACATTACTTCCAACCTGCGAAATCATCATTGAACTGGATTCACAAGTCTGAAAGGCATTCTCCCTCTGCATTCTCAGAGAAGACTAGCAGGCCTTTCATGTATGCAGACCAACACTCTGTTGTTGAAGACAGATCTTCTTTCAGCAGTTTGCCGGTCAAGCAGAGTCCTAGCAAATTTGGGGCAATAAGTGAGACAAGTAAATCGCCTTCTGCTTTTTTAACAAGAAAAGAAATGTCTGCAGAAATGTTTTTCGGAGAGCCGTCGTGGCCCAGGTCCTGGTCTTCCCTCTCCTCTCCACAGAAGTCTGCTGTGCCCTTGAGAGTGATTGACCCACAAAATACCCGTCTCTTCTTCTCCCCTCATTTGAAACCCCCTACAACAAATCGCCCCAAGTTCCAGCGTAGCCTTTCTTTTGACTCTTCATCGCCGTCCACCGCTTTACCTTTTTCACCTGAAAAGGTTGACGTGGATTTCCAAAAGCTCTACCACAGGTATGCTTGTGAGAAGAAATATTTCAACGACGGCCCCCCTTGCAGTCTCTGCACCAAAGGCCTTCAGGCCAGCCGGATCCAGTCAGCTCTGGCTTTGTCGCCTCGCAGCTTGGTCTGGAGAAAACGCCACAGGGAGCAAGGCCGTGACGGCCATCCCCAGTCCAAACGCGTGAGGAATGAATGCAGTACATCCTCCCCTGGTTCCAAACGCTATGAAAAAGAAATGTTGAGGCGCCGTCATTCCCAATCCGAGTTGTCCGGTTATGACCTCTCCAGCAGCAGATACAGATTGCAGCAGCGCTCAACAAATGTGCACCAGGAGATCAATAGAAGCCAGGAACCGTCAGATGTCAACACTACCTTTTTTCTACATCGGTACGTCTCCATCAAACCATGCTGTAATACAGAGCTTATTTTGCCCATCTTACATTTGCTTTATTTTATAGGTCCTTCACTTGAGGACAACTGAAATGTCTACTCCTGGATACTGAGAAAAATATTCCTCCTGCCATGAAGATTTCCTCTTTCAAGTCATGAGAAGACAGTAAGATAAGGCTCAAGTTGTTCAGATTGTTTAGATGTAATTCTGTTCTGCAATTCCATTGATTTTATACATTATTGTATACATTAAGTTCATCTTGTAATGAGATAAAAGGCTGGGTATTCATCTGGTCAGCCTTCCACCTCAATTTTATAATAATAAAAGTATAATTATTTATTGTACACAAAAAATTGCAGTCAATTGGACTAATTCTGTTTATTGTATAACATATTTATCATATTTCAGTCAAAACTTGAAGGCAACAGCCGTAGTTTAGACCCTTAACAAAAAGAGACAAGTGATCAACTTTACATAGAAAAATTCCTCTTAGTAAAATAAAGACAGCGCCACTCTTTGGCCACAGTATTTGTGCGCTTTTCTGCTACTCCTAGCTACTAAGGCTTGAGTGGTAAAAATAAAGACATTTTTCACATTGGAAAAAAAACAACCCAAAATACACCATCGTAGTTGCCTTCCTCGGTAACATTTAGGTAAAACTTAACTCAGGGTAGTACCATGAAGACAGAGGTAATCAGAAGGTGATCAATGAACTCCCACACATAAGCCCGAACAGAAAAATGAAAAGGTTTTTCATAAACATTATCACCCATTTCTCATTCAAAGTCTTGAATGAACATTCCGTTCCATCGGTGGAACCTTTCACCACTCCAGCTCCACGGGGTACTTTCCTGTCAGACAGGCGGTGCAGTGCCCCACTCTGGTGTTGGACCTGTTAGTGGAGCTCATGATCTTGTCCTTCTGTACAGAGGCAATCCCCTCCTGAACAGCTGACACGAGACCCTCCACAGTCAGATATTCCACAGTGTCGGCACCTAAACAACGATCTCAGATGTAGTTCACATTCTTTGTATGTTTGGGGTTTTTTTTAAATTGTAAATTGGAGACAAAAAAACAAAACAAAGAATTTACCAATATATCCCGCTATGTCCTTAAACTCTGGCATGTTGGCAATTAGCTCCTCTTTGGTTGGAATGTTGATGCCCATGTAACAGGGAAACCTGATTGGTGGAGAGGCCACTCTGATATGGACCTATCCAAAAGTAAAGTTAGTGCCGAAAGGTCAGTGTGACAATATTGGCTATAAAATTATGTTCTACTGCTGTCGTAATGAACTGCAATAATTTGTGAAATTATTCAGATTACAACTTTTTAAGCATGAGCTGAGCAGAACACATTGTATATTCAGTAATCCCACTGTCCATCCCCTTACTGTGGCTCTATTACAGTTATTTACAGCCTCTCAAATTGCTCTAAAAACTAGAATTACTGGTAAACAAACCTCTGTTGCCCCAGCTTCCTTTAGCAGCTTTATAATGGGCGAGATGGTGTTTCCTCTGACAATTGAGTCATCAATGAGTACCACTCGTTTCCCAGAAAAGTTATCAGTCAGTGCCCCAAACTTCTTAGCAACTCCAAGCTGCCTCAAACGAGTGTTTGGTTGAATAAACGTTCTTCCAACGTAGCGGTTCTTACACAGTACTTCGACGTACGGCAGCCCAGACTATGAGAGGGGAATTAATGTAAATGACAACATGTAACATCCATAATTAGGCAGGTGTATGTTAAAGTGAGAGCAGACATGTGGTGGACTGACCTGCTGAGCATAGCCCAGAGCAGCAGGAGTCGCAGACTCAGGCACAGTGCTGACGACGTCTGCATTTGTCGGATGCTCAATGGCTAACCTCTGACCGCAGCGCTGCCTGACCGTGTACACCATCTGTCCTGTAGAATAGATAAATAGAGACACAAAATAGCAGCAATGCTGGGAGGAAACACTTGTGCATTAACTGTACTGGAATTCTTCTAAAAAGACAACACACCTTCAAAAATAGAGTCTGGTCTGGCAAAGTAAACATATTCAAATATGCAAAAAGCAGGAGGGTCTCCCTCAGGGCGTGGTACAACAGTCAGGGATTTGACCCCATGTTTAGAAATCTGGACTATTTCCCCTGGTAAAACTTCCCTGTAATACCTGAGAGCAAAGGCAGACAAGAAATAAATGTCATGCAGCTCTTTGACCAACACTGACAAATATGAATGATATGAATATATATGAAACATACCTGGCTCCAATGGACTGAAAACTGCAGGACTCTGATGACACCACCCACCCCTCAGTATCCCTGTCTTCAGCACCTAAGCACAGAAACACAGAACAAAGTAAATCATCCACCATCCTTCTGACCGCTGATATCACTAAAGGTCACGCTGCTGGCCTGTGTGACCTGTACAAGCAGACAAATTGCGTATACCTTGATTGCGGAGTTTAGCGATGGGAACAAGCTGTCCAATGCACAGTGGTCGATTGCCGTAAGGGTCACGTACCGCATAGATAGCATCTTTGAACATAACTAACAGCGAGTACGATGTTGGGGTCTCTGTCATAATGTTTTTAATCCTGCAACATAAAATGTTTGTTTTTTTTGCTGTCGCTTGTCAACTGAAATAATAATTAAAAAAATGTTTTACTCAAACTTACCTAGCAACCCAGTCTGGGGAATCCAGCTCCTCCGTAGGGGGGGTTAATGCCAGCAGTTGAGTAATAAGTTCACTATCTGAGCTAGTGGAGAGGCCTACACCATGACGCATTACCTTCAAAGCATTGAGGATGGTATTAGTTATAATTGACAGCTGCCAATCAACTGTCTAATCACAGCCTGAATTAGGGTCAATGTAACAAATGCTCATTTTTTTGCCAAGAGACTTGTATATATTGTGTAGTTAAAGGTGTCATGATTGATTTTACTTTCCATATGATCACACTTAACAGAATTGATAACTTGTTCCGCTGAATATGACCTTGTAAACTAGTGAGTGGAAAAATATCTTTCAGTAAAATGTCCATTGTTGTAATATGTAGACCACTATGGGTCTTTGTTAGGGGCTTAAGCATAGCTGTGCCTTTTGTGATTAAACTGTGTGAAGTCATCTTGTACTGATGTATTTAAATTGTTGTTAGTATAATTCATTAAATGTTTTCATACCAAAAAAAAGCTAAAATTAGTTTTTGTGTCTACTCAAGTTGCCAGTTAGTTAATTTTGACCAAAATCTTCTACCATGGTCAAATAAAGCAAATCCATCTTCAGATGTCCTATCATTTTCATCATTTACTCTGTTCAATATGTGGTTTGTGGGCCATTGTTAAACACGACTCATGTCATACTCACCTTTTTCCGTAAGGCAGAAGCATTAACCAGTTCGCCATTGTGGGCTACAGCAATTTTACCATGCAGTGTGTCCACCACAAAGGGCTGGCAGTTCTGAAGCTCTGAGATTCCGGTGGTTGAGTACCGTGTGTGACAGATACCGAGGTTGCCATAGCGAAGTTTCATTTGTGCCTCAGGCGGGAAAGCATGGCTGACTAAACCCATTCCCTGGAGAGAGAAAAAAGTGGAATCTTTGTTGCATGTCTGCACTTGTACAATCTGCACCTAGTAAAACAGTACTGAGGAGCAAGCTAGTGTAAAGTTAAAGCACAGGCAACTAAAAAGGTGGTATCATGCTTTAAACACAGTAAGTGCTGCTTGAGTGCCTTCGATGTGATTGTACACAGCTTCTGGTGTTTTCTTTACCTTATGGACTGTGTATGTTGGGGGGCTGGCTCCATCACTTATGACAATCCCAGCACTTTCCTGCCCCCTAGGTAACACACACACACACAATCACATGTACAGGTTTCATGTTTAAATCATGAGAGGAATTGGCTCTATAATCTTTTTTTTTCCCCATTTCTAATCATCAGTAAATGTAATTTACTAGTGATGGTCATCTTTGGGAAAACAACAGACAATGTGATGTCAAAATATCAGTAAAGCAAAACTGACAAAATGAAACGTCTGCCTCTCTGCTTCACAGCAACAGAGTAGACAGCCAGAGTGTCTTGCTGCAGCTTCAGCCAATTCACCAAGCTGCTTCTCAGATTACACTTGGACCCGCCCCATCAGCACACAGCTTAAGCCAGTGGTGATGCCGCTTTTCTACACGGAGGCGTTGCTTTCAGGCTTAACCGCCTGGTTGCCTAGGGAACCGAGCAGCAGAGACAGACAGGCTGGGGAAACAAAGCGTTTCCAGGTCAGCTCCAACATGGAGAGAGGAACAGAAAGACAAAGAGGTGGTGATATTGAGGTGGTGGTGGATGAGAAGACCTCGGTGGAGAGACAGTGGGGGGAGGCAGAGGTGCTGGCTCTTATGTCAGTGTGGGACGAGGTTGGAGCTCAGCACGTAGCTGATACCAGAGCCACATTTGAGTTGATCTCAGAGCGCCTGAGGAGGCTTAGTGTTATGCGCAGCTGGTGGGAGTGTCAGACTAAATGCAGGAGCCTGGGACTCCAGGGCAGGAGGCCTGACGCAGCAGCACCAGGCACTTCAACAAAGTACAGCACAAGAGTGGATGCAAGGCCGGAGGAGGGCTGGGAGCAAGAGTTGGAGGATTTGGGTAATCAAAGAAGATTGTACCCATCCTCAGGCACTAACCTATCGCAGGAAGGTAAATGACAGTTTAACACCCCAACCCTAGTTAAAGTAATAACTGCTTGTGATAATGCTTAGAAAGTTTCTAATTTCATTTGGAGTACTTGTGGCCTGAAGCTGAACCAGACAACTAAAAGACATGTTTTTAATTAGGGATGAAGAAGCATATCCAACGAGCCCTTCCTTACACCCTGAGTCCTGCGGAGGGGGGCGGTCGCCACTGGACAGACGACGAGGTGCGAGCGCTGCTCTGTGTGTGGGCCGACCAGCGCGTTCGTCAGCGTTTAAAATGCACACTACGCAACAAGTCAATCTTCCAAGAGATGGCGTATCAAATGCAAAGGAAGTTTGGGGTAGTGCGCAACTGGAAGCAATGTCGGACCAAATACAAGAATCTGAAATATGACTACAAAACTGCAAAAAATGCTCATACTGCTGGAGGCGGTGCTTCAGGAGGCCCGGGAAAGTACATGAAGTTCTTTGAAGAGGTCGAGGCAATTATTCTTGACCGTGGCTTGGAAAATGGGACTTCCGAAATGCAGAAACGGCTCTATGAGGGAGAAGTGCCTGCAGAAAATCTACAAACACCGGCAGGTCATGCACCATCCTCAGAGAGTGAGGTTGTCATAGAGATTGATGATGGTATGTACACAATCAACAGTTCATTTTCATCTTATTTTAAGGCAAAAAAAAAAGTTTATTTCTCATCTATTTCCAGATGACAACAGTGACGACTACGACATGGACCTGGAGGCAAAATGGAGAGGACCAGGTAGCACTCAGGTTATGTCCAATATTTAATGGATTTATCTTTTTTTTTTTTTTTTAACGTATAGATTTTTTCTTTGCACTAATTATCAACTTCACAGCTTCACCCATCCCTGGCCAGATCCAAGTGGTGACAGTGTCAGACACAGGACGAAACTGGAGTGACCAAGAGGTGCGAGCGCTGATTCAAGTATGGTCTGATGAGCGTGTGTGCAGGCAGCTGGAGAACTCAACCAGAAAGAGAGACATCTTTGTTCAGATCTCCAACAGGTTACTGCAGCAGGGGATTGAACGTGACTGGAAGCAGTGTCACACAAAGTACAAAAACCTCAAGTATCTCTACCGTTCCCTCCAGAGAGGCAAGACTGATGAAGCTAGACGTCTAATGAAGTTCTATGACGAGGTGGACGAAATCATGAATCAGACAAATAATAGTTCACCGAGTGTCACTAGAACTGCAGATCAACAAGAAGCATCGGGAGAACGAATGGAGAAAGACTGTGAAAGACATCGCAAAGATCTCATCTAGACAAGTGAGAACGCGACGGCGGCGGCGACAAAGGCAGACTTGGAGGAGAGAAGTCGTAGTTCTGATTCCATCTCCTCCATAAGCCTTGATATTCCATCAAGTACTGAGGAGGAGAAAACACATGACGCACAGGAACCTCGTTCCCATCAACAGCACAGACTCACGAGTGAGTCACAGAGTCCCAAAACACATTGTTTTATTATATGTTGTGGTTAGCTTTCTATCATGAACAAATATATCAGTGGACAGAGACAAAAGTAGGCAATCACATAGAAATCTGGGGGACAAAAGAAATAACTTCTTTCTTTTTTGAGATACTTTTTCACCATGTGTTCTAGTAATTTTATTTTTGTGAGGACAACAATTCGTAGCTGAATAACAGGACTGTAAAGAAAAGCTTGATGTCAAGTATTACAAATGTGTAGCGTAAATAGTAATTTGTATCAAATACGCCAATAATGAAGTATCCATCATTAGCCCTACACATTCACGTATATATACACATTTCACTTTACAGCAGTAAATAACTTAATGGTAACTTATTTCATTCTGTGTTTGACTCAGGGAATTAAGACTCTTAGAGAAAAGTTAGAAATAATGGAAATTCATACTTAGTCTAAAAAAAGGAACGGTTTGACCAACACCATTTAATAACATTTTTAATAGCATTTTTTTTTTTTTTGCAGGCACTTGTGAAAACAGGACCATACGAGTGGACACCTTTTTGGCAAACAGAGGAATAAAAAGAAAAGCTGTGGACCAAGGTTTGAGATGAGCCGGTGTCTCTTATCACTTTGCATGTCACATGATGTCAAATATTGAGCCGAGGCCTTATTGACTGCTGACACCCCGAGTCCCATGATTCATCAAGAAGCCACATAATGAACACATAAAGGGTGGATTGTCACGGCTAACAGGAAGCAGAATGCTAGATGTATGTCATTTCTGACCATGGAAGTTATATAAATATATAATTTCTTGTTTCAGAAACCATACTCCACACTCAAGTGAAAAAACGGGACACCGGCTCTGGGTCCACTGATACTGACCGAGTCCAGTTTAAAGAGGAGCAGGAACCCATCCCAATTATAAAGATTCACTCAGTCCGTTCAATGGCCTCCTCTAATCCATGCCCAATAAAACAGGTAATAACTACTCACTACTGATGTGACAAACACATGACCACGCAATACAGTTGATTTCACAAAGATCTGTGGAAGAAAACTTTACCCTCCTATTGTCCTATTATTTTTGTAATCTCAAAGAGAGGAGACATTTGTTTGGAGACAAAGGTTTTAGAGTCATGTCAATGTTTGGGTAGGTCAAAGATCAGGTCAAAGAACAGCTGAACCAAGTAACTGAGGTTACTACATAACATATACTCAGATACAGGCTTAGTGTATCTTTCAGATGTTAAACTACAAGTATTGATGACTGAGTGGAACTAAGAACTCGCCTGGACTTTAAACTCGGTTTGAAAAAACCCCAAAACCCTTTACTTTGGGAACTAACTAATACACATTCTTTTGTCTCTAAGTGTTATGTATGAACAATTGTTAACGCAAAATATCTCGGTCCTTTTTCTCCATATGTTGTAAATTATTTTGTTTTTACATGGTGCGGTTCCCCGGATGTAAAAAAAAAAAAAAGAAACAGCGTGGTCCCCGGTCACATGTTGTAGTTTGTTTCGGTAAATAAGTCAGCAGAAGTAATGCGGAAGATACATTTAAAATAAAAACGTCAACAGTGGCAAAAACTTAACATGAAAGGTCTAACTTGGACCTTTTCGTCCTCTTTTGCAACGTTTTATAAAGTGACATCTTAAACGGACAACTGTGGATCTTACCTGTGCTGTAACGCCACAAGACCCAGGGTCAAAATCTGAGCCACTTCCAGCTGCGTGGGCCATTCACCGGCTGCAACACAGCCGAAAACCCCGCATTCCTCTCCGATGCCGGACTCTTCGAACTCCATCCTTCCAAAGCCCCAGCTGCCTGTCCTGGTCCTCCGTCCTCACCGACAGTCTCGAGCCTGGTTGCGTAAAACTGCAGTATTGACTGAACACGTGCCACTTTACGCAGGAATGTGGCTCGTTAAAAAAAAAAAACAGAGCTACAGAACAATGACGAAACGCAACTTGGTATTACAATTTAGGATAAAAAGAGTCAATCAATGAAGTGAAGTGAAGCAATTCAGAGGAACTCCTCCATTTTCCTCCCACAAAATAAGTTATAAATGCTGATTTAATTAGACATTAAATTGACGTTACACGAGTTAGTTGTGGATGATAACGTTTGACAGAGCTATCCCATTTAAAGTTATCAAATCATTAAACACGTTAGATAGATGTGTCGTCTTTGATAACGAATCATCTAATGGTGACGCGAACAAAGAGTAGAAAAAATAAAGTTAAAGGAAAAAGTTTTCCTGTTGTGCAACCGCAGACGTCCCTAAAAAATGCGCGACTCTGATTGGTCGTGTCGATCAATGGCGCGATGCTATTGGTTGTCCGAGCACGTTAAGACCGACTCCTCTTCCGTCCTCTGCTGCGCACATTTTGTCTGAAGTTTGCACAAGTTTCATCTGCTTGTTTCCTCATTTAGGTCAACACTTTGTCACAAAGCGGCGTCATGGAGTCCAGTGCAGGTAAAAACACGACACTGAATGTGGTTCTCACAGCTTTTAGTTTAATATGCATCGTTTCATTGTTATTTTTCTGCACGCACGTGTGTTTTTCAAGAGCTAAAAACAGGCCAGAAGCTGAATGAAGGGAAGACAAAGCAGATCTTTGAGCTGGTGGACCAGCCAGGACTGGTTCTGGTCCAGTCCAAAGACCAGATCACCGCAGGCAATGCGGTGAGGAAAGATCAGATGGAAGGGAAAGCTGCCATCGCCAATAAAACCACGAGCTGCGTGTTCAAGCTGCTGCAGGAAGCTGGTAAAGCCACAGTCAAGTTAATCATTGATGTCAATTAGAAACGCTGCCTTCAGATCGTGTCCATAGGATCACACTGGTGGATACAACACTTCAGACTACAAATTGAACAGGAACTTAATTTGACAAAAGAAGAAAAAAAAATTCAAATCATTTATTCTTTTAGCTTTAGACTTCAATAGAAAGATCAAAGGAAAAGCAGTGTCAAGTCAACTACGACTGCTTACTTTTTCACAAATAATTAAATGAAGAAAATAACTGGTGTGCACCCATGATATTTACGCTACTAAGATATCAGTCTTTTACAATTTGCAATAAAGAGGAATAATAATAATATTAACTCTAAACCATCAAATAGAACTTTCTCTGTTACAGTTTTCCTGGACCAGGCAACTAAATGATTAAAGAGGGACTAGGTATTACATAATACATGACATTTTTCAGGTGTGCCATAAATGTGCACTATCATTGGAGCATGTGCTAATTTTGAACACGGAACAATTACACCATATTTGTCCTGAGTCAGGGTTTGTGCATGTAGTGAAACCGGTTTGGGATTTAAGGTTGGCTTAAACCTGGCTCCATTTTGGGGGGAAAAATAGAAAGAAAAAGTCACGCTTACTGTTACTGCAAATTGAGAAGTTCAGAATTCAACTAGTAACAAAAAGATTGTTCATGTAACAACCGTTCATCATTGCATTCAATTAAAAAAAAAAATGGAAATGTTCATTTTTAATGAACTGCAGCCAGTAACCTTTTTTTGTTTTAATTTTTTTTTAACTTTTGTTCATACCATTTTAGTCTGCTAAGAACAGTGTTTCCTTGCTTTAATTCATTATAAAATAACAAACAAAAAGTTTAAAGCACCAATATTTCAAGTTTAAACTTTGATATGGCCAGAATTTTCTCCACGTTGCTTACATTTAAAATTGATTAGGTAATTGGACCCCATGTGAGACTCGTGACTGAGTGTGTGTGTGTGTGTGTGTTAATTGTGTTCATGCATGTCTTGTGACTTTAAGGCTGTTGATAATAACCTTATTCACCAACAACCACTTCTGCCCATTCATCATCATACCCTGGGTTTAAATGGAAAACTGTGATTAAATCTGTGATTAATATTCAAACAGAGATAAATGAAGCTGAAATGGCAGTGTGCTATAATTTAGAGATCTTTCTTTTCAATCCTTTCCTGCTCTCTGGTATTTAATATATGAATTTCCTCCAGGTATCAAGACTGCCTTTGTGAAGCAGCATTCGGACACAGCTTTCATTGCTGCCCACTGTGAAATGATTCCTATCGAGTGGGTCTGTCGTAGAGTGGCCACTGGGTCGTTCCTCAAGAGGAATCCAGGAGTCAAGGAGGGCTACCGCTTCTCTCCACTGAAGATGGAAATGTTTTTCAAGGTGGGTCTGACCACATGCTGTGCAAACTTTGACACCATGGCTGACCTTTTTAACACGGTGACGGGACAAACAGTAACATGTGTTCGCTAAAAAACAGGATGATGCCAACAATGACCCTCAGTGGTCAGAGGAGCAGCTGCTGGAGGCCAAGTTCTGTCTGGCTGGGCTCACTATTGGCCAGTGTGAGGTGGACATCATGAATCGCAGCACTGTGGCTATCTTTGAGATTCTGGAAAAATCATGGGCCACTCTGAACTGCACCTTGGTTGATATGAAGGTATGCAGGGCACGGCTGCCCTCTGCTGGTAATTTCCTGCCTTCTTTCCTTTTAAGAATTGAGTAACGATGATGACAATCCTTTCCATCCAATAGATTGAGTTTGGAGTTAACGTGAAAACTCAAGAGATTGTTCTTGCTGACGTGATCGACAATGACTCATGGAGACTGTGGCCAGCTGGAGACAGAAGCCAGCAGAAAGATAAACAGGTTAGGGGGTTTTGAAACCCCTCGATTTGGACTTTAAAACGTAGACAAACATGACATGAAGCTTGCAAAACAATAAAATGTCACCTTTCACCCCCCTAGGTTTACAGAGACCTGAAAGAAGTGACCCCTGAGGCCATGCAGATGGTGAAGAGGAATTTTGAGTGGGTCGCTGAAAGGGTCGAGGTACACTGAACTTTGTTCTTGACTTAGTTTTTTTTTTTATCAAAATGTGCTTTAAACTGTTTGCCTTTAATCAAATATGTTACCCATTCAGTTAAACAGAAGCTTTTCATTTCATTACCACCATGGTTAGGGTCTTGCAGTGTAGCTTGATTAAATTTCAAATAGTGATATTGGGTTATGTCATATACACAATACTCTAATTTACCTGTTATCTGTTGTGACTCAGCTGCTGTTGGAGTCTCAGGCCAGTGGCAGGGTGGTGGTTCTGATGGGTTCGACCTCTGACATGGCCCACTGTGAAAAAATCAGGAAGGCCTGTGCCTCATATGGGGTCGCCTGCATCCTCAGAGTCACCTCGGCACACAAAGGTCCAGACGAGACACTGCGCATCAAAGCACAATATGAAGGTGTGTTGACGTATCCACATCATCTCTTACAGTTTTTATTATTGTTATTAATCAAGTGACGATACCTATTTTTATTTATTTATTAGGTGACGGTGTACCCACTGTGTTTGTGGCTGTGGCTGGCAGAAGTAATGGTCTTGGTCCAGTTATGTCAGGAAACACAGCCTACCCTGTCATTAACTGCCCTCCAATCTCCCCTGACTGGGGTGCGCAAGATGTCTGGTCATCTCTTCGCCTTCCTAGTGGTACGTTTTTGTTTTTGTTTTGTTTCTTTTACCTCTGTCCACTCCATTCTGGGCGGTGATGTTGGTCAGTGGCACATTCTTTTGGTAAATTAACCACAGAGTCTTCTGGTCTGTCTCTAGGTCTGGGGTGCTCCACAATCCTGTCCCCAGAGGCCAGTGCTCAGTTTGCAGCACAGATCTTTGGTCTGACTAATCACCTGGTGTGGTGCAAACTGAGAGCCTCACTGCTCAACACCTGGGTGTCTCTCAAGCTGGCAGACAAGAAGCTACAGGCCTGCACCATTTGATATGGCTCCTTCACTCTGGCTTTTCTACATATGCCATAGCTTTGTTTACTGAGGAAAAGTTAACTGTGGATGAAATCCGTGCAAACATTCTTACACAACAATCATTCCATTTAACGGAAATAAAATAAAACTTACTAACACTTAAGTGTGTCTTTGTGGACTTGAGTTGACATACCTTGTAATATTCCCTCACTTTAGATTTAGGCTGTGTGAGAGCTAAGAATAGTGCTGTGGGGCCCCTCTTATTCATGGACCCCTAGACACCCCCTCCTCCCGCCCCCCCTGTTGGTTCCCCAGGTTATTGTACCACAAATTCAATAGAATTTGCATATATTCTTATTTTATTTAGGAATTGAATACAACAGTGCAAAACAGTTTGACTTTTTTCCTCGTTTTCTGAGCTTTGATTGTGCAACAGTGACATAAAAAAAGTGGGCTCCAGCCATTCCTCTTGAAACTTTCCTCTTCATGAATTATCAAAATCAGCTCAGTTGCAGCAACTTCTTTTTACCACAAGAGGGAACTTGTACCCCACGTTGCTCACTCAAAAGTAGACACGTCAATAGTTCTATTTCTATTAGATAGAGCCAAGCAAATGAGTCAGAATATTCGGACATATATTTGAAAAAGATTTCATGTAATGTCATAATTGTATATACATGTGCATATATATACACATATATATGTATTTATACATATATGTATGTATTTATGCATGCATGCATACATGCAATCTCATGAGTCCAATATTTGGACATATATATATTTAATATTTTATGTGATGTATATACAAACATACAAATATGTAAGTATGTATTTAAATAGAGCCAAGAAAATTTGTCAAAATATCTGGACTTTTTAAAATATTTTGAGTTGTTAAAAAGTAGGTAATGGAATAAAAGAAAATATGCATTTATATTTCCTTTTATTCCTCATCCCTTTTATGTTTTTTTTAGTACTATTGATAGAAAGTATTTCATGTGATACCAAATCATGGACTTTGATATTCAAATTTCCTCTCATGTGTGGGTGGTGGTGGGAGGATGGAAGTGCTGTGGGTAGAGAGTGACACAGATCAGAGGAGAGATGCCTCCGCATTTAAATGTGAAGTTTAAGCTATGGTTGTAGAATACACTTTACCCTCTCTGAAGGGACAGTAGGGACAGAGCCACAGAGCAGGGATGGATGCAACATCTATGTGTAAGTGACTCCAGGTTGCCACGACAACTGTAGCATGGCAACAATCACATTATATACAATAATCGCCCCTTATTTCCAAACAGAGCTCTGTTGATTCTCCTTTCATTAGGCCACCTTTAATTCCCTTTTCTTCTGGCTGCGCTGTCATTATTTCACCGCTCATTATCCTCTAGTGGCTCAGACTAAATGTATCTGAACATGAATCACCAGAAAAGTCAGATTACTAATGGCTCATGAAAATGCATGATCATGACTCTTGTCTGTGCTTGGAGCTGCTTGAAAAGGCAAAATGAAACAGTTAAGTCCATATTAAAAAGGAACGGTGCAGTGGAAGTGTCAAGACTTCAAGACTTCAAGATTCAAGTCAGCACGGAAAAAAGGCATTTTATTGAGATCTTAAAGTGATGAAGGTGATGGTGGAATATCACTACATCATATTTACACTGGCCCATAAACTTCTTTTATTTCTTGATAGGTCATGTATACATTTTTTTTTCCTTTCACCTAATAGATAAATATCACCGCTGACGGTAATATTTCATCAGTTGTCTGCTCTGCTGGATGACAGGCTCTTAATACTCTGTGCTGCCCTCACTCTGACACCATTGCTTTTCCTCCTCCTCTCTTAATCACATCAACTCCTCTTCTTTTCCAGTGTAGCAACAAATCACCTTCTCTTTGTTGGTACAACCGCGTCCAGCCATGTTGTGAATTTATCCCTCCTTCTTCCTGCGTAGCCTCATTATAGTGCACCCAAGTCGTGACACGAGCGAGACTTCTGCCTCAGGAACTTGCCCACTTCTCGCTCTCGCTGATATCGAGGCACCAGGCTAGACAGGAAACGTTTGGCACGAGAGGTGATGCTTTCACGTTGGCCTGCACCGTTAAAGTTTTCCACATTGGTCCCTGGGGGCCACGGGGGCTGGCCCCTGGCTAAACGCACTGCGCATTCCAAAAGCTCTGGCGTTCGGTGATCCAGGGAGGCAGAGATCTCCAGATACAGACAGTTGTAGAGGGAAGCACTGGAAATGGCCTCTGCAAGTAGAGATGGACAAGAGACATAGACAGGAGAAGGTGAATTAGGGACAAGAGTTAAGAGTTTTGATGACCAGAGATTATGACTTCACATGATGTGCTATGACAGGTTTCTTTACATGCAGTGATCTGTGACATGAGCTTCAACCAGTGGCTGGTGTCCCGTTGAAATTGCCTTATTTATAGAAGAGTGCAATGCACTTTGTTTAAAAGTAGTTTGCACAAAAGCGGTCTGTAGTGTCTCAATAAAAAGAATTGTATTCCAGGATAAATTAATTTCTATATTTACCCTATTGTAAAGCTTTACTGAATGGTTTTTCTTTTATGTTGCATCTTTTAAAACGTACGGACTTAACAGATCAGATGTGCTTTACAGACTTGACTAATCCAATTCACTGCTTTGCCTGTTAACAGTTCTCTAAGTCTCAAAGTTTTCATGTAGGAATGAAAGAAAGTGCAGTGGGCATATGTTTTACAGTCTTAGTAAAAAGAAAATCTCATATACCTTTGATGTGAGGTCTCGGGCTGTGGCCTTTGAAAAGAGAGGGTGCTGAAGAGCTCTGTTTTTGATGAGTCAAGACTGCTTGGCCAATGTGCAAAATACCCTTACAAGTGAATCCAAGTGATTATATATATATATAATATAAATATATGCGTGTATATATGTATGTATATATGTATGTCTAGTGGTGCATTTTGTTAAACTGCGTAAACGGACAGTTAATTCCTGGTCAATGTCGCTGTATTCTCTTGCCCCCTACCTCCACACTGCACTGATGCCTGGAGACACTGACATCTCCATATTCACACGTTCACTGCAGAGAATATTTACTGACACAGATGAAGAGCTTAAATGCCACCAACTGTGAAAAAAACCCTTATCTTAAGGTAACCGTGAAATAAATGATGGCGAGGCGGTTAATCCTACCTTGAGAGGTGACCTCGCGCGATCGTACAAGGTCACTCTTATTACCAACGAGTATGATGGGAGTTTGCGGCTGCGTCTCCCTCAGGAGTAGTCGCAGCTGGGCAGTGCGATGGAAACTGCGCCTGTCTGTGACTGAAAACACCAGGACGCACACTTCACATTGCAGTGTTGAGAGGTCCTGTGGGACAGGGACAGACACTGTTTGTTATGAATGTATGCAGAACCGTCATATCTATAGTTAGGAAGGTAGAAACTTACAACAGGACAGCTGCACTTGGAATATTCATCTTGCAGTAATTATTTTTGACTAAACCTGAACTGACAACTTGTATAACAATTGCTTAAACAACTGCTCGTATCATCTCTAAAAGAACACAATCCTAGTTAGATCCTGTCTTGTGTTTTAGACGACATCCAGGTCCAGTTATATCTCATTAAATTAGGTTTAAGACTTGACCTGCAGCACACCAGAGGCAGCTTCCTCATGGAGCAACCACTGCCGTGTTCCCAACAACAAATCTAATTCAGCCACTGCGTCACATCAACGTATATGCTGTAAAAAAAAAAATCGACTAAATTTAAACATCACCTCAGTTCGCTTGCTCCACATTCACGTTCTGCACAGATGCTGCAGAACAGTACTCAAGGGAAAAGAATAAAAGTGCGCAAAATAACCTGAAGCAAAGCTTCCTTTAACTACAACACTTTTTGTTTTTATTTTAACACGCATTTAGATAGATAGATAGATAGATAGATAGATAGATAGATAGATAGATAGATAGACGGAACTTTATTATTCCATCGGGAGTTCTACGTATATTAAATGCAGTCACAATTTAACAAGCATATGAGCCTCCGGCCTCTGACTGTATTTTAATTACCCATAGTTGATCGTGTTATAACAACAATCACCATGATTGAACAGGGTATCATGTGCTCCACTTATCTTGTACTTGTATTGTGTGTGGGTGTTTTCATTTTAAAATGATCCACCTTCTTTGGAGCACTGTTACAAATCCAAGCTGAAGAGTATTTATTTATATGTAAAACACAACAGAGCTCTTGCTGCAGATCAGGATCAGTCTAATGAGAGAACAAGGTTCATCTGTGGGTGAGGTGTTGTTTGGCTCACCTGTCTCCAGTTGTCATAGATAATGATGGTGCTCTCCTCCTCATCCACAGTGACTGTGCGCACGTAGCCCTCCCCTAAGGACAAGAGGACAGCAGTGAGGTCTCTGAGGGAGGAACACATTGTTTACCTGCTTCATACTGTGAAAGTCACGACGCTGCAGGCTGTGTAGACTGCTAGTCAGGGAAAAAAAGGTTGTTTTTTTTAAGCAAAACCTTACCATCGGAATCCACTGAAGCAGTCTGGTCCATGTCTCCCGCCAGGGCGATGGCCAGTGACGACTTCCCCACACCATTCTGTCCCAGCAGAGCAATCCTTAATGGTCCATCTGATCTGGTCTCCACTGTCACTGTCAGAATATCATCCAGGGCTGGACTGAAACTGATGGGTGAGGCAGAGGGCCCAGATGCACCCGACATCCAGTCGTTGTCATCATGGACAGCTTCCTCACGTCTGAGCTGGTGTTTAATTGGCAGTGGAGTGCTTCCTCTGCGGACAGTCGGTGTACTGGCCAGAGTCATGCTGTCACACTAACACAAAGATTCAAAAACATCCATGTAATATAAAGGCGAAACAGGAAGTTCCCACAGTTGATACGTCATTTACGATGGTAGTTCAAGACCACTGGTCCAAGTCCAAGTCCAGCACAGTTCCATTGAATTGTTACAGCCAAAGAAGACGAGAGGCAAGGGATGGTAGGAACTGAGAAATTTGAGCAAGTTTTTTTTTCCCAATTACTGCAGTGTTTCCCACCCTTCACTTCACACTGCATTATTCTAGGCACACCATTTAATTATAGGCCTGGTGAACCATCGTAAATGAAGCTATAATGATACTATGTTGAATGTTGGACTTTAAATTCCAAATTAACATTGAATTCGAACAAAGCTATACTTTGTTTGTATATATACAGCCTGCCAGGGAGGAGTGGCTGCTACATTTGCTCCCTGTTAACAAAGAAAATAACAGTAAATAAAAAAAATAAAATAAAATGTTGATAATGATAATCATCATTATCAATGATAATGATAATAATAATAATAGTGTAGACTATCTATTTAACTGAAAGTAACTGACTGACCTAATGACTACCTAATGTCTGATCTCAATTATAATATTACCACAATCACGTTACATCCAACTGGTTAAGCAGACCATCAGAACTAAAGTTTAACCGCTTAAGGACCCCGGAAATGGGCGGTGTTGACCACTTAGAGACACCTTAAACCGAAAATGTATGCATCAGACAGAATTAAACGACGACACGTCGCTCTAGAGTCCTGTCGTCTGAGCCGAGAGTGTTGGAAGTTGACATGACGTCTTACCGTGCTCGCCTTCTCCTCGCTGTTGAGTCTGTCTTCGGGCACATCTGTCAGCATCTACAAACAAAAGTACAGCCCTGTAAAGAAACATAAGTCTTCCATATATCTGTCCATCCACCCGCTCCTCCTCCTCTTCCTCCTGTCTCCCGCGTCTTTACCAGAACCTCACTCAACCTATGAACCCTCAGCAGGGGAGACGGTTAAGATGAAGATGATCTCTCACCTGTCAGGCGGCTGTCGACAACAACTGAAGTGAGCGCGGTCTCTCTTTCTCTCTCACACACGCTCTCTCTCTCTCGCTCTCTCTCTCTCTCTCTCTCTCTCTCTCTCTCCCTCTCTCGTGTCTTTCACCACACAGTGACCTCACAGCAGTGATGCTCCCGATGTCCTCTTTCAGTGAGTGAAGGGACAGTGGACACAGAAGTGTCCTCTCTGGGTTCCTCCCTCAGTGACTGTTTGTCAGCCGGTGCGCGCAGCAAAAATAGTCTTGTCGTGTGTTTCACTGGAATTCGTTAACGTATATATTAATAGAAAATACATATTTTAAACATGCATATTTAAAAAGAACTTAATTCCGCAACTACTTTAAATAGAAAGACGTTGTTTTTTTAAGTAAAAAATAATTTTTGCACTTGAGTGAAAATCATGAAAGTATCATTTATATATTTCTTTATTACATATTATATATTTATTTCAAAACAATTCCGGATGAAAATGTTTTTGTTACTGATACATTGATATCCCACGCGCTCCGTGTGGGATGTGTTAGGTGGCGTCGATATAAAATTGACCGCTAGGGAGCAGTTAAATTGCGCCCTTACCCCCAATCCATCTGTTCCCTTAATTGGGATATGTGATGTTAAGGTCGTACTTAGATACACTCTGGATTTGCCCTACATTTAAAAACATTGGTATTGGGCAAATTGTAGAATACAGATTGACCACAGTTTTCATGGAGAACCTTCCCTGGTGTTCCATGTTTTTCTCTAAAGAAAGATAAAACCTCCACCTCTGACTCCAACCACTGAGAGTCGAAAGCAAAAAGATGAACAGCTGTCTTTGACTGACCTATGCCCTTGTTGTGTTTGTCCTTTGGTGCATTTCTTAAAAAAACAACAATCTCTAAAATCTTTCTGTATTTTTGTTGTGGTGGAAAAATGTTTGTAGAATATAATTCTAGAACAATAATACTGTACCAGTGTACAATAGATACATGCTCTGTAAAATACAAAATAAACTAAAGAGTACTGCACTCTATATCTTTAAATATGTGATGTACAGAGTGAGTATGGAGATGCCCGCTGTCTAAAAGTGAGAGTTTCTATGAGCCACAGCTCGTCCCTTCAACACAAAGCCACAAAGAGCTCCGGCAGTGGGCAGTCACAGCCCTATTATAAGCCCTAATCCTCCTGCTATTGTGCAGGCCAGAGTGTGAGAGCTGGAGAGAGGTAGAGCTAAAGATGAGGTCATTATGAACAGTGCAGCACCCAGGTCACTGCCTCACTATAGAGACTGAGATAAATAGAGACATGGTGCTGCAGAGAAAAGGCCTGCAGGAAGACTCAGAGTGGGAGATGCTCCAATAGGTGAGGGCAGGGCAGATGAGGACGAGACCTCCGGAGTAAGCAAAAAACACTACACAGCACAAAGGGTTTGCTAAAGCAGTTTGTTTATTTCATATTGATATGAAACCACACTAAATCACGAGCAGGAAACCAATAGAACGGCCATCAAATTTGTAGTAGCCTCGTTAACACTTGCAACTTTGGTAAAGTAAAACTACACACTAATGAAATAAAGTTTACAAGTCACAGAATTAGAATAATACATAAATAAACAATAAATACTGGAAAAATAATTACAAAGATTTTTTTAAATTTAAAACCTAAAATAAATATTTCTAATTCATTAAATTAAGAAAGTGTCTCTAGGAAGAAATGTCTGTGAAGATGTTTGGTTATTCAGGTTAACTGTGTTTGCAGAAGTTTGGATGTAAAACTGTTCATGCTTGAGACCAGAACCAGAACTAAAGATGCTGGAACATCTTTGAGAAATTAAAACAAGTGCAGCTCCTGTTTTCTGGACATTTACGATTCATGACGAGTCCAGAACTGCATTAAAACTGTGATTGTTTCTACCATACAGTACAGTTTGTCCAGATAATGATGGTCTGAAGGACTGGACACAACCACAAATCAAGCTACATCATATTTATGTGTTTGACCACTGCAGTGGTTCCTTAAACACACCACCGTGCTCATTGCATTTAAATGCAATTTCTGAACAAATCTCTTTTGTGTTTCCATTTAAAGTTTCCACCTCCTCAACAGACTAGTTGTAGATTTACTATTCCTCCAAAAAAGAAAAAAAAAACTGAAATATTCCAAAATTTCTTGTACATTCCTTATTCTATGATAATTTAGCTTACCAACAAACACAAGTCTTGGTGAGTTGAAACACTTTGGTAGGCAACTGTGAAATTCTCTCTTGCTGAATGCAGATATCCAAGCTCACAACACTTCACATCCCGCAGCACTGCATCACTCGTATCTCTGCAGCTTTATAGCAGCGTTTCCTAAAAAACCTACAAATATGAGACTCAAACACTCATCTAAAGAGTACTTTGCGGCTAGAGTATGGTATTTTGCATAGATAAAATACTCGGCAGCATCAAGGACCGTTGACATCGTTTTCAAAACTCTATTAAACTCACTTTCACATTTTTCTTTTGCAATAACATCAGGCAAAAAAGGGAGATCTCATAAAGTTTTTGTTCAATATTCACAGTAAACTGAGACCATGAAGCAGCTTTGACTAAAGTAGTCTCTCCACTGACCATTTACAGTATTTCACAGCTCTTTAACCCCAAAAACTCCCGGCCAACAAGTACCTTTAGGTTTGTTTTTTTACAAACAAAAGTTCATACATTTACTTATTGTTAGCCTCATAGCATAATTTCCTACATTTAGTTATACTTTGGTCAAAAGGCCATATCTGCCCAACCCTGCCCTCCTAATGCTGCTGATTCATGTGCCATATTCACTATGTTCACAGCCAATCAGAGTGCTTGTTATATTCCATAACTTTCAAATACCACTTTGCCATTATGCTATGAGGCTAACGATTTGTGATTACTTATTTTCCCACTCTGGATGTGTTTGATGTTTGATCACTACCTGCTGAAAGCTTCACAGTGGCTGAAATTGTTCTTTTTCCCCCCTTCAATTTCCTCAAACTCAGAGGAAGTAATCGGGGGGTTGAGAAGGCGAGCTCCTACTATTTGTTGTTGGAGTGCTGCCTGCGTTGCTGGAGTTTGTGTTGAGGAGCTTCTCGTAGCGAGCTTTGTAGGTGTCTCTCTCCCTCAACACCCGAGTTAGTTCACACTGTAGCTGATCCAGCTGCAGTGAAGGAAACAAGAGGATGTTTGTTAAGCTTTTCCACCATCATGGTCATCTCCATCTTCATTAGGTAGGGTAGGTGATTTCAGGTTCCCTCATTGTAGTGATTTGTATTTTATTAAGTCTCAGTTGCTCAAGAATGGCCTATATCTCAAATATCAATATTTGAGGTGCCATGCTAAGAGATTGCTTAGCTCCTAAACCTTTAGCCGTTTAACAGAAAACAGAAACCTTTATTTTCCTGGCGACTGTAACAACTAATATTCCCTCAGATGAAAGTACATCCAGAAACTGGCTTAAATACGCCACTGCTTAACATAATGACTTCCTATTCAGGCACATTGCCAACAGACACTAAATACCCGTGGTAAATACCCCGTGGTCCAACTGTCCCCAACCCCAGAACACAATGGGGGATGGCGTGGGGCGGTGAGGTGATATTTCTACACAGATCACTCTATCTGCTTATTTCTAAACTTCTAAGCAATGAAACATGGCAACTTTGCACTGCTTTAGTTAGTTATACTATATAATGTGTCAGGAAAGTAAAGATAATGTGTAAAGATAATGTGTGGTGAACCCAAAACAGTTTGTCCTAACACGTGGTCTCAAAATCTCTTTAGGCTTTCTCCTGATAGGTCAAGGGTGAAAAGTCTTCAACAAACCTACACCGTCCAGCTGCCCTGTAGTTAACTTAGTCAACTTCATTGCCAGATTACCCTACAACAAACTTCAATCAACATTTGATAAATGTGGTATTTATTTGTCAACTTCATTGCCAGATTACCCTACATTACCCTACCCTAGAATAAGTGACTTCACACAGTTGTATACTGATGAGTTATCACATCACCGGTCACAGGTCCAGTTGTTCCTGTCTGTGTGTACACACCTGTTGTGAAAGTACATGTTTCTCTGACTCCAGAGCATGGCGGTGCTGTAAGCGCTTGTAGCGGCAGGACTGGGCATAGCCACGGTTCTTGAGCGTGCGTCGTTTCTGTTTCAAGCGTACCACCTCATCTTTACTCACTCCACGCAGGTGTCGGTTTAGCTCACGCACCGACAGGCTCACCAGCTGCTCATCGGAGAAGCGCTCATTCGCCCCACACTGGTGAACAGATTGGAGAAACACACACAGGAAAATATATGCTGATTCTTACTGTTCACTGGTAATGAGACATGTGGCGAACATGAGTGTGACTTGTATACATGCCTACATAATTGTTACCACTGGAGATGAAATATGTCAGAGTCCTTCTGTTTGTGTGTGTGTGTGACACGGAGCACATTTCAGCACCACATGTCCATAATCTTTCATGTAATCTGACTAAGTGCGGATGACAGTTATCAGGATTATGCACAACAATAATAGCAGACATTATCTTAAGCCCAGACTCCATATAGAAATCCTCCTAGCCAATCTTTATTAACCAGAACAAGTCAAAATATTTGTTCAAATGTTATAATAATATGCAGGATTTCTTTATTATTTATATTTTTTATATAATGTAGATATAAATGAATGACTAAAAACTATCTTGTACTGTTTGGGTCTGAGGTCAAACTTAAATTGTTTATAAAATGAGCACAAGGAGCCTTGTGTAACATACCAAAGCTCTGGGCCTGTGAAAAATATGAATTTGTTTGACCACGCCTTCAGGTGACAGGAGACACCTACTGCTTAAAAATGTCTGAGACTGCACGGGAAATGACACTAGCTACCATTTCAGTGTGTTTCCAATCACAACTCCATGCAATATTTTATTTTAAAAACATTGTTAATAATTAAAAAGAGTTGTCTCTCTGACACATCCTCAAATAAACCGTGATCCTCAATTAGTGTTTACCAACGGATGCTTTAATGTCACTGTGTTGGATACCTGGATACCTGAGGTTTAGACATATATTATGTCTAATGACAGATGAAGTCAGTAAATGACCTCAGAATACTTGTTGCTGTCAACCATGTCCATAACACTGGTTCAAACTGACAGAGACATTAAACATGTTCTAATGTTCTAATCCTAATCCTCCACTGCACAATCTCTCCATCCATCCCCTAAGTCCTCTACAGGTACCTTTGTCTTCTCACTCTGTGTCTTTCACCTTGACCGTGGTCTATTGATTGACTCTTCTTCATTAGCGTAATGAGCCTCTTTTAACTAATGAGATGATTTTGATGAGGATGATTGTTTTTCGGTTTACCTGATTAACTTGATGATGAGGTTGGTGGTTTGCGTGCATGGAATGGTGTTGATTGGGCGGATGATGGTGATGCTGATGATGGTAAAGAAGGCGGCCCTGGGGGCTGAGGGGTTGTGGGTAGGGACCTGCAGGGTGGGCAGTGTTGGGGAGTGAGACAGGGGCGGATGACAGAAACACGAGAGGGCGGTGGCACATATCTGTCCCCTTGGTGCAGGAGATGTCTCCTCCGCTGTCACTGCCGGAGTCACCCATGTTGCTGGTTGAACTCTGAGAAAGTCCTGGAAACTAAAGGAAGCAGCAGTTGTAATGAAGAGACAGCAAAACAAACGTTATGGCTTAAGGAAAATGAAGAGCACACAGAGAGCGTGGTACCTGTGAGCTGACAGCCGCAGCAGCTGAGTTTAACAAGGCCTCCACAGCATCCTCACATCCATAAAAGCCATTTACACCCCCCTTGTCTCTTTCCCCCCTCTCTGGTACTCCACCTAAGCCTCCCAGCAGAGTGGCAGGCCCTGTCACCTCTCCACCAAACTGTTGCTGTAACGCTGCCAGCCAAATCAGGTCTTCTAGGGAAGCTGGAGTTGGACCCTGAGGTCCGCTGTGACCCAGGCTGCCTTCTACATTCATCTGTGAGCCCGAGGTGACACCAGAGGTGAAGTTGTTGGACATGGAGAGGGGGAATGAGATAGAGGAGGAGGATGAAGAGAGGGAAGAAGAGCCAGAAGGTGGTGGGTGAGCATCGCTAAGTGTTGGTGAGGGTGGCAGGGAGTTGTAAGGGCTGGAGCTTAGGCTGGAGTCCTGTGGAGGATGGCTGCTGTATGGGGATTTAGACGGGTCATTGCTGAGGCCAGATTTGGGATACGAACATGGAGGCATTGGAGGAGTGTCCGATTTCACCTCGAATTTCAGGAGGTCAAAGTCATTCAGGTACTCCATGGCCAGGGGACTGGGAGGAAGAGACGCCACAGGAAGAGGAGATGACGACATGGTGTCGACTGCTTCTGCTGCTGGAGCTACGACAGGCTTTTCTCTAGTGTGTCAGGACTGTCAGGAAATCCACTCCTCTGTCTTTCTGCAGCTCATAGACACCAACGGTATTGATGTGAGGAAGCTGGAAACTCTAATACCTGGATTGTCTTTGTTCTCCTTGTTCTGAGGAAGAAAAGGAACGAGAATGTGAAGGCTTTGGTTAGAAGAACGTGGCTGAGGTTAAAAGAGCTGAAGGTACAAAGGACAAGTTGTCCACCAGCGCTACATGCTGATGTGGTCATTGGCAAGACACCTAACCATGGGTGCAGCTGGCACTAGGGACGACGGGGACATGACCCCCTCAGATTCATAGACCTCAACCCCTGTTTGTGTGCTACAGATAATGGTGCATTCAAGTACACAAGTACACTGTGGTATTTCCAGAGTTAAACTTAAGCACAGACACTTGAAAACATGAAACACCCATATAAAAATATAAAATAAATATATATGAATAAATATTAATAAACCTAAAGGACTAGACGTATATATATATATATATATATATATAGAGAGAGAGAGAGAGAGAGAGAGAGAAAGAGAGAGCGAGGAAGAGAGCGTGTATATCCGTTAAGATTGTTATGGTAATTGTATAGTGGGATTTCTGACAGCTTAGTTCCCACCTGCACTCCTGTCTCTAACCCAAAGGTGCAGCTGATTATACAGATGTGAACGGTTGTGTGAATTGCTTTTAATCAAAACTAGAAAATGTGAATATACTTTTTTTGTATTATTAAATGATTTATTAACAGTTTAAAATGTAGGAAAAGGAAAAGATTCCCTGTTCTTTTTTGAGTGCGCACTCAAACATCATTCAAAACGAACTAAGCAATCTAGCATTTGAATCCAAGTTGTTCTCCTTTTAAACAGTACTATTTTATTGAACCAAAAATACAGTCAAAAGTTTAATTATACCCCTTCAACATGTACGTATTTATATTTCAGTACAATAATATATCACCAATCCTCTAATTGCTTTGACAACAGGTCAGTAGGACCAAAACCTGCACACAGTCCATGTTATGTATGTGTGAGCCGTATGAAAACACTAATTTGCATCACAGTCCCTATTGTATGGTAGCAGAGATGGTTGAACACACTTTACACATCCCTGTGTGTGAGCTACTGTGAACTTCTGTGTCATCACGTATCTTGTTTAAAAGAAAGATTTATGATCAACTTTACTTTTCATACTAATCACAACAACATTTTAAACATGTTAGTTGTTTTTTGAAGGTAAGGATATAATTCTAAGATTGTCTGATTAAAAACTACAAGCTTTAATTTCTACAAGTTTCAGCCGTTCATTTACATTCCTCTCTGGTTTACAACGACGTAATCACACAATGAATAAAAACTTAAATTTCTAGAAAGATCTGCAGACTATATAGGGCGTGATGGTCCACAACAACCAGAACGGCTTTATACGAGAGAGATTCTCGGACCAAATCCAATTATAAAACCATTCACACCTAAATCCACAGACTTTTTTAAAAAAGGGATTAAAATGTGTTATAAAGTAAGACTGAACTCCCAGGTCTGTGAGGGTGTTAAATGCCAAACTCTTAAATTTTGGGACTTGTCTACCCATGGGCGACAATGTGGAATTCAAACAAAAATGAAATAAAACGTATTTGTGTTCCATATTTTCAGTTACAGATGGGCTAAACAGGATTCTCGTAAAGTTTGCCCTTTCACAGGCGAATGACAGAAAGAGCAGTAGCAGAACATTGACGAAAAGTTCAAAGTTTCCAGTGTAGTGGTAACCACATCAAAGCCAGACGTAGGCTTCAACATCAACACTAATTACTGGCTTTCACATATAATAGTTAGTATTTCCAGGGTGAACACCTAATTAAAAGTCACACCTCTGGTGCTCAGCTCATTAGTTTTGTCTCCTGTGGTTTGAAATGGTCGTAAAATAAAGCAACGGCAAAAACTGAGTGGAGGCCTCGGACTCCAGCTGATAATAGTGACAACTGACACACACACACACACACACACACACATACAGACAGAGACAAAAGAGAACAAAGTGGAATATAAAAAGTCTGAATTAGCCTAGAGTTAGAAAGAATGAAATGATCTTACCGTTACAGCTGTCACAACCTCATCTTAACATCCCCACCAAACACACACGCACACACACACACATGGCCACAGATATGATCGACTGACTGGATGAGTGACACGTTCAGAGAGAGAGACACAGGGGGAACATGGTGTGTGTGTGCGTGTGTATGAATGTGTATAGCACTCTGCCACTGGCTGCCACTGCCCCCTTTCTGCCTTTACCCTCTGCTGCAAATCCCTGTTTGAAACATCCCCCCTCCCACCCTTATTCCTCTCTAATGGTTCACAGGCATGTTCTCTCATGACTCTCTCTCTCTCCCTGTGCTTTTCTCATGTAAAGTTCCCATTACATTACATTTCTTTATTGAACAAAAAACCCATAGGATTTGTAGTGTAAAAATGTATTCATGTTATAAATTAATGAAGTGAACAGAAATGTAAAGTACTTATGCTCCATCCATCCATCCATCTTTTTTAAATGGTGGCCCACAAACTTGACATATTTAACTCTCTGCTTGTGATATTATTGATTTTATGCTTAAACACTTGATGTTAATTCCTCCCTTCCGCTCACAATACATTTTAAATTAAATTAAAAATGGTTGATGTCAGACCCAACCCCTAAACTGTTTTCTGTTTGTTCCTTTTTTAAAAAAAAAAACGTGAATAAGCAATAGTTTGCTATAGTATTTGTAGGTGAATTGAATAGTTGTATTGGGTCTTAAAAAGGTGAACAATCCTTCTACAAATCACATGTGGACAAAAAGGAAAAGTGAACAAATTACACTGGCCTAGGAACATATATGTGTATTCCATAGTTGTTACATCAGTAATGGTCATCTTCTATTCTGTTATAGCGTACCAACCAATTGTTACGAATTGTAACTTTTTTTTTTCAAGTTTCAGGTCATTCCTCTTCCTCTCTTTCTCTAGTTTAACCTCTCTATCTGTCCATCATTTGTTCTTTCCGGGCAAAGCTTAGCAGTTAAACCAACAGGGCCTCTCATGAGGGTGAGGGACAAAGAGAGGCAGGGACACAGAGGAACTTACCTCATACTTCATGACAGTACACAACCCTGTCACACACAGAACAACATGAGCCCTGCAGCTGGAGCTTCCATTCAGGTGATACTAAAGAAACACACTGCAAAAAATTCACTCTGCTTCGGCACGTTCATTTACATATTTACGCAATCAAGCCAATAGCATCCAGCTTTAGTCATTATCATAATCAGTGGAATTGTTTTAATTGTGCAGTGGCTTCATTAACACTGCATACAACAATATCCTCATACAAAAATGAAATAAGAAAATACATTTTTATTTTTCTGCTTTATCCTTTCCAGTGTTGTGGGCTGCATCTTATCTGACCCGTATGTCCATCACAGAAAGAAATCACCACAGTAATGCTATGTTGCCAAACAAAAAAAAAAATGGGTCGGACTTTTGCTCAGCTGTAATGAGTTTGTGATTTTAAATCACCGGATATTAAATAATTCATAAATATATTGTAATACATATATGAATAATTATGATCATACATTAATCACGATTAATCATTAATATACAGTGTTAATCCATTAAAAATATAATTCTTTGGCACCTTTATAAAATACATTTTAAAAACAACTAAGAGTAAAAGTAAATATATAAATGAATATACTATAGTGAATAGTAAATATAATTGACTGATCTGAATTGATTGATTGTCAGTGCTGAGGGTGGCGTCAATTGTCTTATTTCCTTTAAGCATGAATAACTTAAAGAGAAACAAAGGTAACACATGGTGACCCATGTGGTCAGTTGTTATTTTCTTTAACAAATACCCACGCTGCCTGGAGGGGGTCCGGTGGGGGCATGCTTCAAACTTCCTGTCTCTCTCTGAGCCTGCTGCTTGTAACGTGAATGTTTTTCTAGCATGTATCTAATCTGTCAGCACACATCAGCACACATAATGAGACAGACGTCAACCTCACATATCTATACAGCGTTTTACACTTCATACCACTGTAACTGAATTTCAACCGTCTCATATGTGACTGTGTTGTCTGAGTGTCCACACGTGGGGTCTCATTGTGAGTGGATTTATCCGGCTAGTCATAGGATTAGCTCTAATTCTCCTGAACCTGGTGTCAGATTAACAGATACCCATGTCTTCATACTCTGTTTGTAATGTAGACTTAAGCTGTCAGGGTTCCTGCTATTATCTCACCCAGCAACTGTCCAGCACCATCCCCACGAGTGAAATCATGTGTTATCATCAGGATACGTCATCAAATACTAGTGCTGATAAACATTAGGAGTGTAACGGTACAGAGAAGTTTTGGTACATTTCTCAGTGACATCACAAAAGGTTTTCTTTTATTAACAATTGACATACTGGTGCTGGTACATACTGACCAACTGAAGGGCTCCAAACACACTTTAGGGGGGTGTTTGGGTACAAAATATTTGTTTGGTACATGTGTGTATTTGTACCTAATGTCTTGTACTGAATGTCATATGGATACACATAATGTCATATGGATGAAAATCCTTTTTTTGTCGAGCTGTGTATAATGGAAATATTACCATTATGACTAAAGCCCCCCTTCAGGGGAGCGGGTGGTTTTTGTTTGTAAACATTAAGCAGAAATTGTTGCCTACTTTTACTGAAATGACACCTGAAGGGTCCCACATGCTCAGACACAATTGGTGTCCAGGAATATTTACCAGAAAATGTAAAATTAGACATAAATATTCTAATATTTATTCTTAATTTGAAAGGATATAAAATATACAGATATATGAATTTGATTAAATATTATTTCATCAAAAAAACACTAAATTAAGTTTGGGGGCAAAGGTCATATTAATGAACTTGAAGAATTTGAAAATGTTTGTGTTTCACAGCCAACCACTACATTCACAAATTACGGCAAACTCACAGTGTACTGAAAGTTTTTATTTTCAACATTCTAAATCTCTTTGACTGTGAATCCCATCATCTGGTCTATTGTGGGTGGTCTACATGATTTGCTCATAACCTGGCTGTCGTAGTTTACATTAGCTCTGGTCTCCATGATTGCAATGACTTAGAAAAGACGATGTCTTTAATATGAATAAATGATTATTTTATTATTACTAATATTATTTTAGTAAATTTTAACTAACATAAATAATAAACATTTACCTCCACTGGTCTGGAAGTATAAGAAGTACAGGTTCAGACACACATGTGACTGCTGCTCTGTGTAACAAACAGACTGTTGGTTTAAAAAGCTCCAAAGTCACAGTTAACTCGTGACGCTTACAGACCTGGTTCCTATTACATCGGTTGACGTAGCATAATTTTATTTTCTCCTTCCATGAATCATTTCCCGTGTAGCAGTGTTCCAGCAGGTCAATGGTGAGGAGTAACAGAGGAGAAATTAGGACACTCTAAGTCAGGCTAAAGATCCTGTTTGGGTAAGATTTAGATGCAGCTTCTCTTTGTTAAAGTGATGAAAAAGCTTGATTTGGATTTCACACAGGACTGTGTGAGTACAGTCACAGTCTTGCTCATATCTTTGGATTTTTTGCATCATTTTATTTTCATGCATCTTTTTCCTCTGCCCACACATGTTCTCTCCCTGGCTTCTCTCTACCCTCGGCCTTTATGTGATCATGTTGCTTGGTAACAGCAGTAGATATGCTGAGAAGAGTAGGATCTGGCCGGGTGCTCCCCATATAATATGATGTTCCTTCACATCAGTTGTACAAAAAATGAGGTCCAGAGCTACAAAAGGCCAGAGCAGGATGACATACTCCATGCTGTCTTCATGTGTCAATGTTAGAGGTGAGAACTTAAAAATGTATAAATTATTTGAATAGAAAATTCATTAAAAAATGACAAATTGAGTTGCGCCAAATCGCCTTTTTAAATGTAAAACAAATGTTTGTTTTTTTCATTAAAATCAAGCCCAGTTCTTTGCTGTTTTGCAAAATGTGAATTTAAATCAGTGCAATTGAACTCCCACACCTTTGCTTTCTGCAGATTTTCAGCTCTTTTGAGATTTAATCAACAACAGTGGGCATGCTCACATTTTGGGAGAACGATCATTGCACAAAAGTATAGTTGTAAATCTCCTAATTGAATTTGAGCTGGAGTGGGAGTAGAATTAAAAGCCCAGAAACTAAGGTTATATTTCACTGGGTTGATGTGAGGTCATTGGTACAGACTGCCAGAGCTCAGCTTCTAATGTCAACATAAATCATTTTATGCTCAGGTTTTAGTCCAAACTATAGATACAGGATGGGACATTACATCGCCTTCTATTTAGAAAATCAGTGATTTATGAAACAGATGTAAGATTCTATTGGTTAATTTCTGAGCAATTATTAATCCTCTATCCTCATCTGTTTCCAGGCAGATGTAACATAATCAGTCCGTTTAAAAAAAAAAAAAGACACCACTGCTTCATTAGTTATCAATGACATAGTGAGAAATGGGCAAATCATTCACAGTAAACTGCAGTATTGCCACAATATTACATAAAATGTATATTTCATGGCCTGGCTCCAGTTTTATTACTTCGTTATTACTCCTTGCGTCCCACTGACTCTGGTTCGTGGGGATGCGTCGCCCCCTGCTGTTTTACATTCTTTGCAATATGGACGGGCGTTGCCATGCCAACAGGAAGTGTCTTTCTGAAGACAGGAAGAAAATGAATTAATTTTTTTCCATTTCATGATTTATTATAATTTTATCATTTCAGTTGAAACATAATCTAAACGTAAGTTTATATATGTGATAATAGCAGTAAAAACGTAATTACATTTCACATAACTATAAACATACTGTAAACACCTTTATATAGATGGGCATATACTGTATATACCTATGTATGAACATTGGCTTTAGTGGAACACGAGTGATAATACATGCATGAATAAATACAGTACAATGGAGTCAACCTGTTTTACTTGATTTTTTATAGCATAGACTATAACTGTCGGGTCTGTCTGTCTCTCTGTGTTAATCAACGTCATCACACTCACCTGTGTCCCTCCGTTCCCGCCTTCTTGGTAGCCTCTCTCGGGTCCTACCTGGTGACCCGGATGTACACATTGCCTTGCCTCCTCCTTTGTCGGGTCATTGTTTATTGTGGTGTTCTAGTGTTTTGCTCGTCGTTCCTGTTGCTCCAGGTCTGTTTCGTTTGTGCTTCTCTTCGTTCGTCCGTTGTTCCTGTCAGAGCTAAGAGTTAAGACTTTGTTCGTCATGGAGGAACTGTGTGATATAGATTTGCATGCTTCCTGTTCCGCTCCTATACGTGACTTTAATGATCCTGCAACGAAAACATAAGAAAGCCAACTAATATTATGATATAATAACTTTTCTAAATATTATCAAGGCAAATATATTTTTATTTCCTCGAACAATTTTGCTCATTCAGAGAATGCTACAGCAGGAAATTTTTTCATTACAAAAATGCACGATGTGGCTAGGAATGATATTTCTTGAATCAAAGATATTTTAAAATGTATTGCATAGAAACAATTTTCCTTAGCAATTGTGTTCTTTTGTAACTGATGGCAACATAAAAAGTCTATACACCAATTATATTGGGATGAAAAACAAATGTCGACAGGCAGGGTTGTTTTCTATTAAATGTTTTATGCATACAGTAAAGGTGCTCATACAATACATAATATTTTTTTATCTAGAAAATATATTACTTTCATTTTCTAAAAGCAAAGCTAGATATAAATCATTGAATTTTATAAGCAACTCATTTTCAGGGACCAACCAAGGCAATCATCTGTGTCAGCAGTTAAAACGTATAGTACATTTAGGAAATTACATTCTAATCAAGACATACTTTGTCTTCTGTCTCACGAAGCCACAATGTTTGAATGCCCAGCCCACTGTCCATTGGCACAAAGGGTCGTGATTGTTTTGGTTACCTAGGGATGCAAACTGGTATAAAACACCAAAAGCCACACACACAAAAAAAAACCTATTTTTTTTTGTACTGGAAAAAAAACAAAAGCACAGTGATGTCAAAGAAGGAGAAACATCCTTTGTTGTTCAGAAAAGTGACAGTTTTAACTCAAACAAGTGACAGACGTGTTATGATCTATTTGTGTCTCTGTCTCCTCTCAGATGCCGTTTCTTTTGTTTGTCAGACGAATGCTCCACGGTTGTCATGACAACACCTGTTGGACAGCAGGGGAGGGGGGGGGGGCAATGGTGGCCTCTCACAACAGCTCACTTTGACCAGGTGCAGAGTTGAAGCTGTCTGTAGAGTTGAAAACATCCGTTACCATGAGGTAAGGAAAGTAGAACAAATATTACTCTGTTTCACTGTGTGCTGTGTTGTGGCCCGAGGTGCAATTATTAGGTGAAAAAAAAATAGAATAATTTGTCCATTACTATGTTTAACGCTTCTGATCATGATAGTGCAACGTGTAAAACAAAAGTATGTGCCACACTGTGTTAAATCATAAGAAAGTCAACCAGCTGTGTGTTCACAAATTATGGATGTCTCAGTGAAGCTCACATCAAACATATTTCTATGCAGTTTTGTTGGTACTTCTATTATATGAACAAAGGTAAAGTATTACTGTACATTTCTTAGAGTGTTAAAAAATCACGCCACTAGTTTCAGGTATTTATTAATCTGACATGGTGTAATGGTAACTTATACAATTTATTTTAGAATTAATGAATGAATAATGTGTTTTAATGTTTTGTTTATTAAATGTTTTAAATGTTATTATTTATCAGGACTGTTATAAAATCACATGCATTGGCCACTCTCCATTATCATCTACAGTCTTCATTCATCTTTTATTTTCTTATTATCATGAAGATTATCAATAGAAATGACTAGAGGCCACATTCCTCTTCCTTTTAGTGCTAGTGTCAAGCCTGTAAAATAATGACGGTTGCATGAACTAGTGTTATTGACCAACACGATCATTGATTTTTTAAAAAAGGGCTGCTGTATGTAGGAGACAACTGAGAAGAACAAAATAAACAACAGTTTACAAGCCTACAGTGGTATAAAGTAAATCAGCCACATTTAAATGGCTGCAACTATTAGGATTGGAAATCAATAAGAATTTAACAATTTTGATTCCATTATTGATATCGCTTATCGATTCTCACTGCGTTAGAAAATAAAATAGACTGCAGTTAACGTGCAGAATAAAACCCGGAAACGTGTAGTTTCCACTTGACATAACAATAACATAACATTGAGCTACATGAGAAAACACTGAACTTTACAACAGTATTTTGGAACTAGAATGCAACATCAATTGTTTATGTATGTCTGTGTGCGTATTGTTTGCTACCACAACAGTAACACAAACAACACATAACAGATATATACACTAACAGCCATAGCATTACGAACACCTGCCTCATACTGTATTGCTCCCCCCTTTGCTGTAAGCTACATTAGCTCATCGATTTGAGAAAAACACAACACGTGAACCAGCCTTTGAATCAATGAACCATACAGTAGCTGCAAATGACCCTGTGGCTGGTTCACTGCTTTTCTTTTGTTGGACAATTTTTCAATGATAATAACCACTGCAGACCACACACTGTACGTCCCACAGGTGCTGAACTATTGGAGATGCTCTGACCCAGTCCATTAGACATTATATTTGTGAAACTCACTTGAGTCCTTACTCTTACCCCTCTTTTCATGGGTTTAATGCATTACCTGAGATGACAAATTGCTGCCTAATACGTCATACTAGTAATGTCAAAGGTATTAATACTATGTATTGCAGACCAGTGTATATATATATATAAACACAAATAAAACAAAGAGACATGTACCAGACAAGTCCAGTGACTTATTTCTGTTTTGGGGAAGTCTAGGTTTTTTCACAGGGGGTTTGCGATTTGGGGGCTTCTCAACATTATTAGGACTTTCTCTGTCAGTGCCTGAGATCAGTGAGGACAAAAAAGACACAGCAACAGTTAGATATAGACATCTTACACATATAAATCCACATATAAATATGTAGCACATATATAGTTTTTAATGCAGTGCAACAACATTCAATGTGTGTACTCACGGCCATGATGAAACAGAACAATACCTGCATCACAAGACATGGCCTTTCTGTTTCTCTGGGGTTTCACTGGTGCCTGAGGTCTGAGGCCTTCTTCACCTGAACACCGCGGAAGACAGAAGAATCATGAAAATCCAATTTTTTCTCTGTAGTTGGCACAAAGACAGGATACAGGAAGGAAGAGCCGGTGTTTTGCCCGCTCAGTATTTTTCTCCAAATGTCACAATCTCCCTTTAGGCTTCTGCCAGTTAAACTGCTTTATCTGCACCTTTAATATTGAACATCCTCCATAGCCTAAAGGAACTGTTTTACCTCGAAGAAAAAACAACCTGGACAGAGTCCAGAAACTAACAACGTCAGTCAACTGAACTACATACAGTGTTTTTTATACACATCATTCATCTATTACCACCATGGGTTATGCTTCAAATTAAATTAAATATGCATTTCATGACTTTTTTTTTAAATATATTAAATGCTCCTCAATGCAGGTACCTTGACTTGCAGCCCGGTCTGGTAATCCATGCAGTGGCTTCACAACAGGAGGTGGCACAGGAGGAGGAGGTAGGTTTCTCTCATTAGATGAGTCTTTTGAAAAAGTCACAAACGTTGATGTCTTTGGCTGTTTGTCCAATCAGAGCAAAGAAGTTGGATTAATCTTTAGGCATCATAAAATGTTACATTTATTAATGTGATTTATGTGAAAAAAGGATACAAGACACACACACATGCACACATATATATAATTTATTTTATATATACATTGTTTTCATATTATATTATTTTTCATATTAAATTTATATAATATGTTTTTCATATTATATTGCATATATATATGAATATAATATTCATTATATAATGAATATTATTTCATTATATTACATTTATTTTTATGTGGTTGTGATTGCGTTTTACTATGCAATATGAAGCGACATTGAGATCTCTGAAAAACATTTAAATAGATTTTTATTATTATTAATTTATTTATTTATTTTCAAGCATTAAAATAGATAATCCCAGTACAAATAAGGACAAACAAAGGTATTTGAAACCACAGACCTTTTCTGGAATAGGTGGAGGCTGGCTCTCCGAATTTCGTCTTTTTTCTCTTTCTTTCTTTTCTATTTTCCCTGGATCAGTTTCCAGCTCTCCTTCTTCATCTGTACCTGTGAAACAGAAATAATCTATTTTGTCAGTGTTGTTTTTTTTTTTTTTTTACACTGAAGTAGGTGCTATCATTTCTACAGCTCATTAGTAAAGACAAAGTACCTGGTAAGGAAGGCAGACGTGGTAGAGCATCTGCACTCTCCAGTCGATGTCTCGGCCTCAGTTTGGTCAGGTTAGGTTTACTGCTTTGTGGTGGGGGATCTGGTTTCGATGCACAGAGACCAGATCTGCCTCCAGCTCCCCCTGCACTGCTTCTCCATCCTTCTGTGAAGGCTCCAGCACTGTCAGTGAACATGTGTCTGTCTCCCAGTGTGTCCTGCTGCTGCCACTCTGTAAGGGACAGCTCTAAGCCAATCATCGTATCTGTCTCTGTTTTTGGCGAAGGCGTCTGATCTGATGGGTATGGAGGCAGCGGCCTCTGAGACAAGCTAAGTGGTTGAACATGTCTTTCGGTCTTCCTGCCGTGTTGCCTGCCCTCAGTCCACTGATTGTCCACTCCTAAGTCGGTTGGCTTATTCTCAGACCATAACCTCTCTATTTGCCTCCCGCCCATCCACTGTCTCTCTATCTTTCTGTCAATTTGCCGCTGCGTGTATCGGTCGACTGTCCACTGCTTTTCCACGTGCCTTTCTGGGTGTCTGCTCTCAGTCCAGTATCTGTCTGTTTGTCTCTCAGTTGCCCCTGCTTCTCCAAATGTTTTTTCCTGCAGCGTGTCGTCATACTGCTGCCGTTCTGCATGCTGCTCACTCTGTTTAGTCTCCAACCACAGCTTGTCAGCATGTAGCGCTTGAGTGCTTCTCTGTTTATCATCTACCCAGAACTTGTCTGTCTCCTCCGTCTGATCAAACACCACGTCTCCATCCGCTCTCTGTCAAAGAGGAAAATAAAGACATGAAAAAAAATTCTAGCATTGGAAAAAAAAACAAACAAACAGTGATACACAGACTGTACCTCTTTAGGGGAATAGAAGGGGTGTTTGTTCCCCCCCACACTTGGGTGAAGTATTCCTGGCAGTGGTGGTGGACTCAGGACTAGAGTATTCTTGCCCTGGTGATCATTTGATTTTCCATCAGGTCCTTCTCCAGGAGAAATGGCTCTGGTAGCGATTCTCAGAGGTTGCAGGAGTGTGTACACGTTCTCTGTGGCAGTGCTGCGAGAGGCAGAGTGTTAAAAACATGTGACAAATTAAGACTAAAATGTATCAGCCCTCACGACAGCGCAATCAATAGGTAATCATTTTTTACACAATTTCTGTCGTGTGTGTGACTTCTAGTGTGTTTAATACTAATCGTCGAGGCTGACTGATGGATCCTGAGTCACAGTCACCAGCTGTCACTGACATCTGTGTACACACTCTGGTATCAGCATGCCCACGCTTTGGCAGCTTTCAGCTATTTGTCAAATCAACAAAGAAATAAGGGATGTTTAGATTGATATCTATCAAGCTCAGTGCTGTCAACTGCTAGAAAGAATAAGAAAAAGTGGAAATATAAAGCCAAGACCATGTGTGTCAGGGAACAAATCCTTTCTGATGTGTGTATTGTTATTTTCTTTCATGTGCTGTGTGTTCAAGGGAGCGGTTGTCTCTGTAATTATATGTACACACCCTGTGGGAGCTGTAGCAACAGTGTGACATCCATCTCCATAAATCTCTGCATCACACTCCGGGGGTCCCTGACCGGCCTGAGTGTTGCTGCGGTTTTTTCGAAAACCAAATATGGCGAGCATGTTTCTCCTTTTTTTCCTTCTCAGAGAGTGAGCTTTGTGCAAAGAGGAAAGCTGACTGTGGAGAGGAAAGAGAAAGATTAAACCCAGAGCCTAGAGCAGATGAATGGTGTCAATTGTTCACACAGGATGTCACACTGCCGTCAAAGATGAAAACGTTTTGTTCTACAAGTGCACTGAGATAGTTCATTCATCCACTTCTTTCAGTATCAGCACATACGATTGTACACATAAGGAGAATACTTTGCGTTAATTTAACTGTTGGGATCATGAAGTGACTCATGCGAGTGCTTCAGTGACATATGTCACAATGGCAGATTCATGGCTTACCTAATTGTGAAAGTGGGCCATGTTTTTGGGATAATCAAGGTAAATCTATATTTCTTTTTTGTACTGGTTAGCTCATCCAGACACATTCACAAGTATTCTACTGAAGCAGACGTTCAGTAATTTTCTGTATTTATGGCCATATAGTAATAATACAAATATAGTATATAAATACTATATTTGTTCATACTAAATGAACCCCTTATTAGCCAATTATTTATTAATATGTTTAAGTTGTCTAGTTGTTTGTCATAGTAAAGGGCATAAGGAACAGCCACAGTTTATTAAAAAGTTTCTGTTCAGCAGATAACTGTCTATGACTACAGAGTTCTTAAAACAGTCAGCTCACTGCTGTTTCACGGTGACACAGACCTCAGTGTGATGGATCACTGTTCTCAACTAGGTTGGACATCTCTCAGTTCATTCTTGTGTGAAGAAATGAAAGAAAGAACGAGAGCTGACGGGAAAATGGGTGCCTAATATTAGAATGCACAGTTTGCTTTATAAAACAGCAGGCATCATGATAAATGTGATTTTAGTGACAGTCTACAGAGGCAGAGAATGTGGTGTGAAAGATGAAGGTTTGTGTTATGACGCAGGTACCTGTCAGGGAGAACTCTTTTGGAGTAAAAGTCAGGGAGGCCATCATCAAGAGGGCTTATTCCTCCATTTTCACTGCAGTCCTTCACTCCTTCACACACACACACACACACACACACACACACACACACACACACACACACACACACACACACACACACACACACACACACACACACACACATACACACACACGCTCATTTCAACCATTTTCTTCCATAAATCTTCGATAGGCAGTAAAACAAATGGATTATGTGACTTCAGTGAGATGACATAATCCAATAGAAGCTGTCTACTTTGTTTAAATTACCCAACACAAAGACAGAAATCATTGCCAGTGGGCATGAAGCGTGGATTTGGAATTTTAAATAGTCAAAAAATAGACAGAACAGCCAGAAAGATCTGTCTTACTGTCTCAGCTGTTATGTTCCCTCCTTTGTGCCTGCGCGGGGGTCTCGGCCGGACTCGTGTAACATGATGCAGAGGCAAGCCCTGTGTAGGCAGCTCTGACAAGCCTTCCCAAGATGCCGAGCGGGACAGTGGCGATGAATACGATGGCAGGGAGGGAGGCGGAGAGGAGCTGGAGTCGTCGCATAAACCTGACATGAAAAACATTATTGAAGACGTGAGTTCAAGAAGACGGGACGGCGTAGTCAGGGGACGTGATGGCGGGAATTGGCCAATTATTTTTGCTTCACGCCGTCACATTCAAAATAATTGAGAACGCAGTTACAACGACTCAAACATGTATGAGACAAGATTACAGCAGTCATTAATGGACTTCTGGGAGAGAGAGATGTGAGAGGGATGCAGAAGTAATAGAAACTGCATTAACGCTGCTTTGAGTAAGATAGGGTGTGGTCAGAGTGAGACGGGAAAGGGGAGGATAAGAGGATGTAGAGCAGTACTTACTCAGTCTTGTGGAGACGGGTCGTATTCGTCTTGTTCTCGAGCTGCGCTTCTTAATAGCTATTGTGTCCTGGGAGGAAAAAATTATGTGATGGAGAGGCTGAGCGTGGAAATTTCAAACAGTACAAATAAAACAACTCTTCTGTTGATAATAAAATTAGTTTAAAATACATTTATCTCTAAGGAAAATATAAAGGTAGAGACACAGTCTAGGTCAGTGATCATCAGCTGGTAGCCGGACATTCCAATCCGTCCGACTGGATTCCAAGATAAACATCTAATAATAATGTTTAACATTTTATTTTATCTGAGCGTCCGGCCACCAATGTGTCTGTCCAGAAAAATTCTGGCTCTTGACAAATATAGTCAGTGACACTTTCTCTAAATTACAAAAAGCAGAATCCTATAGCTGGATTGTCAGAACCAAGTCTAGTTCCCCAAACTCACAATGTTGGCGCCAAGCTCCTCGTCAGTGATGTCCAAAGAGTCTCTGTGTCTGTTGAACCTCCAACCCGTCCCGTCCTCACACATCCCTTCCCACCGCTTCACGTGGGACACCTGTCGTGTCTAAAGCAGACAGCACTGCTCAAACTTTTTGACAGACTTCAGTAAGAACAACACATGGTGACTACGCAGCAAATGATTTGTGTTCACCAGTGTTTTATGGGTGGTGTAGAGCTCCTGCAGGATTTGGTCCACAATGGAGTTGGTGAGATAGGAAACCACTGAGAGCTTCACTTCTCTGCAGGAGAGTGGGTGAAGAGGAAACGGGAGAGACCAACAGAAAATCATTGGTAAACGTGAGAGCTATTCAATACCACTCATTCACAGCCAGACTGATCGCCCCCGTTCCCACTTCCTCATCCTGTGCGTACTCTAAAGCTCGGTGAATGTCTTGCGCTGCTCTTTCCATTAGAGCTGTCCGAATGGCAGAGCGTGGGATGGACACGCGTTCAGAGACGGATGAGAGCGAGGGACTGAGTCGCTCTGCTGCAGCGGATGATGAAGGACAGAGCTCGCGACACAGAGACACCATGGAGTCCACAATCACCTGCAATAGATGCTTTAGCATTAGTATTTCAGTCATTGCTGAATGGACCGGATGTGTAAGGAAACTGGTTTGTCTGGACAACATGTTTAATACAGGTGGCTGTAACATTTGGATTTTTTTTTAAATTACAAAAAAAGGTTTGGGGATTTAGATTGGATACGGTGATTGATGCTTAAAAAATATAGCCACTACTTTTTATCATCGTAGTAGAACAACAAGACCAAACTCCAAAGGCTTAGTTATCTAAACTATCAGTTACCAAGACACAGTCTTTCAGCCTGTTCCCAGACACAGGTTATACTACGAACAGTGTGAGGTTTCGTCTTCATTTCATTTACCATATTATTACTGTAACTAATGTGATCACCTGAGGAGTCCCTTCATGGTTAAACAAAAGCTTCCGTTTATAACGATTGCAGCTGAATCATTTTCTGAATTTCCCTTTCACATTAATGAATGTAGACTAACGGCCATTGGGTGATGTGTCCACAGACTGACATCTACCTGAAGCTCCTTATCTGCAGCTTTGGCGAGTTCAACGGCCAGGGAATCCAGCCGCTGCCTCACCGGCCCGTCCACCGACAGCACATGAGCCAGCTCACACAGTGAAGGGTAGAGCTTGAAGCACCAGAGAGGAAATGATTCATTCAAATTCAGTGTCACAGAGTAAGAAAATACTGCACTAATGCATCTCTTGTCACTCACAGCACGGGAATTTCTTGCTTCCTTTAGCACTTGTTTAGCAGCTTGAACCTCCTCCATCTCCCCGACACCTCTTAACACACACACCTGCTGCTGTACACGAACACAGAGGCGCTCCATCACCTTGGAAACAGATGGGCAGTGGACACTTGTGAGCAAAACTAAATGTAATACCCTATTTCATATGTTAGAACAACACAGCACAGAGGGAATGTTCTACCTGTTCGGCGGTGCTGGTGACGAGACCCTGGTGCAGACGCAGGGCCTGGCGTTGAGAGAAACGCTGAGTCTGGTTGTTCCTCACCAGCGCTCGCTGGATCTGTGACCAATGAACAACACCTACATTACTGAATGTGGGCTTAAAAAGGTATGAATATAAGAAAATAAAACGTACTTTAAAAGTACTCCGTCAGAACAGTTCTGAATATCAGGACAAGCTGGCCTGGTATTTATTTTACGTGTCCACCTCCCACTGTGACACCCACAGCTCGGACCAAATACAAATAATCCCCCTAGGCTGAGAACTTAATCATTACATTGTTCCCATTGTTTGTAGTTCTTATATTTGAAATGCAGTGCGCACCAGTCCATGGCCACTTTTGTATTCTTTGTTTGACCCAGAAATTGGGACACAAAGTGAATACAATGGTTGTCGTCCCCACTCATCACAAAGCTACATAAAACATATTATTTTTTATTTTAGCATTTGTCAATTTGAAAACTTCTCTGTCATGTTAAGCAAGGAAAACAACAAAGGGAAGGCTGTTCTCAGACAGCAGTGTCTGTCCGTCCATGTTTTGCTGAGGGTTCCAAACACTATCACGGTCAACTATACAGAAATTCTCCCAACACAAGTTAAGTAAAGTTGTATTTTTAGCAACATTTTGAGAGTAAAGAAGTTAATGAATAAACTAAAGGGTTTGAATCTAGGGCCTGATCTTGTTTTCAAATAATCAAGTAAGCAGTTTTCTGAAACACATTTTTGGTTTATCATAATTTCATTTGTTGATTAAACTACTAACATACAACACTGCATTTTTGAATATGCTTTTACTCTTCTGTGTTTAGAGGCATTTCAAGTCACATCCAAGGGCCTCATGCCAATGGGAATTGTTGATACAAAAACACATAGTGTTTTATAGTGAACTGTTGAAAGACAAAAGTATATATTTCTAAATTCAAGCGTTACTAGTAAAATAGAAAACTAGTTATTTCACATGCAGTTATTTTAAATCACTTTCTGCTAACCTTAGTCAAAGCCTGCTCTGTCTTCTCAGGGGAACTGCGGTACGCCTGGCTGATGTCACTCAGAGGAAGAGGCATGTACTGCAATGTAAAGTTACTAAAAAATGGAAACGAAGAAGGAGAGAAATCAAAGAAAAGGTTGAGTAAAGGCTGAATAATCCAATAGATAGAAATAACCAGAGCAGTGCTTCAACCATACAGGGTTTAATTCCTCCACTGGACAGAACTCATCATCAACTTCTCTTAGAGAATTACTTTGATCTTTCTACCCATGTACCCTACTCTTTTGGCCTGGAGGTAAGTATGGGCCTCATCAGATAGCAAAGTGGAAAGAAGCTATTTAAACAGACTGTGTTTCATGTTTTAATGTATTTCAAGGGTATGAAATATTAATTTAATATAAAAGAGTACCTCTTATGTATTTCCTTAGTTGAGATACAGTACGTAGAAGAAAACTTACTGTATGTCAGATGTGTATTGTTAATGTTTTAAAATTCTCACTGTTCAAGTGCACGAGCCACATCAAGAAACCCTGCCGCAGAGGTGTTGTTGCGGTCCCAGCTTACGCTCCTGTTGGGAAAATCATAGAGAATATATATATTATTATATTGTCACGCATCAAGAGAGATGCAAAACCACAGAAATGTATTTCCTTCACCTGAGTGTGGTGTTGATTTGCAGGGCTTTGCTCAGCATCTTGGCCCCGATGTCGTCCATGCTGTTGCCACTCAGGTCCACTTTTCTCAGGCAGGTGTTGCTGCCCAGGGCATTGACCAGTACGGTCCCCCTGGAGCGCAGACGGGACTCGGTCAGTGACAGTGTCTGCAGGGCCTGGAGGGGGAGATTAGAAGATGGCATAAAAAGTCAAAGTAGGCTGTGACACCATTCTGACTTTACATAACATACTTTTTGTGTGGAATTACTGATCAAGTGTATGTTTGTGAGTGTTATGTTATTCCCACAAAGGAAACAGAAAAATAAGTGGTGCATATTTAGAAATAATTTATCACAGAGAAATGATCATAAAGTGAACCATCAGATTTTCACTTTGCGTTAACTTGATGGATTTTTTGTTTTTCACTTTGAAGGTTCTATCAAAGAACTATAGAGCACCATGTAATGATCTGAGCTACATATCTAGATTTTTCTTGCATTGTCACTCACACAATCCTCCTCCTGTATTAGTTGAACTAGCTTCTGCAGGACCTCGTCCAGAACCCTGCGGCAGCAAAGCATGAAGACAAACACACAAATGAGTTGAGCTGAGCCAAAGTGGAAAATCTGGCTCTGCTAGTGAATTTTTCACTACAGGAATCGCAGTTCATTATAGCAACTGAAGTGAAATCACAGACAAGTACAGTGTGTTTAGGCCTCCAGATGTTGTGTGTGGTTCTGTGTACTCATGTGGAACTAAAAAATCATCAGCAGCACCTGTGTTTGATGTTGAAGTTCTTGCCCAAATGCAGGTGTTTGAGGGAGGGGTGTCTGGAGAGAGCTGGCAGCACTGTGATCATGTCTGCATCAAAACCTGGTAACGCACAAATACAAGCACACACACACACACACACACACATGAATGGATGCATTAACGGCCCACTCAGTCCTTGTCTGCCTGAGGACGAGGAGTCAAAGTCACAGAAAGAACATTCTGCTGCTGCACGCCACTGGCCTCCTGTACCGTTGTCGGAGATATCCAGAGTGCCAATGGATGATACCCGTGGGAGGAGCTCCTGGATTACAGCAGCCCCTGCAGTCCTCAGCTAGAGAAAGAGAGAAGGTAAAAAAAAAAATCAACATGTGCACTAGCATAAATCAGAGTCAATTTAGTCTTCGTCTCTGGGGGATTGTTCCATTTTTCCAGAGTGAAGCAAATTTATGAATGCCATTTTCACGTCTCTGCATGCAGTCTGAAGCTCTGCTTGGCTTATTATGTGTATCAGACTCAGCTGTCGGAAAATACTTTCTCTTAACTAAGCATATTTTTACACATTCAGTGTTACTATAGTATAAGTACGTGTAAGGCTGTGAATGCAAACAGGAAAAAGCTGGCGTTGAATCAACCTAACTAAGTAGTAAAAATTAACACATTTTTAGATGTCTTTGTTAGCAAAGATTAAGATTCTTTGTTAAGCAAAGACTTTTGCTTATGCAATTTTACAAGTTTAGTTGCTTAACTCTTTGGCCCCAACTTAGTGTAATTCAGTCATCAATATCTTTATGTTTGTTGTTGTTGTTTTTTTTAATAAATGCCTTTTTACATTTCTTGATGTTCAGGTCTTTTGACAGTAAGGTGATAAAATCATCTTTCTATCAACTACAATAAAAAACAATTGTAAGTAAAGAAAATTAAACCTTAACTGTCCTTTCAAATTGTCGTTGGATCTATTTACAGATACAGTCGTGAAGTCCTACCTCACAGCCACTGATGTCCAGATGAAGGTCATTGATGTGTGGGTTTGTGGTCAACCCTGTGAGAAGAGCCCTGGAGGAAGGAGAGGAGTAAGGAAGATTTACAATTCAACTTTTACACAGCAGAGAACTTTCAACAACATTAACAATGTATAGAAGTTGCATAGAAACAGCAAAAAGACAAAGAGCTTATGTGGTAAGATGGCAAGCACCTGAGAACATCAGGAGGCAGCTTCATAGAAGCCAGGCTGATGTGAGTGAGGCTGAAGGCCAAGCTGAAGAACTGGCGGAACAGTGGCAGAGCATCTTTGACTTTTCTATTGGGTTAGAAGAAGAGGGGAAACAGAAGTGAGGAGACGAAACTGAACCAGTTGTTCTTGACCACATAGAGGAGATGAAGTCACATTGTTGACGTGCTGGGTAAATATATATACAGCATATGCCATGCAGTGTGAGGAGTAAAAGACACGTCATGCTTTGCTTCAGGGGTGGTGGGAGCAAGTGAGGTCAAATGATAGATGGTTCCATTTAAGTATTCATGAGTCTTATCTATGCGGGCAGCACTGAGAGTCTGAGGTCTTAAACATTAGGAGATACAGCCACAGAGAGGAAACACAACATTTCAGTGACTCCACAGAGCTAATGTCTTTAACCCCCCCCCCCCCTCACAGAGCAAGATAATGGCTGACAAAAATGACTGACAAAAATAAAAGAGTGGAGAAAGAAGAGCAATAGAAAGAACGGATGAGGTCTTTGAAGTGACATGAAGAAGATATACATCTCCAGTGATTTGCACACGGCCCAGCCTTTAATGTTCAGAGGATCTAAAAGAGATGACTAACCTGTGGGAGAAGGAATTTTTGGAAAGATTCAAAAAGGAGAGATCAGCACAACACCCCCTCAGAAGAGCCCCAAATAGCTGCATTAGACACAGGGTGGAGACGGTTAATCTCCACTGAACATCACTCAGAGACAGAGAAAGAGAGACAGACGTGCATTTTTATACATTTGACCATCCCCTGTCAATAATAAACTCACCGAGTCCACATAGCAATCTGTGCCTGACAGGTCCAAATGGACCAGGCAGTTGGGCTGAGACAAGAAAAGATACAAGTTCTACAAAACACAGAGGGGGGAAGGTAGAAAAAGACAGAAGATGTTATTTCTTGGGATAAAACTGACATAAATGGAGAGAGGGAAGTGTAAGTCAGGTCTTTGGGGCTTTCTGACCGAGGCGTCGTCTCCTGAGAGGACACCTGGATTCTTGCTCAGGTCCAGGTGCAGGAGGGAGTTGGAGTACTCATCAGTGGAGCACAGAGCCTGTGAGAGAGACACCACACCTGACACACAGAGAGGGGGATGAGAGAGAGAGAGAGAAAAGAAATAGAGGAAAAAGAGAGAGTGGAACATGACAGAGTATGCTGTTAGGTATTAAGGACAGAGAGACAGGGAACACTCTCAAGACATTTTCCCTCCTTTCATTATTCATACACATCTGAGAGAGAAACTACTGCAGGTATCACTGAGTATGATGGAACACAGTATCTGCCTGCATCAATGTAATATTTAAATTCTCCACTGAGTACACGGTACGATGAGACAGTAACAGGAGGTGTGCAGCCTGCAGGGCAGAGTGGGACATCGTGAATCACTTAGGAGTCATAGCTGTTTTTTTAACATGACACAAGGTACACAATTGTCTAAAGCTTTGTAGTTCTTTTTTTATTTCAAATGAAAACTAACATAATTTGTTGAAACTATTAAAAAAGCAATTCAGGAGAAAAAGAGGATAAAAGAGCAAACCTTTGGAGGTGAGAGAGGTCTTGCACATGCACTAATTTTAAGGCCTTTGCTGAGGCGACACACCTGCTGGATTAAGTTGGACACACCTGCAGAATGTGCAGATGTAAAGTTTTGGAACAAAGGAACAAAAGAAATACATAAAATATATGACCAGCGTGTGTAAAACCTACAGCCCTACACCAACCAACCTGGGAAAAAATACTGCCCTACTTCTACAGCTACCTTTAAAAACTGAAATTTTATTTAATCCTTGATTATTATTATTTTTTTTCAATCACAAGAAGCTACTGCTTTCTGTATTAAATTAACCTTCTAAGTGTCTGGGTACTCCAATTCAGTTTGAGCAGTAAGGCAATCAAAAACCATGCAGTTTTAAAGCAATGTTTAACAGTGCTGTTGGCACACTATCTACAGCAGTTGCCTCAAGGAGCCAGTGTTCTTCCACAAAGATATTAAAAGTCATTATTATCCAGCATCAGCTCTTCCTGAAGACAGATTAACTAAAAATCAATTACACAATTACTGCTTCAAACTTGCAATGTAATGACTGGGGAAGGATACAGCCAAATGTTTTCTACCATCTAGATGAGTTACTGTTGACGCTCCAGGAGCAACCCACTGTGCACGCTGGTACTTTTGTGTGGCCCACTTACATTATAAAAGGGCACTGTTTGTCATGTCTGGGTTACAACCTCGACAAAAGTGTAATGATCTATAAAAGAGCGACCTTTTAATGTGACTTCTGATGATACAAGATATCTCTGTCTCTCTTTTTCATTGCATTTCAGCCAAATCCAGTTGGTGTGGGTCAGATAAAAGCAGACAGTGCTACATGTCCTGCACCAAGGGGCCAAATCTGCATGTTACCTGTCGTCAGATCACAGCCTCTACAAAACCAAGAGACCAGGTACCAAACGTCTTCTAACATTCTCTGATGAGATGTTTGAACGCAGTAGCAGCAATGCAACAGGATAAACATCAGGTACAGTATTTTTAACCTCTTGCCAGGCACACGGAGAGTTTGACAAACTATAGCATCTGAACCTTTTTATGTGCGTGCAAGACTAGTTTTTCCACTAGCAATGAACCAGAGAACCATATTTAGAAGCTGATGATGGGCCGTACCTTGGTTGTCCAGTGAGTTATGTGCCAGATTGAGGGAGTGGATGACAGATGCAGGGTTTTCTGACAGAGCAGTTGACATTTTCTGGGGGAAGTCCCTGTGACATTAGACACAGTACATCAGAGCTGTAGCAAACACTACAAGTACAAGTAAATATGATGTCTTCAGACATGTTTTTTTACTCAATCAAGAGTACTAAATAATTGTTCGTTAAAATATACTGATAAATTCAAAAGATATCACATAAGAGTAATGTAAACATAACAATTGTCAGTGAAGAAAACTCACCTCATTTTATCAATGTGTTCAAAACATATTTTATCAGGACTTAAACTAAACTAAAGACTAACCCTATAGTCCATCTGTAAAGGAAATCTAAACTCACGACTTCAACCCAGCATTTTCCAGCGTGATCTCCTCAAGGCTCGAAGATTTGCTGACCGTATGAAGAACTTGTTCTGTGACCTCTGATCCCTGAGGTATAAAGGGAACAATTAAAATTCACTTTTAACCTGTTTTTGCAAAGTTAATATCTATCCGGAGGCTCAGCAACACACAACATTGGATGCAGTAGAGGTATCTACGTACTATGCGCAGATCTTTGCAGTAGAGTTTGGTGAACCAGGTGTTGTATGCCATGGATGCAACAATTACTGCCAAATCCCTGAAGAAATGTTTTCAAAATTAGGTGAGGAGCTGACGGTTTTATAAAATTAACAGATTCTCGTGGCTCGCGTCCTTCACCTGCTCTCCAGGTGGCTGAAGTCCAACAGGTTGAACTCTCGGTTGTCCTGGGAGTGATAGATGGTGTCCACGTCCTGGGAGAACATCACATCTGAGTTTTTTTTTTTAAACTAATATTTTTTCTTAATTATTTATTTTGTTCACGTAGCATATCGAACTGATGCACAAGTGAAACAGACTCCACTGCAGCTCTTACCCACTGCACTTCCTCTTTGCAGCTGATGCCATTGTAGTCACACAGAGCAGCATAGGTTTCAGAGAAGCCTCCTGGGAAAGGAGGGCAGAACACAGAAGAGACAGAGGGAGTCAGTAGTTAGGTGTACAGTAGAGCTGCTCCTTTAAGATACAGCATTTTCCAAAAACTACCAATTTTTGTGCTTTAAAAGAAACAACCATCTAGTTAGCCATCTGTGAAGTGTGCCTACGCCCCAATAAATCTGCCTCTTAATTACTGTGGGAAGGTATATGTACTGTACTGTAGAGATAGTCTCTCTTTACCGCAGGCTCTCTGGGTTTCCACCGACGTCTCTGAGCTGGGCGAATACTTCTTGCTACCATCAGAAAGGTCACTGTCGGAGTGACAGATGGAAGGGCTGTGAAGATAAAAAGGGAACTGAGGCTGTAAGAAATAATTTCTCTTTCAATAATAAAGGTCAGTCCTCTTTGAAGGAGTCTGATTATTGACCGCAGCATTGATGTCAGGACAGTGTGTTCAGACTTCTCCTTTCGTGGATGAAAGACACTTACGCAAAGATTGAGTTGTTGAATATTCGAGAAAGGGCGAAGTTGATATGGCTGACCACATGACTGACGTGTTTCCGTGATTCAAACCTCAGGGAGTAGGTGGACTTGTCAGTGTCAATGATAACCTGCGCAGAATAGGGAAGCCAACTGTGGTGAGGAAGGAATATTGATATACAGTATGTGTGTACATATATTTTCTGTTTATATATATATATATATATATATTGTTGCTTCAGTAACAATGGATATTGTTTATGTTTCTTGGGGTGAATTTGTTTGTACTATACTAATCAGTGTTTTCTGCTTTTTGAGTTAATCCATTTAATTAACAGCGCTGTCTGAGCCTGTTTAATGGTCCATATTCTGAATGCATGGCACATCAATCAGTCATTTAGTCAATTAGTCAAACAATGAAACCCAAGGATCCTCATTGATTGGTCGATGTAATATCCAAGGAGGAGCTTAAAGGTTCTGCCTTGTTTTACCTTGATTTTGCCTTGATTCTTTACTGAAATACTGCATTTACACCTTAGTTCAAGGGTTCTGTCTAATGCAACATAATGTTAAATATAATGGTTTTAATGTAACACCAAGGACTTCATTCAAGTGAACAAAGGGTTTAGCTTGAATCCTTTACCTTAAAAATTGTTTCATATAAAACCCTCACCTTTATGTCACTGGTCTTTTCTCCTGCTTTTCTATGGTTTTTAAATCTCTTTGTTCTGTACCTTGGCCATCAAAACCCATAGAGAAAAACGTATTGGAAAACGCTTTCTCATCCCTTTGAAATGATGTAACTGCGGTGCTATTTAAATGTGCCGACAGTGGAGCAGATCACTTACGAAGTTTAGCATTAATGTAAAGATTCACCTGGTGTTCAGGATGAGAGTTCAAAGCCCGAATCTCCAAGAAGTTGAATGTGGATTCTGCCTGTTGACACAGATACAGTCAACAAAGTAAAATTGTTAGAATGGTTGGAGAAAAGTGTCACGGTTAAGAGGTGGAGAGCTGTAGAGGTACCTTTGCAGGAATCTTTGGAGCCAGGAAATAGAGACGCCATGTTGTGAGAACCTTCAGAGAACCACAAGGGAAGAAAGCAGACTTAGACAGAGAGAGAGAGAGCAAGAGCAACTTTTGGCAAAGTTCAATGCATATGTCACATTTCCCGTTGGGGAAATAATAGTCCCCGGAGTTTCCATGGTAATGATGGGAGGAAAATGAGTAGTCTGTTCTATATTCGTGTAGAGATCAATGTGAAAACCCTTCATGTCAGAGTATTTACCAGTGCTACACAGAGAGGCCATGGCAACATTTAATCTCATCTTCACAAAGACGCAATGTCATTTATTGTTGTGGGAGCTCTGTGGATGGCAATGTTGAAGTGGCTCATATTTATTTAAATGTATACTTTGTAGTTCACCAGTCAATTACCATTCCCCAGTGAACAGTATATACCATTTGGAAGAAATATATCACTCCATTCTGTGTAGGTTTGTTACTCGTGTCATAGTTATTTACCTTGTAATAACCAACTCTTGTTTTGTGGTACATTTTAAACGGAGAGTCTTCTATTGTTTTGAATATATCTCAATAAATGTCCGTAGTACTATAGCCTTTTATGAGCAGTGAACACTAAAATGCTTTTGACTGTAAAAATGAGTCTGATCAGATGACTGGACTTCAGTGTGTGTGTGTACACGCTCATTTAATTCAAGGCAAAATAAACAAACACAAAAGTAAGCATGTCTACCTGAAATAAAAAAAAAAAAACAGATAAAAACACATGTAACACAAAGGCGCTTCTCAAACCTGCATTCAAATCAGAAACCCTATAATTAAATGTAATAAAACTACAACCTGATCTGGCACACACACTCTCTACTGGTTTTTGGGAGATGACCTTGTCTGTCAGTCCAGGGGCAGAGAATGTAGCAACAACACCACTGTGCCAGCTTAAGTTCAGCGGAGAGACATTTGGAATCAGGAGAAGTTTAATTATCTCTATCTGAACAGGCATCTACAGCATATCAGCCTGTACCCACTTACAGCTTTGCTGTTGTTAACCAGCATTTAGAATAATCTGCTCCCACTACAGAATCAAGCCTGTTTTAAGAGGAAAACCAGTCCTGTCCTGATATTATTGTACACTATTTAATGCATTATTAATCTCAGGATAGAACTAGTTCTTAATGACTTTTTACCTCTTAACATTTTATTTTTAAACATAAACCAAATTACAAACAAATGCTTATAACAGCATAAAATGTAAAAATCAGTTAAAGCGAATTTACCAGTGTCACTGATATTTCTTTTATCTATATTTGAAATCATCATCTGGTATTGAACCTCCTAGTGGCCAAATACCTGAAATCAGGGTTGATGTAGTAAAATAAAGGAGGAGACCACGCCCAGTTCAAGACACTAAGACACTCCTGTGTCCCTCGGTGTAAGAGCTTTTGTTGAAGCCGTGACGTTTTCCCTGTTTCATTCCCACAGACTGTCAGTTTTTATCTCTGTCCTACCTTTTGTTGTTTGTTGCTGACAACAGTCTCCATTTAATTAAAATGCTTCATCACTCCATACTTTAAATACTTTAAGCTGGTGAATTATCCAACTGCATTTTTTAGATGGTAAAGCAGTGGATGTTAAGTACAGAATATTAGTAACCACTGAAGCAAAACAAGATCTGAGGGTTTTTCTGCAATTTTCTGCAGCAGCTCCAGAGAACCGCCCTCTGCCTTTAAACACTGCTGCCATTACCAATCATTTACTTTATTCTTTCTGCCTTAAACAATCCCTGTGGATTCCCCCGGCCCCTTGTGACCCTCTCCCAATGAAAAGAAGTAATTAAATTACAGCTCCATCTCTCACTGCTTTTAGGAGAGGGTAGCGTGACAGAGAGTTGTCGGGTCAGAACCACACAATGACAGCAGCGCACACCCACGCAGCAGTTGAGGTGTCCAACAGGCACGTAGTCGGTTAAAATGTGTAAATGAAAGGGTGAGATTGACACAAAGAGAGAAACAGAAAGGCTGATGAGAGGTTGGGGGGATTAACAAACCTTCCATGAACTGAAGGAGTTACAAAAAAAATGAAACTACACAAATGTGATGATTTAGATTCAAAGAATACAGCTGTTAAAATTAAGAAGTTTAACTTTAGTGATAATTTCTGAAAATTCAATAAACACAAAAATATCAAGGTTGTACATTATTAGTCCCCTGATAGTACTATGTCGTACATGTACCTAAATAAATGACTGCAGTTGTTTGGGGTTAGTTTTTACCCAGTGTAAGCAAATCCATTAGTCTATTAGAGAGAATAGAGAATAGAGTTATTGGTCTCTTGAGAGAGACTTTGTTTTTATTTGCTTTTTTAAAAAATTGATATCTAAATAAATAATCCACACTAATATACGCATTTCATCAAAAACAAACAATGAGATTAAAATATATTGAATAAAAAAAACAGGTGACACAGCATAACAGACATTAATACAAGAATCCATTAGTATAAAATAAAGAAGATGAATCAACGTCTGTTAGCCCTTAGGCCCCTTTCGTTGTTCTGACAAAGATTTTACCTTGTTGTCATGTTCAAAGATAAAATGACAGCCAAGACCTAGTTTTACTACTGACTGCTGAAAACCTCATTTTCAATCAGTGACATTTTACTTTATTCACAACATTCCTGTAGCAATTTTCTCTTATCAAGCAAAATGACAAAAAAAAGTCTATTTTTACTTACAAGCTAAATTTAGACACTGATGCCTACAACTGTAGAGGGTTGGAAATAACAGGGAATGTAGAAACCAAAGCAGAAATTAGATTTAGAAAAACAGACACCCCGTACCATATACAGTATATTGTTTAAATTATTTTTCATTTATTGTCATTCATTTAATCATTCGTTTGTGCTCACATCACTACGTCGCTGTGACATGGTTAGCCACTAAGTGGCGTAATGCATTTGTGGTAAAATGGGATTTACACGAATTCTGCTGCCATGATAATAACACCAGCAAACGTGTATCTCACTTATTTTTATTACAGATCAGTTAATATTCACTCAGTCAGCTCTACATATTGTTATGTTATGAGTTGATGGCACTAAGTCATTAGCTGTGTATATGTGACCTACAGTGACCAGTTAACGAGAGAGGGTTGATGTTAAGTGAGTGTGAAGTGTATGCTAAGTGCCTACTGCTAAGCGGACCTGCATAGTAGTGAGTGAAAAAAGTGGATGCACTAAATATATACCGATGTTTATTAATGAATGTGTTTTATCCAATATGTAGTTTTCTGTTCTATTTGTACTCAAATATTGATTCAACACAGAGTTGATTTATTGCCAATTTAGGAAAATATCTCTACTTATGTCTTTAATAGATACCAAGTATGATTTTAAAAAATATTTAGAAATAAGATTGTCTTACAGAATTAAAGAAAGCTGAAACGACTGCAGCTTTGGATTATGTAGGGAAGTAAATAAACACAGTATCTAGTATTTTAAAACTGTAGGAGACTGGGATACTTTGTAGCAGTACAAAAAAAAGGAGCCCAGAATCTACTTTTAAAATGACAGGGCTTACAGTGAGATTCTCTCGTTCATTGTTAAGTAACTTGGACTTTCTGACAGAGACAAGTGTACACCACTGGTCTAACTGCACTCTTGAACCTAGTTCTATTTTAAATGCCTGGCATATTATGGGAAAAAAGTTCTGTCAACCGTAACAGTTGAGCGGGTCTATTAAAGCAGGATATTCCTGAGACCTTATTGGACAGCTACACTATGGACCATCTCACACGAAGCTTTGACAACTAATGTTGAGTGGGAATTTTTTTTAAAAGTATAAAAACATATTTCAGCAGATTTCACCAGTTTTGCCTTTTGTGCTAACCATGTGGAGTTTGGTGAACTCCTCATCTATTCTCCTGACTGCTGTATGCACTCAGCAGGGGTTTGAACTCTGAAGCTGTTCAGCCCAGCGTTTAACAGGAAGCAGCCAACGAGAGCAGTTGAGTGAGAAATTATTGTAAAATGGTTCAGGCAGACTTATCAAAGTGTTTCTATATCAAAGTGTGTGCAGACAAAAACCCTGCCCCTCGCCTCATGATGAATCATTAAGGCATACGATCAGTGAAAGTGCTGTCAAGTCAAAGTAACGACAGGGGATTGAAGGTAGACTAAAGCAGGTCACTCATTTTTACAAAAGTGAAAAAGTGTAATCCTGTCCTTATAGACATATAACCTTATACTAAAGCGTACATATATTATAAATATTTATTAACGTACTGCGAACACTTAGTTTTAAATTATATATATAGTAATTATTTTAATTGTTTTATGGCCAGTACAACATTTTTTGAATACAGGCTAATATTTTTCAGAATTTCTGTGAAATCTAATGGATGATACATGTTTAAACTATTCACAGCTCAATCAATATTTAAAATAACAGTATGTTGGAGCCATACTCAAGTCCACTGTGTTCTCCAAACACTGGCCACCGTCCAAGATTTGGTTTAAGTCTGTGAAGTCTGAAAAAACCATTAGCCCAGATTTTATCCAGATTGCTGGCTGAGCTTCATTCACTCAGATGAGTATTTTATGTCTCAGTCCCACACTTTCTGATAAAAGCAACCCTGAATCAAAGGCTGCGAGCTGTTCGGACTCCCACAGCTTCCACAGTGGGACTTGCGCACACAGAAGAATCCACAGCTGCTCCCCCAGATACCGTCTATCCAATATACACCCTGCCAAGCCAGCAGCAGCAGCAGCAGCAGCCGCAGCAGCACTCAGACAGGCGAGG
>NC_024308.1:16723053-16760613 GCF_000523025.1 Cynoglossus semilaevis
CCCCACAACTCCCCCCCAAGACCCCGCCACCCCAAACCCCCCCCCGCAAAGCCAGCAGCAGCAGCAGCAGCAGCAGCAGCAGCACTCAGACAGGCGAGGGGCAGCAGTGGTAATGCAGTTGGTGAGTGACCACACGAGGCTCAATCCGACTGTTAAATCATGGAGAACCTCTGTCACGGATATATCAACATTGTGGCAGAGATCCATTAACTGTGCCGCCGAGGCTACCATCAGAGCTGCTGCACATACATGATGCATGCATCAGAGGTGCTTATGAAGCAGGAATAAGGTGTTCTCCTGCATCAGCACTACAGCGCTATCGTTAAACAGGGGGCCATTAAAACCACACAGGCTTCACTGAGACTTACCAGAATCCTGTCCTCTGTTTTCCCATTTTTAGCGTCAACCTTGATGCTGCAGATGAACTTGATAGTTGATTTATCAATTATCTTCCTGATGCTCTCTGTGGATGGAAGACACACAGCGTCACGTCATTATCAACAAAATCAAACTTGACAGGTATTCTTTCCGTTTTAATCATTCATAGCCTTTTCACTGCATTTTTCAGGAATCATATATCACTGACCACCAGCGGTCCAAACTTGTGTTCCTAAGTTTCTAGTAACTATTTGTCTCAGTTCCTATGTGGTCTTCCCTCATTTTTATTTTACTGAATTATTTAATCAGATGATAAAGTAAATGTGGAACAGGTCTACTTTGATTCAGTGTTAGTAAGAGTGCACTGCAGTGCCATAAATGTACAACATCATTTTAATGGAACTAAACAGATGTTATGTTCAATGTGCAGTATGACTTTGCAGAATCCTCTGTCTGTGTACAGCAGAGAATATTCTTACATTTTAACATCTAGCATTGCTCATGTTCTGAGGGTCACATGGGGATCTGGACGCACACACACAACCTTACTCTGTCAATTTGGAGTTACCAATCTGCATAGTTTTTCAGTCAGAGAAGGAGGTTGGAGACAACCCAAATTTACACAGGAAGAACTCATTCTCAAAGGCGTATAATCTAAATCTGTGGTCAAACCCATCTGGACAACCCATGAGGATCTTAGTGTTCGGTACAAACTGCAGCTGCAACTGAAGCCCAGTGTGAAGCAGGATGAGAACCACTAACCATGAAGACATTAGAGAATAATATAATAACAAATTTAACAAAGCTCAAAATACAGTCATCTTTGGTGATGAGAGATCGTTCCAGTCATTTCAAAGATTTATATAGTATATTGTCTTTAATCATACTATATAAACTATATATGTACTACTACTATATATTTATACATACTATATATATATATTGTTATATATAAGTATGTTACATTCAATGTAACAATATACAATGAAGTTACACATAGTGCTGTAAAATGACATACTGCGCTGCTGTTTATATGAAATAGCACTAAAATGTATTTACTGGCTACGTAAAATAATCGATAAAATAACAGTTGATAGAATAACCATACCACATTTGTCTCTGCTCTCTGTGTACAAGGCCAAAGCTACATGTGCTGTCATCATTGCTCCACCATATGCACTGTTGTCTGACCACTTGTGCGGGCATCAGGGTGTATCATCCACAGAGACGCCTTCCCGTCAAATACCATCACTGTTGCCGCTCTGACCTCTGACTTATGTACAGCACGTCAGCTGCTTGCTGCACCGAGGGAAGTGATTTACTCACAGGGCGAGAACACATGGCACTGACACTAATATCACAGAAAAATACAGTCTGTGGCACGAATTACATGATTCAGCCTCTCTATTTCTGTGCCAGCACTGCATCCCGGCTGACAAGAGCTAATCAATAGCAGCAAAGCAGCCTGGGCTGGTGGGATTGGAAACCTGAGTGGATACAATAACACTAAGATGCTAAAGCAAGACCTCCTGTTAATGAAGCAGGCTTACTGTAGCCGTGTTTTTGGAGGCAGAAAAATGTGTAAGGTGCACCCGGTTAACGGGGATGGCTCCGGACTCAGAGCTAATGATATTGTTTGTGCTGTTGCCAGGAGCCAGTTTGAGACACTAGAACTTGTTCACACAGATTTTTAGCCAATTAACTGGAGCCTGGTTTGATACACACCAGAGTCTATGTTAAATCAATGAAATGTTTGTTATAAAGCAAGTCGCAAAGGAAAACTATAGTTTGTGTAGTATAAAAAAAAGTTCACCCTTTACTTGGAGGACAGCACACAAAAACATCCATTTTAATAGCTTTTAATAAGCTTCCTAAGAAGCCATTAGTGGGTTAATAAAATATTTGAAGTTGACACAACCTACTGAATACACGTGTCCACTTCTTCCACTTTTCTTTTCACAACTGATCTGACATGAGACATGTAAAAGCTTTTTGTTTTTATTCCTAAAACAAATTAGGATGTACACATAAACTAACTAGCATCCATATACAGAACAATCAAGGTCATTATAACACAGTTCTGTTGTTCTAGGTCACTGAGTACTGTCTAGGTTACTCCCTGTACATTTTTATTTTATAAAAGGTTACAACACAAAGAGCAGGGCCAGCCCTTTAAGCTGGTCAGGGCAATAAGGTAACACTTGGTGTGTGTGTTCAATTTTCATTTTTAAGTATTTTTCCAGTTAAGTACATGAAGTTGCATGAATATGACTATGACTTTATATCAACTATACAGTGTGTAATGGCTGTTTCTGTTAAAACTGTGTCATTCTTTTCCCTTTTCCCTGAGGAATCCATTTTTTTACTCTGGACAGTAGCAGAGATCGAGACCTGTGAGGTAAATGAACACAGTTGAGGTACGGCATAACGTCCTTGTCTTTTCTTTTCCTTTGACAGATTTCTGTGACCTTGAACACGTGCTCCTGTGTAAAAATGTGGATTTTATTTCTGGAGTGTGAAGGTTTTATATATGAAGCATTTTTCTGTTAGTTGAATCTTTGTCTAAGTAAGTAAAGATCCATTAGTCAATATGATGGAATAGTGTGTGTTTTGGGAGTTTGTTAATTATCATTAGTAATGCAGTGGCCTAATTCATTCAAAGCCCAAAGTAGTGGTTAATGTTTGTTTTTGTTTTTTTTTTGTTTCCAGGTGAAATCCTTCCCTCTGCTTCTAGATGATTGTTTCTTTTCCTTTGTGAATACTGTATAAGGACAAGTTTATCTGCTTACCAGCAGGTGGCATTGCTGGTACCTAAAGTTTAAAGTGTGGCCATTGAAACTCAATGAAAAAGCAACTATGCCAGTTGGCCATGTTTTGACAGAAAGGAAATCTTGACTCAGCTCACCAGTGACCTTGTGCAGGTTGCAAGACTCCAGGCCATCTTGGCCCCTAATGTCATGTCGGTGCACACTGATAAAAAAGAGAGGAGGAAGAGGAGGATGTGCTGCTTCTCAGCAGGTGAATAAATCAAGGAGCAGGGATTCCAGTGGATTAATCATCACAGTAGGTCTAATAGAGCCATTAGGAGTAATTAACACAGCAGCCAAGTCCCCTGCTCCACCCTGGGTGAACATGTGAGTGTTTGACACTTCACTCCCAACTCTGAAATGTTTGAGCTTTGTGGAAGAAGAAGAAGAAGAAGAAGAGTTTGATTTTTCATGCAGCCCACTGCATTTTGGACCGGATGTAGTCAACATATGCCTTTACTTGGACTTTTACACGGTAGTATTCAAAAGACCTCTACGGTTAGTAAGGCAGAGCTATAACACACACCGTGTTAAAGGGGAGGAAACAGCGTGAAAAAGCAGGACACCATGAGAGTCCAGAGTGCACGCACACGCACGCGTATCATTTCCACAACGCCCCTTTTCCTCTCTGGCCTAAGGCTGGGTGTTTAGCACCTGATCTCAGCCAAGGAGCAGATTGAAACCCCCGATAAAGGATGCGGTGATGCATTAATGTACGCACGGTAAATGGATCACCTCCAAATGAACCAATTCCGTCCACATGCACTGAGACAATAGAGCAGCTCCTCTGGAGCAGACGCTCCAAGCCCCGGGACAGAGCGTAAAGGTGCAGCTCATCATGACAATGATCCAATGCGTCTGCTTCGGTCACAGCCTCCAGCAGACGCGCACAGGAGAGGCATCCACAAACACACACAGCAACTCAGGCATGCACGAAAAGCAGACACGAGTGCGACGTGTTAACCCGCAACAAGACACGGGCGCAAAATTCAGCCAAGCGGCGCTCTTTACCCACCTGTGATGTCCTTGTTCACACTGACGAATCCAGAGGCAATGATCTCTTTAGAAGCCATGTCTGCTCCTGTGTCCCTCTACAACACTACCCCTCCTGCCGATGCCCTCGCTCTCTCTCGCTCTTGCCCTCTCTCTCTCCCCCTCTCTCTCTCCCCCTCTCTCTCCCGTTTGTCAGACGCACTTCCAGGAACAGACCCTGTGGATGTCGGGAGAAAGGATGAGGGAGAGACGCTGGAGGAGGAGGAGGAGAGGCAGGGGTGAGGAGACAGAGGGGCGTGGATCATCACAGAGCTATAATGAGGCGGTGGTAGTTACCTGTGGATGCAAAGATCATTACCCACTAGCTGTATGGATGCTACTTCACACAGTAAGACGTNTATATATATATATATATAAGGCCAAATTATGTATTTGGCACTCAAAATCATGGACAAAAATATTATAAACTATCATCTTCCTTGAGCCACATAATATACCATTCATTTATGTAAACAAAGCACCATGGTTAAAAAAGGTTTCTGTGTCGACCACAGCTGGGGTTTTGTTTAAAGTAAAGTAGAATTAAGGTATTGGTTGTTGAAATTATCTATCTTCATCTAGACTTGCGTGTACGCCAGTAATTAGTTTGAATGAAATAAAATAGACCTGAGGAGAGAAAATAAACATTAAGGCCCTGTAGACAAGAGCTAGAGAGAACCAAGAGGTAAAACAAAGTTATAATCCAATGAATTCAGACGTCCACACACACACATTAGCCTTGTGGAGTGTATTAGACTGGACCTACAGGATAGTCTAAAATATTTCCAGGAATTAATTTAGAGGACACACGTGATATGCGTGTATTTGTATACAGTACATGTGTGTAAGAGCTGAAAAATACAAATTGAAATGACCACATCTGTCACTGCTGTCAGAATTCTCCACCCACCACTTTTTATGGTTTCCAGAGGAAGGAAAAGTCTCATCAAGATGACCAGCCCTATCTGTGATGCACTGTGTTGTGACTTGGACTGCTTCCTGAGACACATTATTATTCTGTCTCCTACAGTACACAGTACACAGTACACTTAAACTGCTGTGGACTTCAGAAACACACTCTTTTTTTTATAAGAACAACAGAGGAACATCCAACATTTCTTTGGAAGAATGTACACCATGCAGCTGCTCGGTGAGTAACAGTGCTGAATTGAAACCCACCCTGAATGTCGTCTGACATCCAGTGCACTCTTTTACTTAGCTGTCAGTGCAGTGTAGAAGTGTAGTTCGTACGGTTTTCAGGGTTGTAAATGTAACCTGTCTGTTACTGAGCGGCTAGGTGATTAAAACGAATAAAATAATGTTCACTAATGCCAATCAGTGGTTAATGGTTATAATTTTAATAAAGCCTGGCAATTTTTATGTTAGTTCCTTCATTCATTTATTACTGTCTCCAGTAAGGTCCAAAAAAAGCTAAGGCTGCAGTGGAGTAGCACCTCGTTCAACTTTGGATCGTACACTGTGAATGAAAATACAGGAAAGCACTGAAAATGTGCATGAATTCCTTCTGTTCCCATGGGGATGATAACCATCTTAAGTAGTCTCATTAAAGAACTGGAAGCTCTGCTCCGTCACACGAGTGGCAGTAAAAGGATTCTGTGTGTGTCTGTGTGTGTGGGTGTGTGTGTTTAAGCGCGAGATAGAGAGTGAAAAGGCAGCTTTCACGGTTTGTTGTCTGCTTTATTTCTTTGACATGTTTAACCTCGTAGATGTAATTATCATTTTTGTCACACCAGCACCTTAGGATTATTTACTCTATATTGTTTTACTTAAATTAGTCACAATACGCAGTAGATCAAGTCTGACTGGCACGTTGCCATCAGAGAATAAAACATCTGAGCTGGCTGTGCTTGTAGTAATGTATTAAACCTGAGCTCAGCAGACAGCAATGCATTTCATCAAATTAAACACAACTCACCTGGTATATTGCAGATGTGTCAGAACCAGGCTGCAGCACAGGCTACTGTGCTTCTGTTGTGTTTCTGCTATAATCTTCTCTCTGTGTTTTCAGGTGTCGTTTTATTGGTCCTACAAGTTGCAGCTCCAGGTACAACTTTTAGAAATCATCCACTTCACACTGCGTTCACAGTCATGAAACAGGTCATAATGGAGTCTCTTTGTTACTGCAGAATCTCAGGAGGTCACCGTGTCTGTCAGACCTCCAGGGTCAAACATCTACCTCGGTGAGTGTGTGATGCTGCTGTGTGCAGTGGAGTCAAACTCCACATCGGTGAAGAACTACCTGTGGTTCAGGTCCCAGAAACACTCTGCTCCAAACCCCAGGCACCTGGTCTCCAGGGACAGCTACTACATCACTGCTGTCACAGTGGAGGATGCTGACAAGTACTGGTGCCAAGCTGAGTGTCGGGGGAACAGGAGTGTGTACGTAGTGGAAGCTCGGCCGGTCACGCTCACTGTGTCAGGTAAGATGTAGCTGCGAGCGGCGACCTCTGCAGTGTGGCATCAGGTTTCTGCTACGGACAGAAACAGAAAGCTCTTCTAACCTCTCTTATGAAGGGTCAGCTCAGGCTCCACTGGACAAATAAATGTGTGTATACTCATGTAAACACTTGCAGAGTAAGACAGTATCAATTTCTAATATAACAGCACATGCACCAACATTAGGGTCCTTGTTGACCGTATAACAGAAATACCTAATATGAATTGAGAAAAACAATTTAATTTGTGTAACTTTGATTTCAATTCAGTATTTATTAAACAAAAGAAAGAAGAAGGAAGACTTGTATTAGTTCTAAGCTGCCAACATGTTCTGGCCTGAGCACATCTGACCGTCTGAGGTGGAACAGGAGACGGCTGAAAAGTGATTGGTGGTCAGGCAAATCCAGACTTTCATCAGAAAAAGGTACAAAAGGTGTTCAACTCTGGTGCTGCCGCAACGCAGAAAAGGTGTTTAGATAAAAAATAGATGGATGGACAAAAAGAAAAGCATTGAACTAGATTGTGTGGCACCTTTTGGAAATGTTATTATTTCACTTATTTCACTATCAAAAAAAAACATTTGATTTTTACCTGGCGGTCTGATTAAAGCAGCATTACGTGCATTAATTACAGCTTCAACTGTAATTAACGAATTAAAGAAAGACTCAGAAGGACAATTTATAGAAAAGTGTGAAATTCTGACTATACAGTAGATGACGAGAACTTCTCACTCTCCCTCTCCCTCCTTCTTTCTCCCTCCTTTCTCTCACTCTCCCTCTCCACCCAGACCTATCCCCTCCCACACTGTCTCTCACTCCCAACGCCAGACATATGCTGGGAGGAGAGCGTTTCACCTTGCAGTGTCCAACCTCTCAGACTGACTCCTCTAGTTGGAAATTGATGCATTTCCTCCCAGGCAACTCAACGGGGACCACAGTTGTCTCTGCCCACCATTTAACACCAGGAGGCGGTGTTCCTGCAAAAAACTCTGATGTGTTAATGTTCATTGCTGCTGGCAGGAACAGTGGACTGTACTGGTGTGAGGGCCCCGCGGGCCGCAGCAATGCAGTCTACATTACAGTAAGCTGTGAGTCTCATCTATCAGCAGTGTTGTTGTAGGACCACTGTCTATGTAACACAGAGTAGTCAACAAACCAAAGTGGTAAATAAGTTCGATTACAATTAAAGTCATTGTCTTTTATTACTCCGTCCTACAGATGGCACCATCATCCTGAAAACTCCTGCCTTCCCTGTGGTTGAGGGCGAGACTGTCTCCCTGTACTGTCAGTATCAGAGAGGCAGCCATACTAAAACAAGTTTTTTTAAAAATGGAGAAGAAATTAAAAAAATCACCACTGCAACTTCAGGGAGAGTAACAACAATGGTGATCCGCAACGTAACACGAGACGACGAAGGCTTCTACAGATGTGCTTCACAAGACGGAAAGATGCAGAGTTCAGGGAGCTGGCTGTCAGTGCGACCTGACCGAGGTCGGTCATCCAATAATATATTACCCATATAATATTTCACTCTGACTTCAGTGTTAAAAATAAGCTATTCTGTTTTGTCCTCTAGGAAACTTCACATCTTTAGAAGAGCCACCAACTTCCAGCAGTGGTGAGCTCATTTCAACACACATGCTGTAAATCCTCTAAGTTTGAAAAGTGAAATGTTACTAGAAAAGTAGAAAAAGAAAGAGCGACAGTAACAACTGCAAATCTGAGACATGGATATTCACTATAACTAAAAATGTGACTGATGACTGAGACAAAGGAAAGCAAGTCAAAAATCCACTGAACACCTGCTGATGTCTGTAATGTTCATTTTTGAACAAAAAGTCAAACTCAATCTTTAATCTTTCATCCCAGAGGGCACAGTTTATGCCAGTATTTTAAGCCTGTGGAGCTGATAATCTACTGAGGCCTCATTTAAAAAGTCCAAACAGTGGACTTCAAACACTGACATTAGTGAAGATCATGATAGAGGCAGCTCTGGGTCAAAGCTGGCATATTGTTTGTTGTCAAGTTCTACACAACTTCTACAAGTACTACTGTATATGAAAACAATACAAAGATTAGCTTCTGCTAAAAGGCTGTGTGAACGTTTTACTCAAATTACATTGTCTTTAGATTTGAACTAGGAAGAGTTTAATTAACAGAGGTGAACAGGTTTGGTGATTTATAAAATATTAATGAACGAAATATAAAAGTTCATGGATCTCAGTGTCAAAAAACAAAGTAATACAATGTGATACATGAAAACAATATTTTAAGACTCTTTGTTTTTCCTAAGGATTAGGATTTTAATCAAGCGTGTCATTAACCAATGACCACAAATGTGTCTTTAAACCAGGAGTGTCCACACTTTTTTGCCTTGGGAGCTACTATTCAAACGACTAGCAATACTGAAAATGTTAAATGTATATGTATGTTCAGGACCTAAAGTTTTTTTTTTTTTTTTAGAAAATGCAGTTAGAGATTCTGTCCTATACAGAGGTGTCTTGAAAGGTGAGAATTAAAAGTAGACTCTTTTTGATCATGCAATCAATAAAAAAATCTGATATGACCTAAATTTATCTGCAGCAGGATGTGTACTGAAGTGATAGGAGTGTTTGAAACAGCTTCATTCACTGAAGAGCAGGGGTTAGTTCTCTAACATGTGAATAAAGTGCATGCTTTAGTTAGACAAAATGAGAGTTTTTAATACTCTTAATCTTAATAAACATTTTATAAATTATGAACTAATATTCATAATTTTCAGGCTCGTGGAAGGTGATCGTAGGATCCAGCGTAGCTGTACTTCTGCTCCTCACGTCTTTAGTTGTGGGCCTTGTTTATTACTACAGGTCAGTTTAAATATCAGTTAAATATTCTTGCATTACACTTATACTGTATGTACAGAGTCAGAAGATTCTTGGCAAAAATCTCATGTCAGGTGTCCTTGTGTGAAGGTACAAAATGATTTGCATCCAGAGCTGCTGGCCAGTTTCCAAACAGGAGAAAGGAGCGCAGGCACCTCCTGCTACAACACAGGATGTGACTGAAATTCAGTGGGACCTGTCGTGGATGGAGATGTCCAATTTGTTAGATAAAGATGTATATTGTGGCACATAAAGAAATGTGTTCCTAGTGCAAACTCTAGTGTGATATATAACACCTATTGTGTTCCATAATCATATCAAAGAAATAATACATTTTAGCCCAAAAGACACTTTATTACTTGTGATTCAAATAGATGTTGCTTTTTTGATGTGTTTGTTGTCTTTTTGTTGTCTGCTGTTTAATGGAGGTGTGTGGAAATGAGTGAAGTGTTACATTTTTACACAATATTTGCCTGGAAACAGGCTAAACACAAAATAGAAAAGAGTTTGGTTAGACATATGACGTACGTTAATGTAAAAGAAAGAAAATAATGTAAGAAAATGTGTATTTTCTGAATTCCGTCTGTTCTAGTCCTATTGTAAATTAAAGTTCCCTGGCAGTGTTTCTGATATAGTATGTTTCTATATTTTCCACTGGAGGGAGACAAACCACCATGTGCGCTCGGTTGCAGAACGACGACGAGCTTGACGACGCTTTACGTCACGACCCGGAAGAAGATCCGAATCAATGACCGTTGGAGAAATTGGTGACAGTATTCATTTTTATTCTGTATCCCAAAAGATAAACAACGAGCTCGGCAGGCGAAAGGTTGGTATTTTATTATGTATTTTCAAATGTCCCTCTCTATTACAACGGTTAACAACGATAAACAGGGCTAATTATTGTTCTGTGAAGAGATGGAGAAGTGGAGATGTTGTAAATGACTCCCTGTTTAGCTTACGATGGCCATTAGGATTTAACTGCATTTCTTTTTACCAGTAAAGTATAATGCAAATGTTGTTTTTGAGCTTGAGATCTATCTTGAATTACCTGCTTGTCGCAACACCAGTGTTTTTCTGTTTGTACATCTGTGTCATGTGGACGTCACCAGGTCCCATTCTGCTTATTTTAAACCCCAGCCTTGACTCGCCATCGACTAACTTCTCCAGAAACAGTTGTCCTTCACACGGAGGGAGACATGGTATGACACTCATGAATTAGTTTTATTGCGTCAGATTAAAAAGAATAACGTTGTTGTTGTTGAGTTCTTTTTTTGAAATCGGTTAAAACAGGACCATGACCATACTAATGCCGACGCAGCAGTATTGTTTATAATATGATGTGAGATATATGAAGTATGTTAAACTTTTTAGAGAGTAATGTTGTGACTCACACTTGAAAATTCATGGTTTCTTTTGCATACGTAGCATTTAGCATAAATTAGCTCATAAATACATTAACAGAGACTTATTTTGACTAAAATAATAAATTATTTAACACAAGTATGTGATGGAGTAATCAGCAATACCATCTTACATTTCCCATTTAAACTAAAATACCATTTAAAACCCATTTGAATTTCTATTCAGTATTTTGCTGAGCAAACTGTGAAATGTATTTTGTCAAATATTAATGAAACGTGAAAAGGTATTTAATATTGTATGAAGTTTTTTATTCCATCATCATAAAAACATTTTTCCTTTTAAAAGCATGGCAGAGTAAAGGTCAAAACTACAGCCCAGCAAGAGGAGGAGAAAAGGAAGGAAAGAGAAAAGAAGCTGAAGCTGTATGTGGCTGCACGGGATGCCTGTTTCTCTAAGGTCTGTTGGAGAATCACACCTGTATCTGTGGACATATTTAATGTTTTCCTACCTTTGTCTTCCTGCCTCATACATATCAAATATTAATGTCCTCCATAAGGAACTGTTTGAACTATCTAGTAAATGTTCATGATCTGCTCTGTCCTCTCACCCCTCTCTCTCTCTCTCTCTTAAATGACAGAGAAAGGAGGGCGTTCTGGATGAAGAAGCCCTCCAGCTCACTCAGCAGATGCTGTCATCCAATCCAGATTTTGCAACGCTGTGGAACTACAGAAGAGAACTGTTGATGCACCAGGAAACTGTGAAGTAAAGGCTTTTACAAATACAAAATAACAATATGCATCTCACCATAATTTAAAAGGCAAATCAGATTGTCCACAGAATATCTATGTTTTTTTAAAAAAGAAATCTAAAATCTCCTCCAGGGACAAGGATGAGTTGCAGAAGCTTTATGAAGCAGAGCTGTCATTCTTGGAAACTTGCCTGAAGGCAAACCCAAAGTCCTACGGCTGCTGGCATCACCGAGGCTGGGTGTCAGTGCGGCTGCCTCAACCTGATTGGGCAAGAGAGCTGAAGCTTTGTGATCTCTGTCTGACTATGGACGAGCGCAACTGTAAGTAATGAGGCAAACGGTGAAAAACAACAACTAAAAAAAAAAAAAACAAAGATATGGAATTCATAGAAAGTAGGGATTTCCAGTATTAACTTTTTACCGATATCCAATATTCCGATATCAACCATACCTGTCTAGTAATATTTATTTATTTAGCCGTACAAACAACAGTGACCCTGAATAAAAAAAAAAAAAACAAAGATATGGAATTCATAGAAAGTAGGGATTTCCAGTATTAACTTTTTACCGATATCCAATATTCCGATATCAACCATACCTGTCTAGTAATATTTATTTATTTAGCCGTACAAACAACAGTGACCCTGAAATTAGTTAAATGAGCTGCAATGCTGCCATCTAATGACTTTCGCTTTGATATACAGCCATTTTCCCCCAAAACTATTTTAGGGCACATAGCATTTGGGGAAGCGAGACATCGCCTAAAGGAATTTAACCTTGAGAAAGAAGAGATTTAACGACTTCTGCTGAAGGACAAATACCAGTGATAATGCTGTATTAACATTGCTTTTAATTAAGTGCATATGATAATGAGTGGCATCAATGTCATTAAACAGTGAACACTCTGTGTTAATCCATCTTTCCTCCTCCTTTTCCCTGTTTCTGCAGTCCATTGTTGGGATTATCGGCGGATGGTAGTGAAAATGTCTGGTGTATCAGTGGAGCAGGAGTTGGACTTCACCTATCGTCTCATTGGCTCCAACTTTTCCAACTACTCCAGCTGGCACTACCGCAGCACCCTGCTGCCGCTTCTCCACCCGGAGTCTCCGGAGCAGAACTGTGGTCCAGCGTCCTCTCAAACTCACTCCCACCGTGTCTGTGAAGAGCAGCTGCTCAAAGGTAAAGGAACACACTTTGTCTTTGTAACAAGTATTTTTGATACTCTGTATATGTGCTGTACTGTATAAGTATAATCCAACACGTACACTACACCCAACTAAATACATCCTTTCTCTCCCTGTCAGAATATGAACTTGTACAAAATGCTTTCTTCACTGACCCCAATGACCAGAGTGCTTGGTTCTACTACAGATGGTTACTAGGTCGAGGTAAGCTTGGCGTTTTTTTTGTCTTCAGGTTCAAGGTATGCTGCGGAATTCCTGGTACTTGCGAGTATTTGTGACACGCTCAATGTTGGTTTTTCCTTCTTTTATTAGCTGATCGTGAGGAGATGATAAGCTGTGTGTACGTGGACCGGGACGACGAGAGAGTAGCTGTGGCCTTTTCCAGGCCTGTAAATGTGAGTGTGCGTTAGGACTTAACCGAGTTTTGAAATATTCATGGTTTGAAGTACTGTGTGTAAATGTATGTTGCTGCTGTAACGCAGTATTTATGAAACAAGTATTGATGTATTGATTCAATTTAATCTATCTGTCGTATTACTATTTGAGCTCATTCCAACGTACCACTAGATGGTACTAGAACACTACATATAAAGTTTACAAGTTCTACTAAATAAGTTTTTAACCAAGCTGTTTTTCTCACAGGCCTTGACTGTTGGTCTGCTGCTGGTTCTGGACGGTCAGCCACAGAAGGTGGAGTGGAGGAGTGTCCATCCACGCTTCAAACACTGTCCAGTCTGGGTATCCTTCCTCTGCTCTTTCCACATGTAGATCTTGAGGAAGATTTTGATTTATTATTTGTCTTTTTATTTAAGGTATATGAAGTACTGAGAACATTATTCCTGAATTATTAGAGGTGAAGCTGTTTCTGATCCTGGTTCTGAGAATTGACGTCATTCAGTTTTAATCCATAACAGAGATAATCAGATTTGTGTTCTTCCTCCTGGAACAATCAGTGACACCAGTAATGAACACAATCTGACTGTGCACTGGACTGAAAAGCACACTCACAGAGACTGTGCTCTTTACACAGGTGAGAACAACATTATTGGTTCATCATTTTTCATTTACAGTCTCTGTTGTATTAATACATTTTCCTTTCAGGTCGAACCGAGAGTTATTGTCGAGAATCTGCAACAGATCAGGAACTTTTTAGGTAATGACTGCACGTCAAAATATATCTTTGTATTATTACTTTTTGTTTAGTTTTAATACTCGGCCGTGTTGTTGTTCCCAGGAGTGAACTGTCAGTGGAGAAAACCTCGGTGTTACAGTCAGAGCTACACTCATGCAATCAGCTGCTGGAGATGGAGCCGCTCAATAAGTGTGAGCTCACGTTGTACTCACGTGGTTCTACAGAGGGAGAACAACAACTGCACTGATAATTGCAAAATGATTCAGTTTATTATCGATAATAAGATTGTTGATTTACTTTTTATTGCCTTGACAGGGTGCTTGTTGACTATTATCCTCCTTATGAGGGCGCTAGATCCACTGGGATATGAAAAAGAAACTCTCGGTCATTTCCAAACATTGAAAGTAAGAACCTACTCCATTCAAAGTTTTGTACACTAACACGAAAAAAAAAATCATGGCCTGAATTCTCGTACTGTGTCCCCCAGGAAGTGGATTCAATGCGCTCTGCGTATTACAGCGACTTGTGCAGCAAGTTTATGATTGAAAACACCATCCTGAAAATGGAGTACGCTGAAGTGCGTGTCTTTAGTATTTCTGAGAAGGTAAACATTTACTGCAAGTTATGTTATGTTTTCAAGTCTAAGAAAAACCCCATCCTCTGTGTATTCACTCATATGAGTTTTTCTTCTTTCTCTTACTTTCTAGAGCCTTACAACATTATGTCACCTGGACCAGCTGTTGTTGGTCACTCACATCAATCTGTCCTCCAATAAACTGCAGCGACTGCCTCCACAGTTTGCCATGTTGCAGTGCCTGGAGGTAAACATTTTTATTTCCAGCTTCTGATTATTTGTCCTTCTACAGTGACATAATGACAGCAGTTTGGTTTCTCTGTTACAGGTTCTGGAAGCTGATAATAACTCCATAGAAAATCTGGAGGGTCTGCACAACCTCCCCAAACTGGAGGAAGTCCTCTTGAAGAATAACAGTATCCTCAAGTGTAATATTTGAAACTATTTGGTATTGCAGTATTTTCAGTATTACTTCTAGACTTTTCTTTTTAAAGCTGCAGTGTTAGCATGGCATCACAGCAGGAACCCCCCTCCACCCCCCCGCCCGCCCTTCCCTGCTGTCTGCTGTTTCCTGTCTATTTCTGTCACCTGCCTCATGAGGTAAGAAGGCGAAGAAGAAGGTATTTTTACAAAGATACACACACATTCACACACACATCAAACTATGATGCTCCCTTGTGATGTACTGTATACTATGACAAGTGGTTGGACCGTTGCCTTGAGTCACTGATAAAATTTGCAGCTACATGTAGATAGATTTGGACTCACTTAGCTAAAAATGTGGACTTGGTTTTCTGTTGAACTTGGTTTCATTTTGGAAATAGTGCAAGGCTGCTGTTAAACTATGCTCAGGATCATAACTGACCATAACTGTTTTATAAACATGATCCGTCTCAGTTGACTCATGTTTTGCCACTGACTGTACATTGAAGAAGAAACGATTGGTCATCGTCAACAGCATCAAACAGCACACTGGTTCATTGAATAAATATTACAGTGACAGAACGATGAAATACTCTTCCACTAGGTGGCAGCAGATGGCTATAGAAATTAAAAAAGTCAAGGCTGTTGAAGATCATCTTGTGTGTCTTTGTTCAATTCCCTCCGTGTAGATTAGGTTTTAATACTGGAAATGAGTAAGAAAATATAGTAAGAAATTAATTATGAAAATTGTGTTGGATTGAAACTTGAAAATCGTTGTATTTCATTACAAAAAAGTAATGAGATTAATAATTGGATTATTGTCTTGTTTGTTTAACATTAACCTGCTTAACATTATTTTAAAAAAATACCAGCAATCATATTTGTACAATGTAACCAACCTGGCAAAAACAAAGAAACAGTCAAAGTGTAGATGAAATGGGATTAGATTTTGTAACATAATAGGAAGTTGGAAAATAATTAAAAAATGAAAATTGTAATTACATACTGTATTTCTACCACAAGCAGGTTAAAAGTAACCAAAATAAATAAAAAATAACAGTATTTTAGCGCCATCGGCAGAATACAGCAGCTTAACGCAACAATATCATTGTGACTGGATTTAAAGTGGTTGAAGGTCGTAGGGATTTCGGAGAGGTCATTGACCTGCCTGTGTCTGTGTATGTCTGTACACTTCCTTCACTGTATGGTGACTCAAGAAGCACCAGCTCTGAGTGCGTCTGACAAAATATGAGAAAACATTCCGAGTCGATTGGCGAGTGAAACTGTTGCAGTTAGAAATCCCTGTTGTAACAACAACAGTGCAGACGGTCACTGTGTCTACACAGAGTGTAGAAAACTGCAGTGATAATAAGCTCAATGCATCAGTAATCTGCCGTCTGAAACTTCTCGTACAGATGGAGACACCAAAGTCATCACTGGTGTCTCACAGACTAATTAGAGGAGCGGAGCCGTTTAACAGCACATTATTGATGCAGACTCCTTCAGTCGTTCTGACACGTGAGATGAATTAATGGCATCCATCGTTCTTGACACCCAGGTTTTGTGTAACCTTTTTCTTCTCTTCTAATGACAGTTGAATGAAAGTTTCAGTGCATCACAGTCGAGTTTAAATTTAGCCTTCTCCATTATTCATTTTCAGAAGAAGTGACAGAATAACATTTGCTATTAGGATATCACTTTGACGCTCGCGTTTGTAATTAGTGAGTCACATTTCTTTCCAGTTAATCCCCTCAACGGTTCACAGCCCAGCACACAGGAAGTGGTTTTTTCTTTAACCCAAATGCTCAGATATCTCAACACTGGCAGCTCTTCAGCCCCTGGCGTCCTGCCCCAGGCTGAAGCGCCTCGATCTCCGTGGCAACCCCATCACTCAGATCACCAACATTGGGTCAGAGTTGGCCGAGTTGTTGTCCTCTGTCACCGACCTTTTGCTCTAATGAGACGAGAAGTAGAAATGGCAGGCATCATGCTCCCGTTGTCCGTCACATTGTGGTCGTGTGTGTTTGTGTGAGCGAGAGATTGTGTGTACCGAAGTGTCTCGTGACGCTCTTTGTTGCACCTGTTTGGGAGAATGTCAATCACAGCGACCCCAGGGTCCGAAAGCCTTCACATTCAAAGCTCCGTGTCAAAAGCCTGTAACATTTTCATTCAGCATTTGTATGCTAGTGTGTTTGTGTGTGTCTGGACATGGAGAAATAACAGAGCACCACATGCAGATGCATGCAGCAACCCTCAAGTAAACACTGTATATGGACCATCCTGCAGCAGTGCTGGTTCATCCTCCAGTAATGATAAAATGGTTCAATTATGTGGAAAGATAATCCTTAGCTGATCACAGCACAGTCATTGTCAACATGTTTTTTTAATTGTTCTCTTAAACATTTATTATAGGACAACATATTGTTCCATGACATGCCACTAATTAAATTAAAATACACATTCAGCTTGAGTGGTTTTCTGTTTCTATTTTTGTACAAGCCCTTAACTGCTGCCCAAATATATATTTCCGCATATATTTCTATTAATATGTTGCCAAAATATTGGCAACATATTAATAGCAATTTATGCGTTAAAAAATATCAAGAGTTTACTTTCACATCTGAAAGCTAAGGTTATTTAACGCATGCTATTTTAAGTAGTCTAGTTTTCAAATTCTTAACAGTAACAAGTTTTTATAGTCACATATCCTCCGCGTGGATCGGGAAGTTAATTTTTGTGGTTTGTCTCTGTGTGACAACGTGACTGAAACAGACGTTTGACCCGCTCTGCTGCAGGTCTGCTGGCTAATGGCAATATGGTATTTTCTGTTGCTAACAGATTATGATAGCATTGGCCAGGCTTGAGACTGGTGTTTGGGAACATGATGAAACAGGCACTGCTGGGACAACATGTTTTTGGTCCAGGCTAGAGGATATTGAAATAGTATATGTCAGCTGGTGTAATTAATGTGGGGGCCGCCCAGGGACAGTGGAATACTGAAGACTTGTACATATAAGGTGCCATGACATGATCCATCTGCTGACAGATGGGACACACCAGCAGTGACTCGCGAAAGGGAAGGACCTCAGATACCTGGCTATGATCTGCTTCTGCTCAAAAATTAAGTCAAACAATACAGTTATGATGAACAGATATAAAGGCTCGGCTACGAAGGGTTCTTCATGTCAGCTGCTGGTGAGAGTTGCACAAGTGTACGACCTGTGAACAGCCAGGGATATATACTATAGAAAGTGTATTACAACTCAATGCCACATGTGGACACTGGAGTGCTGAGGAACTGTGTTGTCATGACCTGACGAGTGCTTTCACATTATGTGCCACAGAGAGATTAAAAACAAAAAAATGTCTGTCAAGTCCAACCAATGGCTGAAGAAGACTGGCCTCAGAGCAACACAGACGTCGTCTGTGCTGTCAGTCAGTGAACTTTGATGCTGTCAACTGCATCATCAATGTCCTTTGTCTCATTGTTATCCACCGTCTCTTCTCATTTGTCCAAAAACCTCGACTCTTCTTCTCTGACTTCATCTAGAACCTCTTCAAAACCAACTGTATTTTAAAGACACTTCAGTATCTTCAGCTCTGCCTCCTCCATCTTCTATCCCCCCAACCTTCAGACAGTGACGGTTCCACCTTTGTTTCTGTTGACCTCAGGGACTCGAACACATCCCACTTTGCTTCCTCTGCTTCCTGCAGCTTTACTCCTTCACCTGCGTGACTCCCAGTCCTGCACTGTTTTTTTTGTGTGACTTGTCTCATCATCAACCAAAGACCGCTGTGCTACAAAGTCTACATTATGAACCTCCTATGTCACATAACTCCTTATATGGACACAACTTCCTGTGGATAAAAGGCGTGGACTCCCCACATACTGACATAGCTACAGTCAAACTAGGCCTGGCCAGTACATATCTCAAATGCAGTTTGTTTATAATAAGAGGTAATATTGTACTACATATAAATTATTAAGTATTAATTCAAAATGCCCTCAAGTAGTAATACCTGTAGGGTATTTTTTTTGTACTGTTCTAAAATGATTTTATTCACTGTTTTGAGAAGACATACAGTAATGACCTGTCTCCAGTCTGTGCTGTTGAGGCGTGTCTTCTCTGTCTTAGCTCCAAAGTATTTAAAGGCAGCCCAAACATGCAGCAGGGAACAGAAGATTTATTCCTTCCGTGTGCGCTGACAATTGACTGAGTGAGTTTTTAATTTAACCTGCTTCACACGTCCTTCTCCTCTATCTTTAGCTAGAGAGTCCTGACTTTAATTGAACATATTCATTTAGGCACAAATTAATCTACATTTGTTCACCAACCTTAACAGAACACTTCCTGTTTGGTTATTTCACTGGGCTCCAAATAAATGAATGGAACTTGATGTTCTGTACCTCTGTCAGACCTGCCAGCCGCTGCATGACGGTCTTGTTATGGGTTTCCAGACAATGAATACATCTGTACTATACCATACCTGAGGGCATATACTTTCATTATGTTGTGATTTTTATTGTTGTTTATTTTTAAACCCAAACATGACTTCATTTTGGGCTAATCACGAACTGCTCCCTGTTGTTCTCTCTGTCATGAGTGACTGCAGGAGAAAACAGTGACAGTCATGAGTTGTTTACTGGAACATCCCCTGGAGAAGAATATTCAGCTCCGATGAATAGTGCATGAGTGTATGTGCCGTCAGTGAACTCTGACCCACCTTATCAGGCATCATTTAGACATGTGCCATGGTGGAGTGGCAGCCAGTAGGACGTCTGCTTTCAGTAGTTGGAATGCAGCACAACAGGTGATGAAGTGATGAGTCTTATCTCCGAGGCAGGTTCAGCTGTCATGCATCTCATCATCCGCGTCATCTGTCTCCGGCTCGCGGCTGTCCAAAATGATTAAGGATTGATTTTAGTGTTTTGCTGTTGGACACGGTGCAGTTTCATATTTTTAAAAATGCAGATGGCAGATTGTTGGAAGCAGAAGTAGAAAAGCTTGGTTTGGTGATCAGCGTGGGAGAGTGGTTTTTCAGGGTCTAAGACTTCCTGTAATTACATAATCATTAACATATGCAGCTACATTCCTTGCAGTCTTGAGTTTTTGCGTTGTGAAGATGCACAGAGACTTGGCGAAGCTCCACCCTCAGGTTAAGTATCCAGGCTCTTAGCAAAGGCTCACGGGGAATGTACCATCAAATGTCCTACAAACTTGTTTAAAAAAGTAAGAAAAAAAACCCCAACTCATGTTTGGTTTGGTTCCTGCTCTGAGCTATGACACTGGTGCAATACCGTTTGCAACTGCAATGGGGTGCAGCAGGACTGTACAGTGGTATAATGTATATCATTGTTTCCCAAAGACTGGGTCACAAGAGTTTTTTTTTTTTTTTTTTTGGGGGGGGGGGGGGGGGGTGTCGTCTTGCATCATGTTTCTCAGGATGGGGTGACTTGGGGTGACTTGGGTGACTTGGGTCACAAAGGCTTTTAAAAGATGGGTCCCCAGGAAAAAAAGTTTGGGAAACACTGATGTATATGACCCTGTGTGATATATTAGCATGGATTAAGTATAAGATTTATTCAGTTTGATGTGTTTTACAGCTTTAATGATTCATCAGGTCACAACATATGATTTATTAGAAAAATGTAGTAGTAGTTGGAGTGTTTGGTCCTGGAATCGATGCTTGAAGAAGTCTCCCACAGATTTTGAAGGTTTTTTTTGTTTGTTTGTTTTTTTTTTTACTAAAACTTGTTTACGTTTTGTTTTAAAACTGAACGGTGACTTTTTGGGTTCAGTGACTTTCACTCCAGCTTTTACTCCTGTTTTTTTCCAATCACCAAATGGGGGCGCCACTGCAGTAGTGTACATTGCACTTGCCTTGCAGTAAAATAAGTCTATGTCTTCGAGGTTACTTCTCCAATCGCAAACTCTGGGTTTCAAAATTTTGACTCTAAATTGACCATAAAGAAAAATGATCCAGCTCGTCTCTGTCTGTGATAGACTGGGGACTTATTCCTCGTGGACCCACCCATAGTCCACTGACACCAATGTGAACCAATGCGAGACAAACAAAGGTGAAATGTAGGTCAAACAGGTGTTTCTCATTTAAGACGTGTTCAGTTCTGTGTTTAGTTCCCCTGAACATCAAGTCTTTTTTAGATATAAAAATGTTATTAGATATAAACATATAATATACATTTTCAATAAACTATTCAATATATTTTTAATTTTTTTTTATAAATGACTGAATATTGATGACTCAATGACTCAAGGTGAAAGCAACCAGAAACCAGACAGTTTGGTGAGTCTAATAATGTAATATTTTATTTTTTAATGGAAACACCAATAAGACAGAAATAGGAGGTGAAATAAAACATCAAATAGATAGTGGTCTGAACATATAAAACTAAAGTGTTCCGTGAGGCCATGTGATGGAGGTCAGTGAGGGACTGTAGCTTGGGTTCTGACCGTTGAGTGCTTTGTGAGATTGTATAATTGAATGTGATATTGATTTTGAAGCCAGACAGTAAAGTAGTGGATGTTCATCAGAGCGTGAGGACTTTTTTTTTAATTAACAGTCCTGCAGTAATCGAGTCTGGGTTAAGCATAGATTAATGAATGGATCAAGCACAGATAATAAGAATAATAATAATGTTTTATCCACTGAAATCAAAGCTTGTACACTTTCTGAAACTGCAACAAAAATTAATTTGGAAAACATATTTTAAACTTTTTAGCCATTTTTTTTTACAATTTCAAATGATGTATTACCTTTGGTTTTGTGCTCCACACAGCAAGTCTTTGCAATTTAGCTGCCATATAACTATATATTTTAAATCTTGGCTTTTGTACTTTTGCCAAAGATGAAAGTCTTGAGAAACATTTTCATCTTTGTAGAATCTAAAGTCTTTTTATACCTTAAAAAAAACCCCAAATATAGAAACATCTGAACAGAAACCACATTTACAAGTGTAGAGCCGAATGTTCACGAATGTAGACACGCTTCTTTTAACTCCAAACACTGCTGCATGCAGGGTTTCCTCCTGAGAATATTGTTTTTGTAGAACTCTGGAAGACGTCTTTGTTGGCAGGTTACAACCTGCTGCTTTGTCTGAAGATCTGAAATCAGGTTCCTGTCAGCTGATGTCTCAGGTTAAAAAGAACAGTAAACACATGGAGCTGGTCCCGAGTTTTTTTGAGAGTAAAAAAAGTTTCTATCTATCTATCTGTCTGTCTGTCCGTCCGTCCGTCGATCCATCCATCCATCCATCTATCTATCTATTCATCCATCCATCCATCCATCTGTTTGTCCATCCATCCATCTGTTTGTCCATCTGTTTGTCCATCCGTCCGTCCGTTCATCTGTTTGTCCATCCGTCCATTTGTCTTTTGAATTTGAATTTTCACTTTCTTATTCACAAAGTAACCACAGGTCCATGTGTTTGTTTTGTAGAGGGAGGTTCTATTTGTATCCATATCATGATAATGTTATTTTGACAACACATCATCATCATTTTCTTTGCAGATCTGCTCTGCATGTCCCTCAGTTAATTAATTCTGGACTCTGTAAACATTTGTTTGTTTTTTTTATTTTTAAAATCCAACAGGCAAATGACGGCAGCCAAATGAAAACTTGTGTGCGACTTGGTGCGGGGCCAGACACAGTTTATCATCATCTTACAGATACCAGAAAACTGTTCCATTTTAGCCTAATGCTGTTTTCTCTACAATAACAACAGAAATCCATTTAGAGGAGAGCTCCAGGTGTCAGAGCAGAGTTGGACCAGGATTAAAGGGGGATCAGTTCATCTCTATGCAGATGATGAACATGGTGAAACACTACACCTGGCAAATGTCATCAACCTGCAGTGCATCCTCAATGCTGTTAGTACATTGATGCACTGAGCTGCTTTTTCGTGCATATGTTTTCACCAGTGTGATGTGGCTTGTTAACCGGAGGTGACGGTGAAGTCCATTTGTATATTATTAACTGGTCCGCCTCTCTGTGGTACTGTTGTACTGTGGTACTGTTGTACTGTTGTACTGTGGTACTGCGTACTCTCACTGTTACTTTGTGTGTAAGCATCTGTCTTACCTAATGCAGCAGCAGCATTTGTCAGGTCATGCTTTGGGTTTTAAGCTCTATCCAAATAAACCAGTCGGTCGTTGGCATGAACACCAACCCTGGGCTTGGAGTTGACACGCCCTCATACCAGAGTGTGAGAGTTTTCACTCGGTCCCGTGAATGGATTAGTGTGAACACACAGGTCACAGCAGAGAGAGTTTAGATCTGAGCGCAGACGTGATCGCACACATGACACGCTGCGTCAGGGAGTGTAACAACGTTTCCTCATTTAACCTAAGCCTGTTTGGTTGCTATGAACCAGTAACGTTGAGGAATGTGGGAAGGGCAGTCATTGGACTGGGAGCATTCCTACAGCAGAGTAGAAACCAAAATGATGAGCAAAGGTCACAAAAAATGATTACCAAATAATAATAAAGAAACTTCAACCCGTACAGTAACTCAAACATAACACTTGTCTATAGTTCTAACTCTTACTCATACCACTTTTTCTAGGGAGGTGGGGAGGAAGGGGGGAGTCACCTGGGCAGATTCAATCTCTGAGGTCAAGAGGTGATGTGTCAGTATGAAAATCTGGGCTGTTAGCAAAAAGAAAAAAACTGTGTTTTGTGGCACATATGCAAATCAGAGCACATTCACATCCTGCATGCTCCGAGTGATGCATAAATCAGTGTAATTCAGTATCAGTGAATCAGCTCCAAATGAGGTCTGAGAGTCTGAGCATCCTTCCTGCTTCCTGTCAGCGTCCTGCACAGCCAGGATGACCGATTCAAAGTTTGATTCTGTGTGCGGCAAAAATAGTGGACGACCCCGGAAGACTCGTTTGTGATGCACCAGTCAAGTAATACTCTATGAATAATGTGGATAAGACACTGTTAACGCACCTCAAGAGTGTGCAGTGACGTGTCGTACCGGCCGTCAGGGTCATCCCTGCAGATCCCACAAATAATGACCAGAATTCCACTGCATCTTGGTCCAGTTTTACAATCATTAAAAATCCTATAGAAATGTGTGTGTTCACTGTCAGAACAGCTGTGATCCTGTGTCTCCTGGACCTCGAAGGAACATGGTTTTACTGGACAAACTATCGTTCAGTATTTATTTTAGGATTTCTTCAACCTTACCATAAAAATGTTGTTGATTTTGATGATTGTTGTTGAAGTTTATAAGTAGCGATCAATATGTTAAAACAACACCGTGATTGCCTGATCTTAAAAGGCAGTGCTCTGATGTATGATGAAGTGAGAAAAACAAACCATTACTGGTCTGATTTTTAATGCTTATGCCTTGTTCAGTAATGTAATATAAGCCAAGTTATTATAGGAAATGTTTGTTCTATTGGTAACATGGATAAATATAATAGACATATCATGTAAACATTAAATAAATGTTTAAAAATACCTAAATCAAAAGTTCAATGATCAGCATCACAAAGTTTATCTGAGCTGTTCATTTTTTCTTTTCCTGAGTTGATGTGTCGTCTGTCAGGATGCCTGTGGAAACACGGTCCCTGAGGGACCGCTCGGCAGTGGGTCGGTTTCCGACTGTCACTCTTGGATTTGGAGAAGATACCGACGAGGAAAATGAACAACCAGAAGGAAACAACGTTCAAGAAGAAAATCCATGTAAGCTGTGGTTACGAAAGGTCTGCCCCTGCTGCCGCCCCAAACCTGAAGACGACAAGACAGAACCCTTGGTCCCAGGGCCGGAGGAGCCCAGCAAGGAGGATGGGATTGATAATGTGACACCTGTAACCGACAACAACGAGCTGGATGGTAACTGGGATCTTGAAAAGTCTACCATCAAAATAAACACTAGGCCCATGGACAGATTAGACTCCCCCTCTCTCTTCCTTGTTTCACAGAACTCCTTCTCAGGGTGCTCTCAATAGACCTGATGAAAAAGACGTCAGGAGAGAATCGCATCGAGCATCACACGAACCTCTACCAGAGTGAAAACCTGATCGTCCGCAGAGGGCAGACTTTCCAGATGTGGATCACCCTGTCCAGACCCTACGACCACAAAACTGACAAACTTCACCTTGAACTTAAAACAGGTTAGTCACAGGTCGCTCTCTGGAGTCTGAGGTATGTCACTGCATGAGAAAGGCATGTACAGTAGGCTATGAAGACAGCGAGACAATAGTCAAAAAGTGTGCTGTCAAAGTGACAGATGGGTTCAGTGTTGCATCAGGGGTTTGCTCTGAACACTTTGATTTCGGTTTCGATGGTCACGGTGACGGATGATCTCCCTCACGAGTCTCCGTGGATCATGGTTTTTGTGTAAGCGGGTCAGACAGGTGACAAGATGAAGTTACAAGAAGTAGTGCCTCTGTGTGAGTGGGCGGGTGTGGATTAGCACTGAAGCGTTTGGCAGCAAGAGGGAAAAACAGAAAACGAGACCTGCCGTCATTTGCTGAGGACAGATTGGAGACATATTGGAATAGATAACAGGAGGTGGAGCAATCCTGACGAGTGGTAAATAGGAAGAGCCCAGACAATGTCCTCTGATGTCATGAACGATAAAAGGCAGAGGGTTAGAAAGGTAAAAAAGCACCAGCAGATTGACTTTATAAAGAAAGTGGACATTCTTCTAGCCATTTTTGATAGTTACAGTTTTTTATCAATAACAAAAACGGTTCATATTTGAATTTTTGAACCTCATTTCGTACAACTCCAAAGTTTTGATTGTGTTCAGTTTAACTGTTTGATGTTCACCTAGCTGTTTGTGTGGGTGGATTCCCCTCCTCACATTCATGTGAGACCTTCATTGATGTAAAGACTGGAGGAGAGGGGAGGGGAGGGGTAGAGGGAGGGGGACTTTGGTTACCATCGCTATGGCAACAGTCCTGGTTGCTATGCTGTGTAGATAGTGTTAAACAAATTCCTGAGTCCTCTGTCCTGCTTTCACTAAGAATTGCATTAATGAACAGTTTTACCATAGGTGCTGCCACCTCCCCCACTCCCCCACCGCCCCCCTCACCCTCCCGCTCTCCACTGGTTCAGTTCAGTCTCTGAAAACATTCATGGATTATGGAAATAATGCCAGTACTTTTGGGTTTATTTGGTGACTGTTCTGTAGCACCAGAATGATCAGTGATCATGTGGACTCCTCCACCATCTGTCCATACATTCAACTAAATATGGAGCACGAAGGCAGTGCTGTAAATGTCTGATTTATTTCGTTTGAAGTTCCAGCTTTTAGTTGAGTTGATGCCACATTTGCCAAAGTGTATGTTGAGCTAGACTGGCCCCACAGCATAATAATCACAGAATAATGGAATGTTAGTTTGGAATCTCAAGTCAGGACATTTGTCTCAACTGTACTGTGTGTTGGAGTTTTGAATGAATGAGTTTTAATAATTTAGGAAAGACCCGTTGTCAGGTAAGGTTACATTTTAAGAAAAAAGACCTTGACATTTTTTTTCGTTTTATTTGTTTTATTTTAACAAATGTTTTTAAAAGAATTAAAAAAAATACTTGAAATCACAACAATTATAAAATTCAATAAGATTAATTTTTAAACAATTTCTGGGCTGAACCAGATGCCTGTTAACCACAGTCAGATGACACTTTAGACACTCGAGCTAGCCAAGTAAATGCGGTGGGTAATGGATATTAAGTGTGTGTGAGCTTTAATCCTGACCCTGCAGACACCAAACACAGATGCTCACATGGTGTCCCATCTTTCTACTGATTGTTTTTTTTGTTTCTTCTTCTTCTTTTCTTTGTGAATCAGAATCTTATTTGATTCTGGCCAATTGGCTGTTTTGTTCATTTCAATAGTGCGCAGGGTTTGGCTCTAGTTGTCACATTCAATCAGTCCTCGGTCTGTCAAAGTGAACATCTTGTGGTGAAATTGCAGCTTTGTGACTCGGTGAAAGTGTCATTTGTCATTTGTAAACACGACAAACGTAGACAAGGTCACACCCACTGAGGGCAGAGGGAACAAAAACAACCAGAGCTGAGGTCGTCCGCCGCCACTTTAACTGAAACAGTCTATCTAGGACACAATGTCCTGTCACAAAATGTTTAACATCAAGACTGTGCATTGTCAAACACAACATGCCAACCGACAACATGTTTCTGTCCTTCACATAGTCTTCAGTTGTACCGTTGTAAAATGGCTGTGCTTTAACTACACCAAACATTGTAAGTTGTTGTTAGATGTTTTTACTGTGTCTCGGAGTCACCAACCCAGCACTGTGACTGTTGCTATTCATATATTTCTAATGACATTTAAACACCAGCCTCTCTACTTTTGTGTATCAGTGCAGCAATCAGTCGCTTCGACCTCAGCGCAGTAAAAGCCTGACAGATCAGACAGAGGTGGGTGTGAATTGAAGAGAAAGCTTTCTTCAGTTCAATGTAATAACACCAAAGTACATCCATTTCAACCACATGGATACACACGCTACTTAAATACAGACTAGTCAAAAACAGCAACAACAAAAATGAATATAGATAAACACGGCCCGTTGTTTATCCATTTTCACTCTTTATATTGGGTGTACATGTATGTATGCCACATAATTCAGATTTTAATTTGGTACAGTTTCTACAAAAGAGTAAGCTATGCTAAATATTTAAAGCGACTTGATTTTTGTCTTCAGAGGTTTAAATAAAGCTACAGAGGAAACTAATTGTGATCCCAGGTTTACTTTTTATAAAGTGCTCTCTTTCCTTTTTCTTTTTGTTTTCTGATCAGCTCCATGTTTGTAGAATTTTATCTTAGCAGCCTTTATTTGTTCAGGCTGCATTCCTGACGTCTGTTAGAGTTGTGAAGCTCATGTTCCTGTAAATCAGTGTTTCAAATAATATTTACTTCTTCTCCAGGAAGGCAGGCGTTTACTGTGAGGGCTCACTGGGATCTTGAACGTTGCTTGCAGAGTTATCGACTTGGATCATGCTGCACAAGTCATTATATTGATGACCAGTGTTTATCTACACTACTAAAGTTTGTGTAAAGTTTCACAGAGATAATCACAAAGGTAGAGCAGCAGCCAATCAAGGAGGAGGAGTTCAAATAAGACAACATTTGAATCACACCTGTGATGTGGGTTCTCTCATCACCTCTACAGGGAAACTGCCAACAGTGTCAAAGGGAACGCATGTCATCATCCCCCTAGTGGACGAACTGGAAGATGGCCGCTGGGAGGCTGTGATAGAGAGGCAGGATGAGAAGAGGCTGAAGCTGTCTGTGAACTCTCCACCTACAGCATGCATCGGCCAGTACCAGCTGACAGTGGAAACAACCTGCGCAAACGGCCAGTACATTTCTGTGCACAACCCTGCAAATGACATCTTCATGTTGTTCAACCCATGGAGTGAATGTAATGTGGCTTCAAAAAAAGTATTATTATTATTGACTATTTTAAGACGGATTTTTATACAGTTTTACAATTTTGTATTTTTGCAGCATTTCTTACTTTTAATGACCATATTAGAATTTAACTTTCCAATTCAATCCAAACGTTACTCACAGCTGGAACATCCAGGGTCGTCATAAGAACAGAAAACAGGAAAAAACATGCATAGAATTCACTATCTAGATCCTCATCAAAATATTTGCATTTGTTACATGTTATATGTAGTTGTAGCCACAGTACAGTAGTGGTGGTATTGTGCTCAGAGTCTTGTACTAAAAAGCTGGATATTACCCAACCAATCATGGCTGTCATTAAACAGGCGTCTAATCATCTTCATCAACACTGTGGATGTACTGTGTGTGTTGAACTGACAGATGACACAGCGTTCTTGGACTCTGAAGAAGAAAGGCACGAGTACGTCCTGAACGACGTTGGCAGGATCTACTATGGTACGGAGAACCAGATTGGGGCGAGGACCTGGAATTATGGACAGGTGTGTGAGCCATTAATTATTCATGTTTAACCTCAGATGTTGATTCAGAATGGAGTTTTGTATCAGTACTGTGTGTATCTCTCTCTCTCTCTCTCTCTCTCTCTCTCTTTCAGTTTGATAATGGAGTCCTTCCTGCCTCACTCTTTGTCCTGCACAACAGTGGAACTCCTCCATCTGGTTGGGGAGACCCGGTTAATGTGGTGCGAATAATCTCAGCGATGGTGAGAGGAAGAAGCCAACTGTTTTCCATGGCCCTGATACAGAGTAAAGAAAGGAGGAGTACATTCAAACGTTTTAGTCTGGAGGCCAACATATATACATATATAAAATGTTATATATATATATATATACATATATATATATATATATTTGAGATGAGAAAATATATCTAACACAGTAAACATGTGAAACCCTTTAAAGTCCACTAAAGGGAAATAATAATAATAATAATAATAATAATCTTCTCCTCTGTCTTTCTAATGATCTTTGACCAAAACAAACACAACACTGGAGCTGGTTGTTAACTCGAACCAATCGGTGTGGCAGTCGTGTTTTTGGGGTTTTTTTTTTAAATGTCCCTCTCAATGCAACACCTTTAGCCAAGCTAAGGTCAGGTTCAGAGAGGAGAAACGTCAGACTACATTTCTCCTGTTCTTCCTCAAGTATTTCCTCATTTTTCCAGCTCTTCATTCAGGTCATGATCCTGTCAGCGACGGTCAGAATGGAAGGTATAATCTTAGTGAGCGGGCTCTCTAAAGAAATAAAGCTGCTGCTGAGTACCCACTCAGAGGGGAGGGAGAGGTGACACTTCAGATTCAAGTCTGTGTATAAAAAGGCCGTCTGTATCAACCCAGATTAACTCGCCCGACGACCGTGGAGTCCTGGAGGGAAACTGGTCGGGGAACTACTCAGGTGGGACGAGCCCGACAGTTTGGAGTGGAAGTGTGGAGATCCTGAAGGAATACCATAAAAACAACGGTACTCCTGTGAAGTACGGTCAGTGCTGGGTGTTTGCAGGCACCGTCACTACAGGTGAGCTCTTCTCTATCAAATTCCCCACCGCAAAACTGGTCTGGCCTAACAATGAGCAATGAGCAAATACTGGAATATTCTATTAAATAAATAAGTCTGGTTAAATACACTTAAATACCTGTTAGATATGGTGAGGAACTTTGAACTGGGTTTTTATATTTCTTGACTTGTCATTCCAAATGTTTTTTAAATAGTGTTTTAATCACTCCTTATTATTTAGTCTCCTGGTTTAGTTTTTGATTATTAAATTATTCTTTTCTTTTCTTTTTTAATACTTGGGCTAAAAGACCAGTTTTGTTCTGTGGGCTCCTCCTGCAGCCTCAGTCACATGAATGTGACACACACTGATTCTGACTCTGACTCCACCCAGTGTTACGGTGTCTTGGTATCCCCAGTCGGGCTGTGACCAACTTCTGCTCAGCCCACGACACAGACAAGTCCTTGACCACAGACGTGTTCCTGGACGAAAACCTGGATCCGATAGATCACCTCAATACAGATTCCATCTGGTGTGTGTGTCACTGCGTCTGCTCTGTCATCGTGGCGATGAAACACCAACGGTCATTAAATGTCACTGTGGATCTTTGTCCTGAAGGAACTTCCACGTGTGGACGGACTGTTGGATGGCTCGTGCAGATTTGCCTCCTGGCTACGGAGGCTGGCAAGCTGTGGATGCGACGCCTCAGGAGACCAGCCAGGGCACTTTCTGCTGTGGACCGGCGTCTCTTGTCGCTGTCCGCAACGGTCAGGTCTACCTGAAACACGACTGTCCCTTTGTGTTTGCAGAGGTGTGTGGAATACACAGAGCAACACTACATTACTCTGCTCCCTTCAACACATACTGGAGTGATTTATATCGTACTACTGGTCCAATAAACTGTATGCACTCACAGTTTTATATAAAAATAATCTTCCTTTGCTCCCCATCTCCCTTTCTGCGTTCTCAGGTAAACAGTGATAAAATCTACTGGCAGAGGAACATCGATGGAACCTTCAGCCAGATCTACAGTGAGAAGAAGAAGGTGGGCCACAAGATCAGCACCAAGGCTGTTGGTTCTGAGGAACGCAGTGACATCACTCACTTGTACAAACACCCTGAAGGTACAGTACATACAGTAGTACTGGGTATTTGTTTCTTTTAAATCGCCGGTATTACAAGTCTGGTTCTTCTCAGGCACAGACGAGGAACGTATCGCTGTGGAAACAGCATGTCGCTATGGCACCAAGGCAGAGGCTTATTCATCTCCCACGGCAGAGGACGTCTCTGTAGAAGTGACCATGAATGGTGAAGGACCCACCATGGGAATGGACGCTGACTTGACCATCACACTACGGAACAGCAGCTCAGAGACGCGCTCCATCAACCTCCACAGCCAGGCGGAGGTCATGTACTACACTGGTGTCCACAAGGCCACCATCAGAAAAGACAAGACAGACATTGACCTGGTACCCAATGAGGGTACGTTTAGAGATTTGATTAGTTGTCATGGTAACATTTTTGGTTTTTTATATCCTTCAGAAGACAAAAAGTAGTGAATTGACATTTTTGTCCTGCCTTTAACTCCATGTGTGAAGATAAGACAGAAAATAAAGATTGTCATTTTTTACTATATAAAAAGTCTTAGCAAAGGCGCTGGTTTAAATGATTAACCCAGACATTTCTCTGTGTTCTCCTGATGAGGACTGATGAAGGTACACAGATCATTCTGAGCCCCAACATTTTCTCCCTATCTTCTCTGTACGCAGTTAAGGTTTTGGACTGGGCCTTGGAATACAAGGACTACAAGGACAATCTCATCGATCAGGCCGCACTGATGCTGACACTGTCGGGCAGAGTCAGAGAAACACAGCAGGTCCTGGCCACGCAGTTTAGTTTTCGACTCAAGACCCCCAACCTCATCCTAAAGGTCAGTACATTTAGTCAGCCCATACAAGCCAAATTAGAGGAAAATACTTGAACCCAGGACCATCTGCATGTGAGGCGGATGTGTAAGGCAGGGGTGCTAACCGCTGCACAATGGAAGCCACATCACAGTCTGGTAACAAATTAATTTTATTTGTTCTACCCAAAATGTATGTATTTGTTTATTTATTTTTTAAAGTCCTTAATAATGCTGTTAGGTTAAAACATGTTACATTCTCCTAAGGTTTTCAACATAAGGTACTCAGTACCCTATGGGTACCACAGGGTTTCAATAAACTTTTAATATATTTTTTCATATGCTTCGAACATGTTCATGTGTGTCATTTGTATACAGTTTACTTAAAAATGCTAAATAATAAAGTATATTTTAAAGGTCAGCTGAATTTAAAACACCATTTTATTCCTTACATGTTATAGTACAGGGTCGCTGCTCCATGAGGTTCTTGGCCTCTCAATGACCCGTGCTGCACAAGAGCACAAAAACGTGTTTGTCTTTAAATACATTTATTGAGAATACGATTTTAATTTCATCACTGCTTAACAGCCAGTAGGAAGGGCTGTAGTCCACGAGAAGATGGCAGTGAACATCTCCTTCACGAACCCACTACCGGTGTTGCTGAAAGGTGTGATATTCCACCTGGAAGGACTCGGCCTCGTCGACGGTCGAAAGATTACCTACGGGTGAGAAAGACAGATCTCCTTAACGTCACACGTAACTGTTTGTTGTTCTTCTACGACTACAACTGTCATTACTCGTCCTTCTCTCAGAGACATCGGCAGCCATGCCTCTGTGTCTCTCACTGAGCACATCGTCCCCACCTTGTCTGGTCCAAGGAAACTGCTGGCGTCTCTGGACTGCAGGCAGATCACTCAGGTTCACGGTGTAACTGACATCACGGTGAATGAAAAGAGCGCCGGTGCGACATGGAACTAAACTGAACGCCGTGGTTTCTTTGTCAGACGGACTGTGAATATTTTACAAATTAGGAAAGTTTGATGTTGCCTTTTTTTAAAGAGACACAGACAGTTATTTTAGCCTCTTTTTACAGAAAGTAACCTGTATGTTTGAACATTCCACAGTGTTTACAGCAGGGGTTTGTTTTGCTCCAAAATCAATGAAGTATGTGAAATACACACTGTATTTGAAAGATTACTTTTGTACATAAACTCTTCTAGAATTGTTTATTTATTTATGTTTAAATGGCCCTAATAAGGTCTAACCTAAATTTTTTTTATTTGTTGAATATAATAAAATACTAAATACTACTACTACTAAACCCACTGATGTTGTTAAATTCTGTTATAGCATAGATATTTATTTAACGTTTTGTTTTAAATGTTTGATGGCGTTCTGTATCCCGCAGTGTTTAGTTGCCATGGCGTCTTCAGATGTTGCCAATAGTTTTGCTGCAGTGTAAGAAGGAAAAGTGCAAATCTTAAAGCTGAAGAAAGGACAAATGTTGTCGTGTCTGAGGACGCTCAGAGTTAAAGGTTTTCATTTCAGTTTTTTATCATTGATCTTTTATTAATGACTCAACATCTGCAGAAACATCCGTCTCTCAGGCGCAGCAGTTCAAAAGTATCCAGGTAAAGACAGTAAATTAAAGGGATGTGTTGAAAAGTTTCATTTTTATTAAACCATTTCAACCGTTTCAGTCATCAGACAAAATTGGAGCTGGTGTGTTCACAACTCACAGGCAAATCCTCAAAATAATGAGCTTCTCACTGAAGCTGCTCCACAGATTCTCCCGCCGTTAGTATTTTCTTACTTCCTCCCACGTACAGTGCACATACTGTAGCAAGAAAGAGGCAAAAACTCAAAGTTTAGTTGTTTATTACTGTAGGATGCACAAGGCGAGCTGATGAAAGTCCCAGAAGATGTCACATCAGGTCACACACAGTTACACAAAGGCTGCTCATCAGCACCACCTAGTGCAGCAGCCACCAGTGGGCGTCGGTACAGAGTGAAGTAATTGTTGAGCTTTCGTTTCTTCTGACTTAAATCAGAGTCACAACCAAATCCTAAAAGACTTTTACCAAGTTTACTTTCAGTTTGATTCAAGTCTGAATGCCGTCCTCTTTGTGACCACAGTTACTTCAGTTGAACAGTTAGAGAAATAATCTTCATATAAGATGTGCTCCGCTCCATCAGAAAATGGAGGGGAGCACATTCTTTAAATTTAGACCCTGAAAGATCAGTCCTTGGGGAGTTTGTTTTTTTAATTTGGTGTCGACAACAGAGCGCAGCGGTCTGCAGCTCTCAGCGTGTCTGTACGCTCTCCTTATTTACATACCTGTTTATGCTGCCTTTGTGTATTTGTCAGGCATCTTGAATTAGGGGCGACCACCTTGGCTCACACTTTAGTGGCAGAAATTAAGATGCAAATTATCAGCCAAAATGGAAAGTCTTTGGTGTAGTGGAGGCTGAATAAACTCCTGGCAGGAGGAGGAGGAGCCTGGAATACAGAGGCAGAACTCCTGGTTGATTGAAGACAGGGATTCGACCAGAACAGCAGGTGGGAAACACACAGAGAAGGAACAGCTGCTGGTGAGTCTTGTATACATCAAGTCGGGAATATCTGTTGACAGCTAAGCTAAAGTAGGTGGAACGTTTGAAGAGGATGATTGACAGGTGGAGCCTGGAGTTGTCCTGGACCAACCAATACCAGAGTGAGAGAATTATTTGCATGTGTGTATTCACTGATATTGAGGATATTGAGTGAGCAGTGTGAGGGGATGGTGCCATGCTCAGTGGTAACTTGGCAGCTGGTAGACTCGAACCTGAAACCGTCCAGTCCCAAGTCACCACTGACCATAAAGGCATGAACTTTAACAGCAAATAAAGACTGTGAAAAACTTTCAGAAAATGTCATAAAAAAGGTCATAAAACAGCGAGGCATCAAAGCAAATCATTAAAAAATGTCAAAGAGAGTCTATAGTGAGGCATCAAATACATGATGAAAATGTCAAAACGCAGTAAGTCATCAGAAATGCCATAATAGTGTGGCCTCAAAAACATGAAAATGTCATGGTATGGTCCTGCCACTAATGAAACTTTTTAAAAAAATATTAAATAATATATTTATTTAAAAAAATCGATGTAAACAATTTCCTAAGTTTGATAATGAAATGAACCTGTTGAATTTTGAAGCTTATTTTGGCCCGTGACCCAGAGATTGGTCCATTGGTCAAATCAATCAATCAATCAATCTATTGGGTGAATCAATTAGAAATGTTGATCCCATTAGTAACAGGGAAGCTGTGTGTTAATCATGATTAATCACTATCCCTATTTATTATGACGAATTAAAGTAAATTCTCATCCTTAAATATGAAAAAAAAAGAATCCTTCTTTTCTGTAGTTGTCAGGTCTTTCTGCCTCCCTGCCCTCCCCTCTGTCTCTCCTGGGGTAATTAGTTTCATCAGCCTCACCTGTGTCTCACCTGTGTCTCACCTGTGTCTCACCTGTGCTTCTCTGATCAGTCTCACTGGTCTCACCTGGTGGCCTCAGTATAGAGTCCTCTCTCCCTCTCTGTGTCTTCATTTGCTCATTGGGGTTCATGTCAGCGTCTGTCGTCTCCTCTGCTGCGTTCAGGAACATCAGGTCTGTTTCCCAGTTCTTCTTGGTGTGTTTCTCTCAGGTCTGTTCCTTCTGGTCTGAGTGTCTTCAGTTTTGCCCGGCCTTGTTGAAGTTCTGTTTCTGATCCTGTGTCTGTGTTTGACTTGTCATAAATAAAGAAGTGAATCTGAATCCCTGTGTTCTGAGTCTGCTCCCTGTACCTGACAGTATGTTGATGGAACGGAAATGTCGACGTGTTTCACACCTGTTTGTATTCGACTGATCCAGATGATGAACTACAAAAATAGAAAATGTTAAATTATGTAGAAGTTTAACTCATGTCTAAATGAACTATGAAGTTGTTGTCCAACAATATTTATATTTTCTTCTATGATCCTTCTTAATCCACTGTCGTCTGGTCAGCTGTAGCTGTGGTTGGTGCTCTGCCCTCAGTCTGACCTGAAGTTGAAGCCTCTGCTGCTTCAGATGGTATTTTATACTAGCGTCGTTGTGCGTCTCATTCTGTCCATGCATTAAAATGTTGTTAATAACAGATTGGTCTTCACGTTGTGACGCAGTCTTTAGGTGGTTTTATGATGCACCAAAATTCTTTGTGTTGTCTACTGAAGCAGTTTCTGTGGCGATCTATCAAGTGTTCACTCACCTGTTGATCAGAATCTTCTATGAATTTGCTGATGATTTTTACGTTGCCGCTGTTTTGATTTTGACAGATTTTTCCATTTGTAGTAACCTTCCAGCCAACACTTCTATGGGTTCCATTGGGGAGACTGTGCATGTGTGGCTTCTCCAGTGACTGAGGTTGAGTTTGTGATTGAGTGTGGAACTTTCATGAAAAGCTGTCTTCATTAAAGACTTCCTCCATTTGTTCTGGCAAACATTTCAGCACTGGTTTAGCTTTGTCTACAATATAGTTTATACCATTGGCCACAACTTTCTAAATGGTGGGAGCTTCAGTTCTGAAACTGCAGAATTTTTTTTTTAAGTTCATTGCAATTATCAATGTGTACTTATTTCACTGGTCTCTTTTTATGCAAATAATTACAGTTGATTTCCCTAAAAAGTGTTTTTTTAGTTGTTGCCTTAGTAGAAAAGCAGAATAATTTTCACAGCTTTTATCTTCTGTTCTGAATGGATGCGTTCTGTTCCTTCACCTCTAATTAGTAATGGGCCACTTCCTGCTCCGCCCACCTCTTCTAAAGTGGGGATAAAAGACAAACTCAAATTCAGTGGGGAAAAATTAAAACCTGGGACGAAGTCTCGGGCCAAACTTAATATTTATTGACAAATTTACAGCAATTGTTCATGTTCTCCCCTCTCTCCAGATCTGTATTTTTTTCATATTTTTCACTGAATCTGGAAACAACCAAAGTTAAATATTATAAACAGGTGAGAAATATTTGAAATAAAACACACATTAGCGGTATTAGTTTGTCTCTTTAGCCTTTCCAGTTACTTTTGAATGAAAATCTATTTTTCACAGGCCAACAACAAAAAAATGTATGTGCTCAGCATACATCGCTAATACGTACTACAAATCCTGCAAGTAGATGGGGACTATATGCTGGCAGGACAGCTCTAATACACACCCCGGGCCTGAGTTTAACATTTAGCAGTGGATTAGTTAAGTTTGTTTTGTTACTCACTGACATTTGTTAATATGAAAACCAAAGCAGTTCAGTAGCAGTTGAAGGTGTTTCCCCTCTCATCCAGGAGGTTGGAACAGACTGTTGGAACATTCTGAAATGTAACCTCACTGTGGCTAAATACCTGAAGAGGGTCGTTGTAGTAAAACAAGGGAGGATACTACGTTGTTAAGGAGTAATCAGACAACCAAACCCTCACAGTCCATTTTTAATGGTTGCTCCTCTAAACATTCAGTAATCACAAAATCAATCGATGACAAAGTAAGGGGAGAAAATCTTGTAATGAAATTCCATTAAAAGAAAGTGTAACTCTTCTGTACATCAAAAACTTTCCTGCAGTTCTTCCCAGCCGAGTGGGTTTCAGAATATCACTTACTGCAAAGGAAATTACAGGTAAAGGTAGAGATGAGGCAATTTGTGATAAAGTCGGCCTGTGTCACTGCTGAAGTGGAGCCTCGTCTTCCTCCCTGCA